>NC_133659.1:93548138-94148138 GCF_037893015.1 Macrotis lagotis
GTTGTGTGGCTTGTGCCCTTGAAAGGAACCTAATGGCATTCAAAACATTTTCTTCAGCTGGAATTTCAGCTAGGTACTGATTGACTACAAATTGAGATAAACAGTCAATGGCTTCTGCATTGTTTATGATGGTGTGTTAAGAACATTATGGAAGTGTTCAGTCCATTGTTCTAGGATCAGGTTTTTATCATTAATCAACATGGATCCATCAGCACTGAGTAGTTTAGATATAACATATATGTATTTGGGCCAAAATGGCTTTCAGGGCATCATAAAAGGATTTTGGTTTGTTACTGTCTGCATAAAAATTGAATTCCATCTGCCTTCTTTCTAAGTGGTCTATTCTCTCTAAACTTTGCAAGGACTTAACTTTTAAATGTATTAAAAGTTGCCTTCTTGGAGTGGTTAGGTGGCACAGTGAATAGAGCACTGGCCCTGCAGTCAGGATTCCCTGAGTTCAAATCCAGCCTCAAACAATTAATAATTACCTAGCTTTGTGGCCTGGGCAAGCCACTTTACCCCATTGCCTTGAAAAAAAAACAACCTAAAAAAATTGCCTTCTTAGAAATAGATGACCTATCAACAATAGACTAAAACAAAGATGTGTCCTTGCTCAAACTTTTTAGGATGATGTTTTCAGCCATTTTATCAAACACCTTCACTGAGGATGAAAATGAAACCAAGGTCAGCTACAGCCCTTATGGTAAATTCTTTACCTTGAAAAGGCCACAAGCCAAGATCAAAGTAGAAGGAGAGTTTGGGAATAATCTTCTATTTGCAGATGATTTTGCACTCAATGAAGCTCCTGAGGCTGAGATGCAATAAAATATGGTTAGATTCTCTGTTGCTTGTGTTTATTTTGTTATAACAATTAATACCAAGAGAATACAGGTGCTCCATTTTCCAGGACCATACCATCCATATGTGTAACCATCAAATAAATCAAATGGAGAAGTTTTAAGTACTGTTGTCAAGTTCACTCACCTTGGTAATGTATGAAAGTAAGAAAATATACAACAAGTAATTATACCTTAGAATGTGAATGGGATGAATTTATCAACAAAGTGAAGAAAGTTGGTGAAAACCAGGAATTCAGCAGTATGTTGCTTTCAAGAGATGCATACGAACATAAAATAAAGGTGAAAAGTAGAATTTTCTATGTAAAAAAGCAGGACTAATAATTATGATCTCAGATGAAGTTACAGTTAAAATATGTTCTCTCAAAAGAGAAAATAAGGGAAACTATACTATATGTCAGTCATATTATTTAGTATTATTTTTTAAATAAAATAAGAAAGATTGAGGGAAAAATTCAGAGTAACACAAGAACATTTTGAAAAGAAGAGATTTAAAAATTTTAATGAAAATAATTCCTTAAAAATTAAAATTGGAATATCAATTTTGCTTGGATTAATCTATTTATTCAATGCCATGCTAATTAAACTACAAAAAAATTATTTTATAGAGCTATAAAAAGCAATAGCAAAATTCATTCATAGGAACCAAAAGTTCAAAAACAAATAGGGAATTAATGGGGAAAAAATTACAAAGGAAAGTGACCTATTTGTATCAGATCAAAAACTATATTATAAAACAATGATCAAAACTATTTGATAGGGGGAGGCTAGGTGGCGCAGTGGATAGAGCACCGGACTTGGAGTCAGGAGTACCTGGGTTCAAATCCGACCTCAGACACTTAGTAATTACCTAGCCATGTGGCCTTAGACAAGCCATTTAACCCCATTGGCTTCAAAAATCTAAAAAAAACCCTATTTGATACTGGTTAAGAATGGTGGATCAGGGGAATATATTATAAACATCATAAAATGTATTAAATGATAAACCCACAGACTCCAACTTCTTGGAAAAGAACTCACTATTTGATGAAAAATAACATGCCAAGATAAGTTTGAAATGGTCATATTATTTAAACACAAAAGGTGATACAATATGTTTATTAGAACAAAGAATGGTTTACTTGCCAGGCCTATGGAGAAGGGAATAATTTTTGACCAATACAATATAGAGAACATTAAGAAATGCAAAAAAAAGGTAATTGCAATTACACTAAATTATAAAAAGTTTTGCATAGAAACTTTTGCAACCAAAATTGAAAGAAAAACAAGAAGCTGAAACTTTTTTTTACATTCAATGTATCTACTAAAGGCTTCATACCTAAAATATATAGAGAACTGAGTAAAATTTCAAATAATACAATTCATCCTATAATTGATAAAAGGTCAATATATACAGGCAGTTTTCAGATAAAAAAAACAATGCTATCCATAGTCCTATAAAAATATGTAAAAATCACTATTAGTTAGAGAAATGCAAATTACACCTTTCAGATCGACTAATATTCCAGAAAAAGAAAAATAATATATGGAGGGCAGGGCAATGTGGGAAAACTGGGACATTAATGCACTGTTGGTGGAGATGTAAATGGATATAACCATTCTGAAGAGCAATTTGGAATTATGCTCAAATGGTTATAAAACTGCTCACTTGGATCCAGCAATACCACTTGTAGGTCTATATCCCAAAGAGATCATTGAAAATGGAAAAGGACCCATGTGTACAGAAATAATTACAATATCCCTTTTTGTGGTGTAAAGAACTGAAAATTGAGGGAATGTCCACAAACTGGGGAATGGCTGAGTAAATTGTAGTATATGAATGCAATGAAGTGCTATTGTTCTGAAAGAAATCATGAGTGGTCAAGAAATTAGAAAAAACCTGGAAAGATTCACATTAATTGCCACTTAATTAAGTGAGTCAAACCAGGAAAGTTGTTTATATAATTACAGTAACATTGTGAGATGATCAAATATGATGAAAGCAGATATTCTCATCAGTTCAGTGAAGGAGGATAATGTTATCCCCATCCAGAGAAAAATCTGTGAGTCTGAATTCATATCAAACGATATTATGTTCACTTTTTAAAACGTATTTTATATTTCTTTCTCAATTTTCCCCTTTCTTCTAATTCTTTCCCAACATGATTAAAAGAGAAATATGTTTAATATGTATAATCTACAGCAGAGTGTATGAGATTCAGGGAAGGGACAAAAATACAAGGAAGGAAGAAAAATTTTAAAATTATAATTTTACAAAAATTAATATTGTAAACTCTTTGCATTTAATTAGAATAAAATTTAAATTCTATCAAGAATTTTGAAAATAAATGATTTGATTTTTTCTTGATTTTTTGGTTTATTTTTTAATACTATTACAATAATATTCTTGTGAGAGTAGCTATAAATCCCCCTAACCTCCAAAAAGGTGAGAAGCCCCAAGAACATTGAGAAAGGAAAAAAAATGACATCCATCTATGTTCAGATTCCAATGACTCTGTCTGCGATGAATTGCTTTCTTCATCATGAGTCCACCAAAGAAGTTGCTCCAATATTTTTCCCACAGTTGCTATTACTAGCTATATTTCCCTCCACTCTATTCCTTCACACTCTCATTTATTCTATTCTCTCTCTCCTTTCACTCTGTCCCTGTTCAAAAGCATGTTGTATCTGAGTAACCTCTCCCACTATCTTCCCTCTCTTCTATTACCTATTCCTTCCCTTCCGTCCCCCCATTTCCCCTTATCCCTTCTCTTTCTTCTCATTTTAACTAGGGTAAGATAGATTTCTATACCCTATTAAGTGTGTATGTATTTCCTCTCTGAGCCATTTCTGATGTGAATGAAGGCTCACTCATTCCCCCCTCACCTTCCCCTATCCCACTCCTTGAAAAAAAGCATTTTCTTGATTCTTATGTGAAATATCTTAGCTCC
Organism: Macrotis lagotis; assembly: GCF_037893015.1. Taxonomy (NCBI): domain Eukaryota; kingdom Metazoa; phylum Chordata; class Mammalia; order Peramelemorphia; family Peramelidae; genus Macrotis; species Macrotis lagotis. The sequence goes on from NC_133659.1 coordinate 93,551,926, forward strand.
TTCTTCTTTTTCTTTCTCTACCTCCCAATACTTTCCTTTTATCCCCCATTGACTCAATCTTTTTACTATATTATACCATTATATTATGCTCCTTCCTGTGCCTTGTCTATATATGCTACTTCTAACAGCTCTTATAAATGAGAAGGTTCATATGAGTTATCAGTATCTTCTTCCCATGCAGGAATACAAGCAGCTCAACATCATTAAGTTTCTCATTAAGTTCTCATCTGACCTCTCTATGGTTCACCTGAGTCCTGTACTTGGAGATCAAACTTTCTATTCAGCACTGGTTGTTTCAATAGGAAAGTTTGAAAGTTCCCTGCTTCTTTGAAAGTTCGTCATTTCCCTTGAAATAGGACGTTCAATTATTCTGGGTAGTTGATTCTTGATTGTAAACCAAGAACTTTTGCCTTCTGGAATATCATATTCCAAGTTCTATGAGCCCTTAATGTAGATGCTGCCAGATCCTGTATAATGCTGACTATAGAGCCATAATAGTTGAATTGTTTGTTTCTGGCAGCTTTTAGTATTTGTTTTTGACTTGTGAGTTTTGGAATTTGGCTATAATATTCCTGGAAAATTTTCTTTTGGTATCTCTTTCAGGAGATGATTAATGAATTCCCTGAATTCCTGCTTTACCCTCTGCTTCTGGGACCTCAGGGCAATTTTGCTGTATTATTTCTGGAGAAATGAAGTCTAGGCTCTTTTCTTGGTTGTGACATTCAGGCAGCCCAATAATTTTTATATCATTTCTTCTGGAGAGCTGTTTTCAAGGTCAGTTGTTTTTCCAATGAGATATTTCACATTTTCTTCTATTAATTTCTTCTTTAATCTCCTTTTCCAGCTGGCCAATTCAGCTTTTTTAAGGCATTCTTCTCTTCATTTGCCTTTTGTTTTGCTTTTTTCCTTTGGCCTAAACTGGTTTTTAGCATATTATTTTCTTCAGTATTTTTTGTATTTCTTTCACCAAGCTGCTAATTTGGTTTTCATGATTTATCTGCATCACTCTCATTTCTCCTCCTAATTTTTCCTCTTTCTTAATTGCTTTTCAAAGTCTTTTTTGAGGTCATCCATAGTCTGAGCCCATTTTCTATTTCTCTTGGAGGTTTGAGGTATGGGAACTTCATTTTTGTCATCTTCTGAATCTTCCATTGGACCAAAGTAATTTTTTAGGGTCAGATTCTTCTTTTTCTTTTGTTTGCTCATTTCCTCAGCCTATGACTGATTCATTGCACTTCCAAGACTTGGGGGGGGGGGACAACCCACGGGGACCTTAATTTCTCCAAGGTCTTATGAGAGGCTTTGACTGCTCCCTTGCCTGTGCTTTGGTATGTAGATGACCACAGGTCCTCTATTCTGCCCTGGAGTTGTGAGGAAAGTCCCTACTCAGCTATGGTGGAATGGAAGCCCCACACTACAACCTGGTTTTGGGTGTGGGAAAACAACTGAGTCCTGCCCCAGGGAGATCAGAAAGACCTCTGCAGTCTCCTCCTACCCTCTTACCATCTGTGGGCTGTGCTCTGGAGGTGCAGGCTGATTTCCCTGATTCCCATTTCAGGTTCTTATCACAGGGCTGCTCTGAGTCCGGCACTTGCTCTGCACTCATTCTGGTGCTGGAGAGTTCTCTCACTACCCCTTCAATCTGTTTCTGGTGATCCCTGGACCAGGAGGTCTGGAAACTGCCCCCCCTACTGTGGCTGCTGCTATGCTCCCAGTGGCTTTTTCCAATCCCCGGTCTCAGTGAAACAGACCTTTCCCATGGAACTTCTAAGTTTTCACGGACTTGGAAATTGTATCACTTAGTCTTTCTGTGGGTTCTGCCCATCTAAATTTTCACTAGAGTCATAATTTGACGGCTTTTGTAGTTTTGGGAGGAACATGTTTCCAGGAATTCTTGCCTTCACACTACCATCTTGCATGAATTTTTTTGAAATATTAGAATTTGGCAAAGGGAAACTAATGATTTCATAAGACACCCAGAATTAATAAAAGAAAATCAAAAGAATTAAAACTATCAGAGAATATGAAATTTTACAAAATTTACAAAAATACTGACCTGTAAAAGAGATCAAGGAAAGACAATATATAAGAATTGTTGGATTATCTGAAAGTCATGTTAAAAAAATTCTAGATACTATAATTGAGAAACTATTCAAGAAAATTGTCCTGAGCTTTTAGAATTATAGAGTACAATAGAAATTAAAAATATCTACCAATCTCCATCAAGATGAAAAACCAAAAGAACATAATAGTTTAGTTTTGAACTTTCCAGATCAAGGAGAAAATAACATAGGCAACTAGAAAGAAACTTTTTTTAAATCTTGTGGAACAGCCATGGAAACAACACATAATTTAACAGCATCTGTATTAGTAGACTAAAGGGCCTGGAACTTTATATTCTGGAGAGCAAAGGCTCTAGGTTAGCAACTAAGTATAATTTTCTCAGCAAAGTTAAGTATAATTTTGCAAGGGAAAACAGGATTTTCAGGTATTCTTGAGCACAAGATCAGAATTGAATGAAAATTTTGACTTACAAAGATCAGAAAAGACTTCCGAGGTGGAGTCAAGATGGTGGCATGAAGCTAGTGTGCTATTTGATCTTTTCCCTACGTGACAATAAATGAAGCCTCTATGCAAACATTAAAGCTACAAATCCCATCAAAAAAAGAGAGAAAGAATTACAAGTTCTCAAATGTAGACATTATGGAGTATCTTCAGTGACAGTCTGTCTCTTGGGGAGGAGGGGAAGTAAAGCCCATCTTGGCAGGAAAGTGGTAAAGTCAGCAAGAAGCATCTAGCCACAATGTAACCCAGGTCTTAGACAGTAGGCCTCCATGGAGGATAGCAAACCTACGCAAGGTTAGAACCCTGGGAAAATTGGGCAACAGACAGGACTGAGTTGGGAACAAACCACTCCATAGGCAAAACTTGAACATAAAGAAGGAAAGACACCTCTGCATTGGCTATTGCCTGGGGAGCATAAGCAAAAGTTTAGCAAGCAATAAACCAGAGATCAGACCCCAGCCCCAGCACAAAAAACTCAAAACTATTCTACTTATACCCAGGAGCAGAGCTAAACTATCAAAATGAGCAAAAAACCAAAAACAAATAGCTTACTATAGAAATCTATTTCGAAAGAAGATTAAAAATGGTATCTCAGAAATAAAAAAAAGTAACAAATTGCCTATATGGGAAGCCTCAACGTAGATTACGACTTGGATGCAAATTCAAAATCTCATGGAAGACTTTAAAAACCAAATAAGAGAGGAAGAAGAAAAATGAAAAAAAGAAATGAGAACAATGGAGAAAATTATGAAAAACTGATCACAAAAATCAACTCAATTATAAGTAAAAATAGCCAACTGGAAAAAAGAATGTAACTCATCAAAAATATAAAATCAACCAACATATTTAACATATTTAAAAAACAAAATTGACCAGCTAGAAAGAGAATGCAACTCAGCCATAAAGGTAAAATTAACCAACTGGAAAAGCAAACAAAAAAGAGCTAACTGAAAATATAAAGCCAAAAATCAGAATTGGATAAATAGAAACAAATGACTATAAGATACCAAGGTTCCATCAAATGATATTAAAAGCCTGAAAATAATAAATAAAATATAATGTAATAAGAATGTAATGTAATAAGAAAAATAAGCAATCTGGAAAAAATAGATCCAGAAAGCCCAGATCAAAAAAAGAGCCAGGAAAATACCTGAAAAACTGTCCTAATATCCTAGATAAAGAAGACAAAATAGTACTTTAAAGAATACACAGATTCAAGATGTCAGCCTGAGGGCAGGATGTTCCAGAAGCTCTCTTCCAAAATATTCCAAAACATCTTAAAATTATGACTCTAACAAAATTTTCTAGAGATAGAACCAGAGAAAGACCCAGTGAAGCAGCTCTGCAGCACAAGGTAACCTAGAAGATCACAGGATGGCTCTGTTTCACGGCTTTGGAAGGGGAAGCAGCACAGTCAGGTTAGGGGGGCAACAGATGAGCTCCAGGCTTTCTGGAACAGCCCACAGGGCACTTGGGTCCATTGTGGTGCTGGCTCATGACAGTTTCCAGACCTCCCAGTCCAAGGCATACCAAGAAGAACTTGGAAGATCACCAGGGAAACTTCTGCCAGAGTGAGCATGGAGCCCAGGTCAGCACATCCCTCAGTGAAGCTGCAGCCCTCAATGTAACCTGGATCCAGGAAATGGAATCAGGTCTGTAAAGCACCAATCATGGAGCCACCTAAGTGCGCCCAGGGCACATAGCACATGGAAAGTAAGTGGGTAGGGAAGGACTGTCAAGATCTCTCCCCTGTCCCTGGTTCAGGACTCTTGTGTTTTTTCCATGTTCAGACCCTGGTCAGTCTGGGGCCTCCTATTGTCATAGCAAAGCATGGTCCTTCCTCACATTTCCAGGGCAGAGGGGAGTGCCTGTGGTCATCCATGGACCAGAAAAAAGGCCAGAAGAGCAGTCAGAATCTCTCATAAGACATTTAAAGAACTGAGGTCCTTGTGAGAGTGTCCTAATAACACTCAAAATGTTGTAATGCACTTCAAAACCAGGGTACTGAGTGGGGAATGAGTAAACATAAAAGGAACATGACCATAGATAATTACTTTGTTCCCATGGAGGATCAAAACACACACTCAAAAGATGACAAAGAAAAGCTTCTGTATTCAAAGCCAACAAGAAAAATAGGAATTGGACTCAAGCTATGTAAGAGTTCAAAAATGATTTTGAAAATCAAGTAACCTATAAAAGAATAATTGGGAAGAGAAATGAAAGGAATGCAGGGTAAAATGAAAATCAAGTCAGCATTTTTGTCAAGGAGATTCAAAAAAATGCTGAAGAAAACAACATGTTAAAAACCAATTTAGGTGAAATGGAAAAAGCAGTCCAAAAAGTTACTGAGGAGAAGAATACCTTAAAAAGCAGAACTGACATGATGGAAAAGGAGATAAAAAGAACTCACAGAAGAAAACTCTTTCAAATGTAGAATGGAGATAAGGGAAGCGTGAATTTTGTGAGGAATCAAGAAACAATAAAACAATAGCAAAAGAATGAAAAATTAGAGACTTCTGGGGCAGAGCTAAGATGGTGGCATGAAACTAACATGCTCCCAGAGCTTTTCCCTACCAAAGATAAATGAAGCCTTTATTCTGATAGTCACATTAAAGATCCCACAAAAAAAAGAGATTTAAAGATGTTTTCAATTGTAGACATAATGAAGGATCTGCAGTGAAGTTCTATATCTTTGAGGGGAGGGAGAAGCAAAGTCCAGGAGGCCAGAGAGTGAGGAAGCCAGCAGGAAGCTTTTAGCCACAATGCAATCGAGATCCCAACAACTTAACAATAGCACAGTTCCTGGCAACTAGACAGAAAGCCAGCAGGGAAGATCCCCATCCCAAATAAAGTTTGAACCCTGAAAACACCAGAGGAAAAGACAGGACTGTGTTGAGAACAAACAATTGTTAATTCAGAACCTGGACATAAAGGATGAAAAAAACCTCTACAAAGCAAGTCCTGAACTGCATAGGCAACAGTATAGCCAACAAGAAGACCAGCCCCAGGAAAAGAAAAAAAAAAAACTTGGATCAATACTCCCTGTACCACAGGAGCAGAGCTAAAACAACAAAAATTAACCAAAAAACTAAAAGAATGTTCACTATAGTAAACTACTTTACAAACAAAGATGTCAGCAATGCCATGTCTCATGAAGAAAGCAGTGAACAAACACTCCTAGATGAAGTATTAAAACAGTCTCCAAATTGGATTCAAATACAAAAGCTCATGCAAGGGCTTAAAGAAGAATTTGAAACCTATAGAAGGAAAGAAGTAAAAAAGGAAAAAAAGAAATGAAAGTCATACAGGCAAATTATGAAAAATTGATCAAAGAAATCAACTCCATTAAAAGTAAAAAATAACCAATTGGAAAAGGAAGCATAGAAGCTAATTGAAGAAAATAAAACCAAGGGCAGCTAGTTGGCACAGTGGATAGAACACTGGCCCTGGAGTCAGGAGCATCTGAGTTCAAATCTGGCCTCACACACTTAATAATTACCTACCTGTGTGGCCTTGGACAAGCCACTTAACCCATTTGCCTTGCAAAAAAAAAGTATATATAAAAAAAAGAAAATAAAACCCTAAAACTTAAATTTGAACAAATAGAAAACAATGAATCAACAAAACTACAAGATTCCATCAAACAAAATAATAAGACTGGAAAAAATGAAGAAAATATAAAGTACCATTTAGGAAAAATGAATGATCTGGAAAACAGATCCAGGACAAACAGTCTATAAATCATCAGACTACAAGAAAGCCTGGATCAAGAAAAGAACCGAAAACATCATGCAGGAAATTATAAGGAAAAACAGTTAAAATCTCCTAGAACAAGATAATAATATAATCATTGAAAGAATCCACAGAACCCCTCCAAAAAGAGACCCCAGGATAGAAACTCCAAGGGCTGTAATAGTCAAATTCCAGAACTCTCACATAAAGAAGAGAATAGCACAAATAGCTAAAAGAAAACAATTCAAATGTAAAGGAAACATAATCAGATTCACACAGGACCTATCAGCCTCAATATTAAAGGATAAGGAGAACTGGAATAGCATATTTCAGAGAGTAAAGGACCTGGTAATTCAATCCAGAATGCACAACCCTGAAAAATTCAGCATATACTGTCAGGGGGAAAAGATGGATGTTTAAAAAAATAGAGGACTTTCAGAATTTCCTGACACAAACACCAGAACTGAACAGAAAATTCAATTGCCAAATGGAAAACAATATTTGCATAAAAAAGAGTCAAATGAAAAGGGAAAGTAAAAAAACAAAATAAATGTTGGTCAAGATCATCAAATTGGATACAACTCTAAAAGGGACATACAACATTTCTAATTTGTTAGAACTTTACTTCTCTTAGGATAATTAAAGGGTAGAATATAATTAAAGAGAATGAACCCAAAGGATATGAGTATAATGGGGTCTTATCTCTCAGTTGAAGAGTTCCAAGATGACATCTCTATGAGACAAAAAGCCCCTGAAGAAAAGCAAGAGTGTTAACTTTAAACTTAAGTGTCTCATTATTAGTTGACTTACTTTAATCCCATTGTGCTTAGCATCTTGTCTAATGAGGGCATCATAAACTGTAAGGTCCTAACTTAGTGTCTCTGTAACTTTCAATCATTTGTAAAGTTCTCAGGTGAGATCTCCATAACCTCCCACTATTTAAAGATCTTTAAGATTCTTGCAGTTAATTTGATCAGGGTCTCACTTAGCCTGTGCTTCACTTATCAAGTGGTTAAATACCTTGGGTTAGGGAAAAGAGGCAAAGTGGGAGAGAGAATTGGCTTTGATTCACTTAAGGTATTTAGTACCCTGGATGAGGAAAAGGGAGGTAAAGTGTGAAAGAAAGTAGACCTTGCTACAAGGTCTACTTCTACAAGAAGGGTTTAAGTAGCCTGATCCTAGATGGGTGAGGGAGTAAAGTGTGACAGAAAATAGGCCCAGAGGGAGGGGAACATATAATTAAAGAAATTATCTGGCTTTGGATGGCACTTTGACTCATGAGGAGGATTGGGTCTAATTGAAAGATACTCAAAAATGTAAAAAAATAATTATAATTTTAAGTTGATGCAATTTGAGTCAATGTTAGCTATCAAGAGCTTATGAAGCAATCAAATAATCAAACTATGAGTGATGATACATGATCAAAAATATCAGAGTGATAAATAGCACCAAGATAAGAGACACAAAGATTTATAATTTTAGAGGGAAAGAAGGGAGAATGTGAATGCTAAGTAAATTCTATTCTTAGACTTAGCCCAGAGTGGGAATAAGCTGCATTCCTACTTCGGTTTAAAAATCTAATTTAAACTATAGGGAAGGGGAGGGGGACTAGGAAAGGGAAAGATAAGGGAAGAAGTGACTGATAAAAGGGAAGGAAAGGTATAAGTGAATATAAGCAAAGTTAAATTTTTAAAATAAAAGTCAAAGGGAAAAGGCAGTAAAATTTTGGTGAGGGGGGAATAAAAGAAAAGGAAAGAGAAAATATAAATGGAGAAAGATAACATGTAAGAAAATACAGAATTAGTAATCTTAACTACATAGGTAAATGGGATGAACTCTCCCATAAAATGGAAGAAAATAGTAGATTGGATTAAAAATCAGAATCTTATAATATGTTGTTTACAAGAAAAACATTGGGAACAGAGAGATACAGGCATAGTAAAGATAAAAGGTTGAAGTAAAATATACTATTCTGAAGTAAAAATAAAAAATCTGGGGTAGGAATCCTATTCTCAGATAAAGTAAAAACAAAAATCAATATCATTAAAAGGGATAAAGAAGGAAACTACATCTTCTTAAAATGTACCATTGATAATGAAGCTATCTCATTATTAAACATGTATGCATCTAGTGGTAAAGCATCCAAATTCCTAGAGGAAAGGCTGAGTGATTGATAAAGACAAATAGCCAACAAAATTTTAATAATGGGAGACCTCAGTTTCCCTCTCTCAGAATTAGATAAATTTAACAACAAAATAAACAAGAAGGAACTTAAGAAGGTAAATGAAATCTTAGAAAACGTAGATAGGGTAGACCTCTGGAGAAAACTTAATGGAAATAGCAAAGAATATAACTTTTTCCTTGACTGTACAGGGCACCTACACCAAAATTGACTGTGTACTACAGCATATGGATAATAGGCCATGATCAGATTGGGTTTACTTCAGTCAGTCAAGGATATTTCAACATTAATAAAACACTCAACATAATTAAACACATCAATAGGAAAACTAACAGAAATCATAGGATTATGCTGAAAAAGCCTTTGATAACATACAACATCCATTCATATTAAAAACACTGCAAAGTTTAGGAATAAATGGAGTTTTCCTTAAAATAATAAATAGAAATTATCTAAAACCATCATCTAAAACCAATATTATATTTAATGGGTGAAAGAAGGATACCAATTATCACCATTACTATTCAATATAGTATTGGAAATGCTAGTAATAGCAATAAGAGAAGAAAAAATATTGAAGGAATTAGAATTGGCAATAAGGAAGCAAATCTTTCACTCTTTGCAGATGATATATGATATACTTAGAGAACTCGAGAAAATTATCTTAAAAACTCCTTGAAATAATTAACAAAGTCATCAAAATAACAGGATATAAAATAAACCAACAATGTCCAAGTAAAATGAGATAGAAAAATTCAATTTAAAATAATTATAGACAACATTAAATACTCAGAAATCTACCTTCCAAGACAAACCCAGAAACTGTATGAACACAATTATAAAACACTCCTCATCCAAATAAAGTCATATCTAAATAATTGGAGAAATGTCAAATGCTCATGGTTAGGTCAAGCTAATATAATAAAAACAAGAATTCTACCCAAATTAAATTTCTTATTCAGTGCCATATCAATCAAACTACCATATGACTATTTTACTGAGCTAGAGAAAAAGTATCAATATATCAAAATTCATCTGGAGAAACAAAAAGGCAAATATGACAAGAGAACTTATTAAAAAATTTAAAGGAAGGTAGCCTAGTTCTATCAGATCTAAAACTGTACTATAAAACAGCAGGCATCAATAATGGGTCAATGAAGAGAAAGACCTAAATTGGAAAATAAATAACATCATTTTAAAGAATGAATTGCTCAAACAACAAATTATAGATAGAATTAATGATTTCATCCTAATGAATGTCTCATCCTAATGAGACAAAACTTACGGGATATAACCAATACATTTATTAGAGGATATATTCTATCTTTAGATGTTTACAAGAATAAAATAGAGAAAGAAGTAATCAATGAACTAAAAATGCAACCAAAAATCTTAGAGAAAGAACAAATTAAAAACCCCCAATTAAATATCAAATTAGAAATTCTAAAAGGTAAAGCAGATTCGATCAAAAACCAGAATCCTACAATATGTTGTTTACAAGAAACACATTGGAAATTAATAAATTTATTAATAAATTTAATAAAGTTGAAAGCAAGAAAGCTATTGAACTAATAAATAAACCAAGAGTGGCTTTTATGAAAAAAAATAAAAATAGATAATATTTTGGTTAATTTGCCTAAAAAGTAAAGAAGAAAACCAAATTACTAATATCAGAAAAGACAAAGGTGACCTCACCACCACTGAGGAGGAAATAAAGTAATAATTCAGAATTATTTTGCCCAACTCTATGCCAATAAATTTCATAATCTTAGTGAAATGGATAAATATTTACAAAAATATAAGTTGGCCATGTTAAATGAAGAGGAAATAAAATACTTAAATAATCCTATTACAGGAAAAAAAAAAATCAACAAGCCATCATTGAACTCCCTAAGAAAAAAATCTCCAAGGCCAAATGCATTTACAAATGAATTCTATCAATCATTTAAGTAACAATTAGTTCCAATTCTATATAAACTCTTTGGAAAAATAGGTCTAGACAGAACTTTGCCTGACTCTTTCTATGACACCAATATGGTGCTGATATCTCAACCAGGAAGAGTCAAAACAGAGAAAGAAAATTATGCACTAATTTCTCTAATGAATGTGGATGCAAATGTCTTAAATAAAATCCTAGCAAAGATTATCAGCAAGTTATCACTAGGATAATACACTAAGATAATGCCAAACAAGATTTATTCCAGAAATGCAAGATTGGTTCAATATTAGGAAAACTATGAGCATAATTTTCTATATTAATTTTCTATATTAATAACAACCTTAATAGAAATCATATGATTATCTCACTAGATACTAAAAAAGTCTTTGAAAAAATACAGCACCCATTTCTACTACAAAACACTAGAATAAATAAATTATTCCTTAGAACAATCTTAGAATGATAAACAGTATCTACTTGAAAACATCAAGCATTATATGCAATGGGGATAGGCTAGAGAAATTCCCAGTAAGATCAAGGGTGAAACAAGCATGCCTGTTATCACCACTACTCTTCAATATAGTGTCAGAAATGTTAACTTCAGGAATAAGAAAGAAAGAGAAATGGAAGGAATTAGAACTGGAAAGAAAGAAACAAAACTCTCACTCTTTCCAGAGGACATATTGGTAGATCTAGAGAACCCTAAAAAATTATATAATAAACCACTATAAACAATTAGAACCTTTAGCAAAGTCACAGGACATAAAATAAACCCCATATAAATCCTCAGAATTATCGTATGTTACTAGCAAGATACTGCACCAAGAGCTAGAAAGAGAAATCCCATTTAAAATAACTTCAGACAATATAAACTGCTTGGAAGGTTACCTTTCAAGACAGACTCAGAAGCTCTATGAGAACAACTATAAAAAACTTTTCACACAAACAAAATCAGATTTAAATAAATGGGCAAGTATCAACTGCTCATAGATAGGCTGAGCTAATATAATAAAAATGACAATATTACCTAAATTAAAGTACTTATTTAGTGCCTTAGCCATCAAACTCCCCCCAAAATTAACTTAATGAACTAGAAAAAAGTTATAACTAAATTCATATGGAGCAACAAAAAGTTAAGAATATCTAGGGATTTAATGAAAAAAAGTGCAAAAGGTGATTTAGCCTTACCAGATCTAAAATTATATTATAAAGCATCAGTCATCAATACCTTCTGGTAGTTGATATAGTGGTGGATCAGTGGAATAGACTAGGCACAAAAGAGACAACAAGAAATGACCATAGTAATCTGCTGTTTGATAATCCCAAAGAAGAGGGGATGTGGGAAATGTGGGACACTGAAATGATCCAACCTTTCCAGAGAGCAATTTGGTATTATGACCAAAGGGCAATAAAAATGTGCATACCCTTTGATCCAGCAAAATAAGTACTGGGTCTATACCCTGAAAAAATCATGAGAAATGATAAAAATATCACTTGTAGAAAAAGTATTCATCCCAGCTCTGTTTGTGGTGGCAAAGAATTGGAAATCAAAGGGATGTCCATCAATCGGGGAATGGTTGAACAAATTGTGATAAATGCATGTTATGAAACACTATTGTTCCATTAAAAACCAGGAGGGATGGGATTTCAGAGAAGCCTGAAAGACCTCCATGAATTGATACTGAACGAGATGAGCAGAACCAGAAGAACAATGTATACCCCAACAGCAACATGATGGTGATGATCAACCTTAATGGACCTGCTCATTTCATCAGTGCAATAATCAGGGACAATTTTAGTATATCTTCCAGGAAAAATACTATCTGTATCTAGAGGAAAGAAATGTGTAGTTTAAACAAAGAACAAATTATTACCTTCAATTTAAAAAAGTTGTCTTATGTGATACATAATATTGCTAGCTCTAATATTTTATGTTTTCTCAAGGAAATGCTTTTTTTTCTCTTAACACATTCAACTTTGATCCCTGCATAGCATGGAAACAATGTAAAGATTATCATATTGCCTTCTGTAGGTGGGAGGGTGGAGAGTAAGGTGGGGGAAGAAGAGAAAAATTCCAAAAACTTATCAAAAATGATAGAATGAAACTACTATTGTATATAATTGGAAAAGAAATATAAAATTGGAAAAGCAAGTAAAATATTCATATAATAAAAAGGATCAATATTTACAAAAATTTAAAACTACCTAGATTAGCACAAGAGGAAATAAAATACTTAAATAACCCCATTTCAGAAAAAGAAATAGAAGAAACCATCAATAAACTCCCTAAGAAAAGTCTCCAAGTCTAGAGGGATTTACAAGTGAATTCTCCAACCCATTAAGGAATAATTTATTTCAATTCTACATAATTTTTTTAAAAGGAGAGTTCTGCCAAATTCCTTTTATGATACCAATATGGGGCTGATACTAAACCAGAAAGAATCAAAACAAATTTATAGACAAATTTTCTTAATTATCATTGATGCAAAAATCTTAAATAAAATTTTAGCAAATAGATTACAAATTATTACAAGGATAATATAGCATGATCTGGTAGAATTTATTCCAAGGAGGCAAGGATGGTTCAATATTAGAAAACCCTCAACATAATTGAACAAATAATTAACAAAACCAAAAGAAATCATATGATTATCTCAACAGATGCTGAAAAATACTTCGACAAAATAAATATCTATTCCTATTATTAACACTGGATATTATAAGAATGAATGGAATTTTCCTTAAAATAATAAGCAGTATCTATTTAAAACATAAACAAATATTATATTTAAGAGGGATATGCTAAGAGCATTTCTGATCAGATCAGGGATGAAACAAGGTTGCTGATTATTAGATCATTAGAAATTTTAGCTTTAGAAATAAGGGTAGAAAAAGAAATTGAAAGAATTAGAATTGACAATAAGGAAGCAAAATATTCAGACTTTGGAGATGATATGATGACATACTTAGAGAACCCTAGAAAATCAACTAAAAATTACTTGAAACATTTAACCACTTCCATAAAGTAGCAAGATATAAAATAATTCCAAATAAATCATCAGTATTTCTATATAAGAACAAAAAATCCAAGGGCAAGAAATAGAGAAATTTCATTTAAAGTAACTGCAAACACCATGAAACACTTGGAAATCAACCCCTAAAGAGAAATTTGGAAACTCTAAATACAAAATTGCAAAACACTTTTCACACAAATAAAACCCAGTCTAAATAAGTGGGAAAAAATGCCAATTGTTCTTGTTTAGACTGAGTTAACATAAGAAAAATGAAAATTCTACCCAAATTAAATGACTTATTCAGTGGCATACCATTCAAACTACCAAATAACTATTGTACAAAGTTAGAAAATAAAATAACAAAGTTCATATGGAGCAACAAAAGATCAAGTATGTCAAGGCAACTGAAAAACTATGTAAAGGAAGATGGCTTTAATCTACTAAATATAAAATTATACTACAAAGTTGCAGTCATACAAACTGCTTGTTATTGGTTAAGAAACTGAGTAAGGGACCTGTGGATTAGAATAGTTTCCAAAAAGGCAGTAGTAAATGAGTATATTAATGTATTGTTTGACTAACCCAAAGACAGTAACTTCTGAGATAAGAACACTCTTCAACAAAAACAGCTGGGAAAAATGGAAAATAGTATGGTAAAATCTAGGCATAGACATGCATCTCACACCATGTACCAAAAGAAGAGCTAATGGGTACAGGATTAAGACATAAGAGTGATACCATAGTTCAATTAACAGATCAAGAAATGCTCAGTCTATCACATCTATGAAAAGGGGAGAAATTTATGACCAAAAAAGAAACAGAATACATTGCAAAGTGCAAAATTGATAAATTTGGCTAAATTAAAAAGGTTTTACACTAATAAAACCAATGCAGTCAAGATTAGAAGCAAAACAGTAAGCTGGGAAATAATTTTCACAGTTAGGGGTTCTGGTAAAGATCTCATTTCCAAAGCATGTAGAGAATTGAATCAAATTTATAAGGTTACAAGTCATTCTCCAATTGATAAATGGTCAAATGATATTTCTTCAAATTAAGAAATTCAAGCTATATATAATAAGATAAAAAAATACTCCAAATCATTATTGATTAGAGAAAGGCGAATTAAAACAATTATGAGGTACCACTCAAACCTATCATATTGGCTAAGATGACAGAAAGGAAAATGATCAATGTTGGAGTGTTTTGGGGAGGATTGGGATTTAATACATTGTTGGTGGAATTGTGAACTAATTCAAGCATTCAGGAAAGCAATATGGAACTATAACCAAAGAGCAATAAAGCAGAACATATTCTTTGACCCAGCAATACCAATACTAGGCCTATATCCAGAAGAAATCATAAGAAATGAAAAAAATCCAACATGTTCCAAAAGACTTATAATCACTCCTTATGTAGTAGCAAAGAATTCAAAATTGAGGGGATGCCCTTCAACTGGCAAATGGTTAACCAAGTTATGGTATATGAATGTTGCAAAGTAATATCATATCATGAAATATCAGACTATAGAGAAGCATGGAAAGAATTACAGGAATTTATACTGAGCAATGGGAGTAGAATGAAGAAAAGCCACTAATTGTGAGCTGATTACCTATGATGGATGCAGTTCCTCTCAGCAGTTCAGAGATCTGCAATACCCCTGGGAGACCTGTTATGGACAACATCATCCTAATCCAGACAAAAAATATCAGAATATGAATGAACATTATATTCACTTTTTAAAAATTTCTCATGTTTTTCCTTTCTATCCCGTGATTTTCTTTCATTTCTCTTAGTCTTAATCCCTCAAACACAAAAGAATCATATGTAAAAATGTTAAACACAAATGTACTTGTACTACTTGCAAATGAGTGGAGAAGGGTGGGAAGGGAGAGTGGAAGAAAACTGTTTAACATAAAACATGCATGTGGATGAATGTTGAAAAATATTCATAACATGTAATTGGAAAAATAAAGTAAAATATAAATTCAAATAGAATCAGAAGAAATATAGGATAAATATGAAATACTAACAGAGATTTAATAAAGTCAAATTGTTGACTTCTATGTGAAAACATTATCTGCAATGCAAATATGTTATCATTACTATAGTAGTTTGAAAGATCATATGTAGATAGAAGGCTTTGAGTTGAATTGATTATGATGGAATAATCTTAAAAAAGATCAAATGTGAATGAGACAGGTAACATGGGGGAACTTTCTTATGTAAATAAAGCATGACTGAAACAAGTGCTACATTGGAAGTTAGGAAGAGTTAGAGGGCCAGTAGTGTTAGAACCTTCTTTTCATCAGAACTTACAAAAATATTAACTTCCTTGGTTAACAGAAGAGTAAATAGAATATTGAAATAAATCTATTTTAGCAAATGAAATTAAATAACTTCCTATTCAAATGAACTTCCTCAGGGGAATAAAAAGCAATTAGATCAGAAGGATTTACAAGTGAATTTTGCCAAGCATTTAAAGATCAACTAATTCCAACATTAAATAATTTGAAATAATAAATGAAGAATCCTATGAACCTCCTTTTATGAAATAAATACATTATTGACTCCTAAAACAGGAAGAGCAAAAACAGTGCAATAAATTTTAGATCTATTTCACTAATGAATATGGATGCAAAATTTTTAAATAAAATATTGGCTAAAAGAATAAAACTATATCACAAATATTATATGTTGTTTCCAAGTGAAATTTATCCCATGAATGTAGGGATGATTCAATTCAAGGAAAACTATCAGCATAATTGATTATTTAAATGATAAATTTAGCAAAAGTCATGGAATTATGTCAATTGATATAGAAAAACTTTTGAGAAACTACAACATATATTCCTACTAAAAATATTTAAAATCATTGGAATGAACATATTTTCCTTGAAATGATCAAAAGCATCTAAAGCAAAGTAACAGCAAGTAATATCTGAATGGCAAAAAATTAGAAACCTTGTGAATAAGATAACTTGAAACAAGTATGCCCATAAACAATCTTATTTGATTTTTGTATTAGAAATGTTAGCAATACCAATAAGAAAAAAAAAGAAATGAATGAATGAAAATTGACAATGAGATAATAAAACTATCTCTTGTTGCAGAATAAATGATGAAATACTTAGAAAATCCTTGTGGTTCAACTAAAGAGTTAGGTAAAATAATTAATAATTTTAGCAATTTAGAAGGATATAAAATAAAAACCACAGAAAACACCAGCAAATCTATAGATCACCAACAAAACCATGTCAGAAGAGATAATAAGAGAAACCCATTTAAAATAACCATAAACATCACAAAATTCCTGGGAGTATACCTGCCAAGATAAACCCAGAAAACAAATGAATATAATTATGAAATAAATTCATATTTCCATATTAATTCTTCATGGGAGGGAAGAGCCAATATAATAAAAATAATAAGTCTACCTAATTTGGATTATTTATTCAATGCCATCCCAATTTAATTATCAAAAATTTATTATTAACCTAGACAAAAATAATAGTAAATTTAAATTGGAAGAACAAATGGTCAAAATGATCAAAGGAATTAATGAAAAAATGTAAAGGAAATCCAACAACAACAGATCTTAAATATATTATGAGATGGTAATTATAAAATGCATTTTGTATTGGAAAAGAAATAGACACTATGGAAAAGGATAAGCATACAATATACAACATTAAATGAAGATAGTAACTTTGACTTTAATAAATATAATGATTTAAGCTTTTCAAATAATAATACACTATTTTGTAAAAAAATTAGGAAAAATGGAAAGGCTAGCAGAAGCTAGATATTGATGCATATCTTATAAGATTGCAAAATAAAGTCACAATGTGTATATGACCAAGACATAAATGGAGGGATATGAGAATTGGAAGAACGTAGAGCATATAACTTTTCAAACATAAATAGAAAAAGAATTTATGAATAGATAAGAGACAGCAAACATTGTGAGATGTAAAAATGTATAATTCAGATAACATTCAATTTAAAAGCTTTTGCTGGGGCAGTTATGGTGCAGTGGATAAAGCACTGGCCCTGGAGTCAGGAGTACCTGGGTTCAAATCTGGTCTCAGACACTTAGCTGTGAGGTGTTGGGCAAGCCACTTAACCCTACTTGCCTTGCAAAAAAAAAAAGCTTTTGCTAAAATTATATCAATGTTGCCAAGAGAAGAAGGAAAGGAAAAAAATAGAAATTTTATATATAATTTCTCAAATATCTCATATTTCAAAAAGATAAAATTTTGAATTTATGAGCATAGGAGCCAATCCCTTATTCATAAATGGTCAAATGATATGAACAGACTATTTTTCAAGGTAAAAAAACAAAACTATATATAGTCATATAAAATTCAAATTACAACAGTTTGAGATAACTCATATCTATGAGATTGGTATAAATGATAGAAGGGGGGAAAGTACAAATGTTGGGACTGGGAAAATTGAAGTATTAATACCTGTTGGTGGAGCTATGAACTAATACAACCATTTGGGAGAACAATTGGAATTGTGTCCATAGAGTTACTAAACTATGCAGCTCTTCTGTGGCATGTCTATATACACTATTATTCTGTTTCCCAAGTGGATAAAAGAAAAATGAAAGAATCCATATGTTCCAAAATGTCAATAGTAAATCTCTTTGAATTACAAAAGAATTGAAAATAGAGAGGATATCCAACAATCAGGGAAGGCCTAAACAAGTTGTAGTATATGATTATGAGTAAATACTTTTATGCCATTAAAAATGATGAGCAAGTTGATTTTAAAAATACATGAAATAGGTGAAGGCAGGATTTTCCAGAAGGTCCTTCCCCAAAAAACTCCAAAAGCCATCAAATTATGACTCTAGCCAAAATATAGAAGGGCAGAACCCACAGAAAGACTGAGTGATACAATTTCCTAGTCCAAGAAAAGTGGGAAAGTTGTGTTTCACCAGGAAAGGGGTTGGAAAAAAAGCCGTGGCCACAGCTCAGTACAACATAGCCCAAGGATCAGGAGAAGCAGCTTGAAGGGGCAGTGAGAGAATTCTGCTCCACCAGAATGACTACAGAGTGAGGAGCACCAGCCTCAGAACAACTCTGCTGTGAGAACTTGCAGTGGGAATGGGGAAGTCAGCCTGCACCTCCAGAACACAGCCCAGAGATGGTAAGGATGTCAGGGGAAACTGCAGAAATCTCTCTGCACTCCCTGGAATGGGTCTCTGCTGTTTACCCACACTCAGATCCAGGTTGCAGCTTGAGCTTCCATACTAAGATAGCTAAGCAGGAATCCTCCTTACAGCCCCAGGACAGAGGGGAGTACCTATGGTCATTTACATCTCAAAGCACAGGCAAGAGAGCATAAGACCTTGGAGGAATAAAGGTCTCAGTGGGGTGTCCCAAAAAACTGCAAAGACTTGGAAGTGCAGTAAATTTGTCTTAGACTGAGGAAATGAGTAAACAAAAGAAAAGTAGACTCTGACCATAGAAAATTACTTTGTAACCATGGAAGATTCAGAAGATGACAAATTCAAAGTTTCGGTATCCAAAGCCTGTAAGAGAAATAGAAAATGGGCTAGGGATATATATGAGCTCAAAAAAGACTTTGAAAAGCAATTAAAGGAGATGGAGGAAAAATTGGGGGGGGGATGAGAGTAATACAGATAAATCACAAAAACCAAATAACCACTTTGGTGAAAGAAATGCAAAAAATGCTGAAGAAAAAATATGTTAAAAACCAGTTTAGGTGAAATAGAAAAAGCAAAACAAAAGACAAATGAGAAGAATGCCTTAAAAAGCAGAACTGGCCATCTGGAAGAGGAGATAAAAAAGTTCTTTGAAGAAAATAACTCCTTCAAATGCAGAATGGAACTAAAGCAAGCTGATGACTTTGTGAGAAATCAGAAAGAAATAAAACTCTTCAAAAAAAGCCAAATATTAAAAAGGAAATGTGAAATATCTCATTGGAAAACACAACCAACCTCAAAAACATATCCAGGAGAAAAAAATTTAAAAATTATTGGCTACCTGTAAGTCATGACCAGGAAAAGAAGCTAGACTTCATTTTTCAAGAAATAATACAACAAAATTGTCCTGATATCCTAGAAGCAAAGGGTAATTAAAAATTGAGGGAATTTACTGGTTACCTCTGGAAAGAGGTTCTAAAAGAAAAATTTCCAGGAATATTGTAACAAAATTCCAAACTATCAAGTCAAAGAAAAAATACTAAAAGCTGCCAGAAGCAAATAATTCAACCATGGCTCTAATAGTCAGGATTTCACAGGATCTGGCAGCATCTGTATTAAATTCTTGTAGAGATTGTAATTTGATATTCCAGAAGAAAAAAGATCTTGTCTTACAACTGATAATCAACTACTCAGCAAAACAGAAGATCCTGTTTCAAGGGAAAAGATGGACTTTCAATGAAACAGGGGACTTTCAAACTTTCCTATTGAGACAACCAGAGCTGAACAGAAAGTTTGATCTTCAAGTACAGGACACTGGTGAACCACTGAAGGGGTGAATGAGAAGGACTAACTATGAGGAACTTAATTATGTTTAACTGTTGTATTCTTGCATGGAAATAAGATACTGATAACTCATGTGAACTTTCTCATTTATAAGAGCTGTTAGAAGGAGCATATATAGACAAGTCACAGGAAGGAGAAGAATATAATACTATAATATAGTAAAAAATATGTAGTCAATATGTGTTAAAGGAAAGTACTGGGAGGAAGAGAAAGGAGAGGAAGAAGGAGCTAAGATATTTCATATAAGAGTCAAGAAAAAGCTTTTTTCATGGAGTGCAATGAGGGAAGGCAAGGAAGAATGAGTAAGCCTTTATTCTCATTAGAAATGGCTCAGAGAGGAAATAATATACACACTTAATAGGGTATAGAAATCTATCTTACCCTAGAGAAAAATGAGAAGAAAGAGATGGGATAAGGGGGAATGTAGAGAGGGAAGGGGGGAATAGGTAATAGAAGAGAGGGAAGACTGTGGGAGAGGGTACTCAGATACAGCAAACTTTTGGACAGGGACAGGTTCAAAGGAGACAGAGAATAGAATAAATGAGAGTGGGAAGGAATAGAATACAGCTAGTAATAACAACTATGGGAACAATATTGAAGCAACTTTTCTGGCGGACATATGATAAAGAAAGTAGCTCACCCCAAAGATAGCTCACCCCAATGGAATCTGAACAAAGAATGAAGTATTATTTTTTTCCTCTCTCACTATTCTTGAAGTTTCTCATCTTCTTGGAGGGGGAGAGGCATTTATGTTTACTCCTATAACAAGATTATTGTAATAATATAAAATAAATAAACCAAAAAAAGAAAAAATATACATGAAATAATCAAAAGTGAAATGAGCAGAACCAAGAGAACCCAGAACATAATATAAACAATATTGTTTGGAAACTAACTGTTTTCTAAATATTATAAATATTCAAATTCTGATTTGAATTCTGAATATTATAAAAATTCAAAGAAATTAGAAGGCATCTATGAAGAAGGGAGAGACACAGTTTGAAATTTAAAATGTAACCAAAAAAGGAAAATTAATTTATAGAAAAAATAGATTGCATTCCTCTCTAGTCCATAGCATCCTCAACTACTAAATAAAGACAATTAACTAGATCAAATCTATGAAGAATTTTGCAAGCTAAAACAAGATATGTAAATGTTTATTTATACTATGATACTACCATGTTTATTTACATTACTGCACTACTATAAATGTATACTACTAATTATAATAGTATTGCTTTTATTAATATTATATGGTCTCTATAGTTCCTTTCACTTCCAAATCTCTAATTCCATGAATCTAAATTAAATAACCATATTTATTCCTGCTTTTCCAGTTTTCTCTTATTTATTTTTCCCATTTTCATTTCCCATCCCTTCTCTTTTTTCTGTATCTCCCTCCATGTTTTCCCATTTTTACTTAATTAATTTTTACTTACTCCTACCAAGTTCGTCAACTTTAGGCTTAACATATTTTATTGACAACCTAGAGAACAATGTACACATTAACAACAATGATGTGAGATTATCAACCTTGATGGAAGCTACTCCTCTCAGCAGTTCAGAGAGTTATGACAACCATGTTTAGACTGGATATGAGCAATGTTTTCCCAAACCAGAGGAAGAAAAACAAAACAAAACAAACAAACAAAACAATCAACCCTTCAGAATCGGATCAACACATTATAAAAATTATCTCTTGTTTATCTCTTTCCCTTAATCCTAATTGCTCATAATGAAAATAACTAATATGTAAATATGTTATCAAAATATGTATTTACAATGTATCATTGCTGAGGAGAAGTGTTTGGGAATGGAGCGTGGAAGGAAAATTTGTAACTTAAAAATATACATGTGCATATGGATGAAAAAGATAAAAATAAATTTAAGTTTAACAAATATATTTTATTGACTAGTGGGAAGAGTTTGCATAGATAGTAAAAAGCATGCTCTCTGCTCTTATCACCTAAAAATCTACTGAGAGTATCTTATTTTCTGCAACAATGATAAATCTCTTTGAAAATAATGGGAAAATAAGCTAGGTGTTTGAAAAGTGAAGTAAGTTATAGCAAGGAAAAATTAAGCACCCTGACATAAATACTAAAAGCAAATACTTTTTTTCATAGTCAATTAAGGTTTAATTTCCTTTACTAGATTGTAATTATGTGGTTTCTCCAAATCTTACGTTCTAGGTAGTAGGTCAAGGGCTAATATTCATTGTACCATGGTTTAGTTTATTACAAATCCAGCTGAATTCACTGCAATGATTTTCCAAGGAAAGTGTTTAAAAGACTGTTGCAGCTGGATTCAAATTAAAGAATTGCTTCAAGGAGACAAAAAGAAAGATGTTCTTGTTAGCTTCATTTGCAGCCTAGGATCCAGAGCATCCTAGAAGAAATTGGTTACAAGAATCTCACTTTAACAGTCAATGTTTCCTGAGCACACTCCATATAACTTCAAAAATAAACTGAAATGAAATTTTGGAGGTAAGCTTTGATTTTAACATAATTTTGGCTATCAGTCCTTTGTTATTCAAGAAATCTAAATAATATTATATATTAGGCATGGAAATGATATTCCACAGAAGGCAAGAGTATTAGTAAAATATCAGACATATATTATAAAAAAGCAATACATCAGTAGAGATAGTAAATTTGTACTTCAGCTAGAAAAAGAGTTGTGAGAAAATAAGACTACCATTTGACTATGATCCTCCTTTGTCTTGAAGGTAAAATACCTCTCTAAAATAGGCACATCTTTTTACTTAGGCTTTGGAAATAAGGCTCAATTATTTTATAGATATCTATATTTTTAAATGTCCCTTTAGGATTAATAATAATAAGAGAAAAAATACAAAAAATGTTTAATTGAAATAAAACACTTTTATTTTAGAAATTGTGTATTACTTTTTTTATATATCCTCAGTGCCCAGTTCAGTGTTTGGACATAGTGGAGACAATATTTATTGATTGTAATGAATACAATTCTGCAAAAATTCAAACAAAAAATGTCATTAATGAATAAAATTAAATTCTTATAAACCCCATCTACCCTTTCCTCATCACCCTTTTCT
Source organism: Macrotis lagotis (assembly GCF_037893015.1). Taxonomy (NCBI): domain Eukaryota; kingdom Metazoa; phylum Chordata; class Mammalia; order Peramelemorphia; family Peramelidae; genus Macrotis; species Macrotis lagotis. Next base: position 93,574,951 of record NC_133659.1, read on the forward strand.
TATCTCTTTTTGACTACCTTTCCCCTTTTTCTTCCTTTCATCATTTTCTTACCTCAACCCTTGCTTTCTTTTCTTCAGTCCCCTCTCCCTTCTGTACCTATTTCCTTTTCTTACCCTCCTCCTCCTCCTCCTTCTTCTAGATATTTTTCCTTCCTTTTCCCCATTTTACTTTCCTTCTTTTTCTGTTTACCTCCCTAAAGCTCATTTTTCTCATTTCCTATTTTCTTCTGCTTCACCTCTCTCTCCCTCCCTCTATTAACACATCTTTTCTGTTCTTCCATGCTGTTTTCCTTCTCTCTTACCCATTTCATTCCTTCGCCTCTCTATTTCCTCTGTTCTTTTACTTTCCCTCCACTTTATGTTTATTCTCATTTGCTTCTTCTTCCTATACAATTTTTAACACCTTTGTTTCACTTTTTATGCTATGCTAGTTGAGACTGGAACTATTATTAGGGAATGAGGCATAAAACAAGCAAATTATTTGGGAAAGAGGAGGATGGCAAAGAATGAATATAAGAAAAGATGTCAAAATATTTCCCAGGGAGGTCAGATTTATATGAAGCACAACATTTAAGAACCCAGAACAGCTAAGGCACAGCCTTAGATCATAGCAGGTGAGAAATATTTATAAATGCAATTCTTCAAAGAGGGTAGAAGACCCTAAAGATAAGGTTGAAGGCATATCATAAATTCATTTTATTTGCTTGATCACTTTTTCCTTGATCTTATCCTGACTTATAAAGAACCTACTGAGTCTAGCTATGTTTCTGATTCTGTTCTTGTTGATTTTTAATGGTTTGATATGTTACTACATCAAGAGTCTTACTACATCAAGCTATGGTGATTCAAGCTACATGCATCATTTAATAGAGAAAATTAGTTTTTGTACAAGTAGCTAATGTAAAGTACATTTTTGCTGCAATGATATTTAAGCATGTAGAAAATTAAGTTTACATATTGATGTTGTAAAGGAACAAACATAAGCTACATTGAAATAAATGTCAGTCATTTGGCAGGCATATTTGCTTACAAAATTGAAATGCTTAAGAGTCACAGGAGTATTTCATCAGAGAAAACATATCTGCTTTTATTTAATGAGAATTTAGCCTAGGCAAAGAAGTCATTTGCTGGTTATTCAACTTTATGTACATTTAAAAACTAAAATGAAATTAAATGAGATTGGAGGTTTATTTTATAGGAATAGGAAAGAAGAGCCCTTCCCCTGGTCAAAAAAATAAATAGATTCAATTCATACCTACTTACCAAAATTTCTCTTTCAAACTGATTTAAGAAGCCAATCATGGGGCGGCTAGGTGGCGTAGTGGATAAAGCACCGGCCTTGGAGTAGGAGTACCTGGGTTCAAATCAGGTCTCAGACATTTAATAATTACCTAGTTGTGTGGCCTTGGGCAAGCCACTTAATCCCATTTGCCTTGCAAAAAAACTAAAAAAAAAAAAAGGCAATCATTTCAGGAAGGATATGCCACTATTGAAAAAAGAATAGAAAACTGCTTTGTAGATAATCTTCAAAAAATGTTGACTATTCAAGTTTCAAGGAAGAAAAATATACCTCTGTTAATATCAGAGAAGCAACTGGTTCCTTCCTTCCCCTAATCTTATGACAATTTTTCAGAATATATATCTGAGAGGACTTAAATAAACCATCCTAGCTACCTTTAGAAAGATAAAAAATGGAGGTAGAGAAAGACCTGTCATTGACTGAGAAAAGAATGGAAATATTCCCTTAAACTCAACCCCAGAGTGGTCAAGGGGAAATAGAAAATATAGCTATTAGGGGAGATTGGAGGTATAAAATATTAGCTCAAAATAATTTATGGTGTTGAAAATAGACCCACTGAACAGTGTAAGAAAAGAACTTGGACAGTTTTTATGAAGGAGATATACAGTCTTCAGTTGGCCAGAGAAGAAAATTTGTTTTAAGTACTGGATACTAGATATATTCAGAGTTTTAGAAATTAAGCTAGATGATTGTTCATAGTAGAGTTGAAGCTTGTATTGTTGTATTGTCAAAATTTGAACACATTTTTGATGAATGGAAGTCTTATTAGTCTACCATGAGTACTAATAAGTATACTTATGACAAATATTATCTTTTGTGAATTACAGAAGTTAACTAAGAAAATTCAAAGGAAATGCAGAGTGTCAAGAATACATTAGTGGTTAAAGTGCTTAAAAATTGGAGGCTATTAGGGTAGAGGTAAGGGAGATTGAACAAGTGAATAGAGTTATAGAAAACAGGACAAAGAATAATGGATTTTCGGGGCAGCTAGGTGGCGCAGTGGATAGAGCCCAGGCCCTGGAGTCAGGAGTACCTGAGTTCAAATCCAGCCTCAGACACTTAATAATTATCCAGCTGTGTGGCTTTGGGCAAGCCACTTAACCCCATTGCCTTACAAAAACTAAAAAAACAAAAAAAGAATAATAGATTTTCAAGCAATTGAGAGATGATAATTCTCTCTAAATGACTTTTTCTGGTACTTAAGGGTGAGGTGTAAATACCTACAAGTAGGATAATAAAAAAAAATTTCATCAATACAAATACCAGTGATAATTTTTCAATAATTTCAATTAAATTTCTGCCACAATCAATTACTATTATTTCTGTTTCCAATATAGGTTACTATCCTTGTTGGAAGAGAAGGTGAAAGAATTCAAGATTCACTTTTTCATTGTCCTAGATGTTAGGAACAATAAAATTATTCTAATATAAAGAATAAAGCTGAAATGGTTGGAAAAAGTAAAGTGGGGAAGGATCTAAGTTGAAGGAAGGAAAACAACTTGTCAAAGGAATGGCAAAGGATAACAGAGAACATGGCAAAGGAAAATAAAGGAAAGGAAAGAAAACACAGTTGCACATAAAGAACTAAAAATAGATATGGGACTCTATAAGAGCTAGATACTTTGAGGTAGAAAAAGTTGATTGTCCTTAAAAATGTGATATAAAGTTCTTCAAAACCTTTACATACAACTTTCACAACCTCTTGGTTGTATTTCATTTACTTCTGCTAACTGAAGACAAAGAATGGAGTTTTGTAGTTCCAGTGATGTTGGTAGATGAAGAAAGGAAACAGTGATTCCAAAAGTGAACAGATGACTAAGAAGATGAGGTTTAGGGAAGGAATTTGGACATCTCAGTTATGGCTTAAATACAGAATGAGAGATGTACATAAGGGGATGGAGTATACTTAACAGAAGATGGGAATGAATGTCAATATTAATTTAAATAATAATTCAAATAATTTAAAACCTTTAACTGATTAATGTTTGAAAAGAGAGAAAATTTATTATACATCTAGATCTATCTATAGTTCTGTGGATGTGTTTTCACCAAGTTAGGCAAATTTCTTTGTTCTTCCTTTCCAAGAGATGGCTACAATTAGACGCAAATAGTTGAGTATGTGTATATTTTAAATATGTATTTTATATAATATGTATGTGTATATATTATATGAAATATATATTTGAAATTATTCCATACATGCTTCTATTTATGAATTCTTTCTCTGAATTCAGATGTCATCTTTCTGTATATATAATTTATAATAAATTTCTTAAAACAGTTCTTAAAACATTTGCTCTTACTATATACAGTATTCTCATGGTTCTGCTCATTTCATTCTTCATTACCTCATGCAAGTATTTTCAAGTGTCTTAAAATCATCGAGTTCATCTTTTTTATAGTACAGTAGTATTCTAACACAATCTTATACCACAATTTTTACATTTATATTAATAGAATTTGTATATGAAAAAAATCCAAGAAACAGAATCAAGAAGCATTGCAGAATACATTTGGTTGTTGAGTCTAAAGAACAAAATAAATTATATTGTCATTGTTATAAAACAGACCAGATAGACAAAAAAAGAAGAAATACATTAGGAGCTTAGGAGATAGATTAAAAGTTGTGCAAAGAGGTATAATGTAGTAGTGGTTTTTGTTGTTCAATTCTTTTAGGATCCAATCCTTTGTGACTCTTTTTGCTGTTTTCTTGGCAAAGATTCTGGACTGGTTTGCCATTTCCTTCTGTAACTCATTTTAAAGATGAGAAACCTGAGGACTTGCCCAAAGTCACAAAGCTATTACTTATATGAGATTAGATTTGAACTTAGGGAAGATGAATTTTCCTGACTCCAGGTCCAGTACTATATCCATTGCACTACTTAACTGTCCTATATAATAGTGAAAGTAGTCTTCAATTATCTGTTGAATCTATCTGTCAAAAACAGAAGGGCTATTTTCTTTAGCCTTCTTTAAAATTTTTACCCCAGAATTAATAATAAAAGAGATAGTAAATATCTAGGAAAATCATTACTAGTTATGATCAATATAGATTTAAAAAGACAAACTAAAATTCTTCAAAAATCAGTATGTAATTATTAATAAATTCATTCTAACTGTGTCCTCTTTGTCCCTATGATTCTGAATCACAGACATTCTTCATTCAAACTTTTCTTTTTTATTGATATTTTATTTTCACAAATACATGTTATGAAAGTTTTACACCATTCATCCATATGCCTATGTATATTTTTAAGTTACAAAATTTCCTTCCATCCTCCCTTCTCACCCCCCTCTCCATAGCAGCAAATTGTCAGGTTAATATTGTACATACACATTTGTGTCAAACATGCTTACAGATTATTCATTTTCAGTGTGAAGAGTTGGAATTAAGGGAAAAAATACATGAGTTTTTTTTTAAAAAATGAATGTGGTGTTCATCAGATTTTGACGGATTTTGTTTTGTTTTGTTTGGCTTTTCTTCTTCTGGATGGAGAACATAACTCTCTGAACTGCTTAGTAGATCTGCATCCATCAGGGTGGATCATCTCACAATACAGTCAAAGTTCTTTCCTTGCCTCCCCCTCAATTGCCAAATCTCTTACTCTCATTTTAACTATTCCACCCCCCCACAATGTACCACTCTAAAGATGTTCACGCCCACCACTGTTTTCTCTGCAATGCCTGCTCCATGAATAACAATCTTGCTTTTATGGAAAATTTGCCTTATAGAATACCTATATTTTTTTCAGGGTTTGGCCAAAATTAGTATAAACCACAGAAAATCAATTCATACTTTATTGCATCTCAGCTTCAGAGGTTGTGTGTGAACAAATAATCATTCAACATTTTTTCCTCTATATTAGATAAAGAAGATAGACTTTTCAAGTTAAGTAATTTACCAACAGTGTGCTAATTGACCTTGATGACATTGATATTATGATGCCTCATTTAAGGCATTGGACAACATTGCTAAAAATATGTTAAAAAGGATAGGAGCGTTTCCAACCCTGCTTTACTCAATTGGTGACTGGAAAAGCTTGAGAGCACCATTCATTATTCAGAACCTGTGAAGCAAGTCAACATGAAGTTGACATACAATACCCAATGAACTTCTTTGGGAAATCAAATTTTAATGCAATTTTTCCATAAGTCCTCATAACTGACACTATTAGATTGACAGGCATTGTGTACAGACCTCTCATTCTGCTACTGGCATTTCTCCTGGAGTTGTCATGGAACAAACACATATCAATCATTCATCCTTCTTTTCTGACGCCACCCTGTCTCTCAGGTAAATAACTAACTTCCAGGTGAAGGATCAATCTATTAAGGAGAAATCATAGCAAGCATCTTGATGGAAATGACTAAGAGAGAGACCCTTCTCCCCATGATGTCACAGAATAACCAATTCCCTTTAACTTTATAGAGATTAAAAAATGAAGACTTCTACAAATGTTTCCTCTTGCCATATTAAGAGGAAAAATTTCAGTTAGCTTTCTTATTTGGACATGGATAAAGGCAAATGAAAGATAAAGCACTAAGAGACATGGATGATATACTGCACTGCTGAACCAGGTTCTAATAATTCTTGAAGTATTAATGCTTTTGAGTCTATTATGTTGAAAGTCAGCAGAGATACATTTAGTCACATTTTAGTTTGAAAAATCAGCTTAAAAATTATAGGATACAGAAGACAAGGTTAGCCATTATTTTTTCTTAAAAATATATGAGTTTATTAGTCATTATTAGTTATTAGTGGTTATATATATAAAACAAAAATGATTATATCATCTTGAATTGTATTAAGAGAGACTCCCCTTCCTGCTGTGAGGAAAGTTAAAGTGACCTTGCAATCCATTCTGGTACAATCCCATCTGGAGTATTGTGTTCAATTCTGGAATTTGAAGTTTTGGAAGAATATTGACAAACTGCATAACATCAAAGGAGAAAAAGTAAAATAGAAAAATGTCCTTGAATCTACTTTAAAAGAGGATACGTTGAAAAAACTTAGAAGTAGTTTAAAGAAACAGAAAACTCAGAGTACATATCAGTTTTCAAATATTTGAAAGGTTCTCATGTGGAAGAAGGATTCAATTTACACCGAAAAATTAAAGTAAAATACAATATGACCAGATGGAATTTATACCAAGAATAAAGAACTAATTGAATATTAGGAAGACACTTCTAGCAAAATTGACCATATCAATAAAAGTAAGAAAAATCATATAGTTATCTCAATAGATGCAGGAAAACTTTTCAAAAAATACAAGTTCCTTGTATTAAAAATTTTACAAAGCATAGAAATAAATGCAGCCTTCCCTAAGTAGTATCTATCTAAAACCAGCATCAAGCACTGTCCATGGAGATATTAGAAACATTTCCAATAAAATCAGGGATGAATTAAGGATAACTATTATCACTATTAATATTCAATGTTGTTCTAGAAATGTTAGATATCATAATAGATGACAAAAAATGATGAAGGAATTAACATAGACAATGAGGAAACTATCATTCTTTGCAGATGATATGATGGTATACTTAGGGAATCCTAGAGATTCAACGAAAAGTTCCTAACAATTGAAGCAAACTTTATGAAATTTAAATAATATAAAATAAATCCACATATATCATCAACATGTTCTTACATTAACAATGAAGATGAAAAGAAAGAGATAGAAAGAGAAATTCAATTTAAAAAAACTATAGTGGCAGAATCAAGATGACAAAGAAAAGATAGCAACTCACCTGAGTTCTTTACAAAATTTTTCTGAATACTTTTAAGTAAAGACATAAAATAATTCCTAAAGAGGTAAAAATCACAAAAGAATGGGATGAAATAATTTTCCTGTCAAAGATAACTGAATCAGCAGTGACAGCAGCTGCTTACAGAGCTCTCAGATCACAAATTAAAAGGGAGTTGTACAGTTGATCAGATGGAGATGACAAATCTCTGAAATGTCTCTGAAAACACCTGAATAAAACCGCTAAAACTTGAGACAGTGTACATACACCACCCTGGAAGTGAAGCTCTACTATAATAAAGAGTTCAAAGTTAAGAAATAGACTGGAAAAATCAGCAAATGGAAAAAAAAAATTCTGATCATGGAAAGTTATTCTAGTGACAAAAAAAAGTCAAAGGGTTGAATATAATTAAAGAGATTAGATTTAGGAAATATGGGTATAGTTGGTTCTTGCTCTATTAGAGAAGACCAAATGACATCACTATGTTTGAAACAAATTACAAGAGTATCCGATTGTAACTGATCAGATCAATATGAGCTCAGAATACTCCCACCACAGGTCAAGCACAAATAGTCCAGTTGAAAAGCTGTGGTGTTTTCTCTAACCTTATCTGTCTCACATTTCCTTTGATCTACTTTAATACTGTCTTGCTTACACAGCTTGTCACTTTATCTGATGAGGGTATCCTATGCTAGGTGGTTCTATGCCAGTGTCTCCTCATACCTTACAATCAACTGCAAAATTCTTAAGAGAGACCTTCAGAGTGTCCCAGTACTTAGAGTACTTTAAGGCTCAACATACTTAACAAAATCAGAAGTGACTTTACTTCAAAAGATACTAAGAGCTTTATAATATTATAAGGACAAAGGGTAGAAACCTATTTGGATGTGTTGTACTAAAAGTGGTTAGAATGTGATCATAATCCATACTTGAGTTAATTAGGGTTTAAGTATCATTGGGGAGCTAAATGGGGGTATGTGAGAGTATAGGCTAGGTGAAGGATGATGGTTTATGAAATAAATTTACTTTAAATGATGCTTTTGACTCATGAGGATTATGTATTCATGGAGGATACTTGAAAAGGGGCTAAGGAATAAAGTGACTATAATTTGATGTGATTCATGACTCGAGATGTATATTACTAATGAGACAGAAGAGGAGAGGATACTTTGGGACTATGAGGCAATGTACTTTATCAATCAATCAATCAACCTTTGTACTTTGAATGATAGCACTTTAAAAAAATAAAGATATAAAAAGAGGGAGAAGCTTAGGCATTAGTAGACAAATAATTTTGGTTGAATAGACACAAAGACCTTTCATAATAGAAGGAAATAAGGGAGGGTGTGAATACTGAGCAAATGCTTTGCAATAGATTTGGTACAGAGAGGAAATAAGATCCATTCCCAATTGAATTTAAAAGTCCATCCTACTTTACAGGGAAATAGTGAGGGCTGGGGCAAGGGGTGGGGGGAGGAGAAGGGAAAGAAAAAGAAGGAACTGATAAAAGAGAAGGCATAGGTATAAGTGAAAGTAAACTGAAAGCTAAAATGTATTTTTTTTTATTTTTTGCAAGACAATGGGGGGTTAAATGACTAAACTCAGATCACTCAGCTAGGTAATTATTAAGTGTCTGAGGTCAGATTTGAATTCAGGTCCTCCTGATTCCAGGTCCAATGCTCTATCCATTGTGCCACTTAGCTTCCCCTGAAAGTTAAGATTTAAAAGGAAAGTTAAAGGGAAAAGGGAGCAAATCATTGGTGAGGAGGAATAAGAGAATATGAAAGAGAAAAATATAAACAGGGAAAGATAACATAGAAGAAAATAGAGAATTAATAATCTTAACTGTAAATGTGAATGAGATGAACTCTACCACAAAATAGAATCAGATAGCAGAATGAATTAAAAGTGGAATCCTATAATATGTTGCTAGCAAGAAATACATTTGAAGCAGAGAAATACACACAGAATAAAGAAAAGAGGCTGGAGAAAAATATATTGTGCTTCAACTGAAGTAAAAAAAATCAAGGATAGAAATGCTTATCTCAGTAAAACAAAGGTAGAAATAGCTCATTTAAAGAAATGAAGAAGAAAGCTACATCTTTTTAAAAGAACCCATAGACAAGGAAACTATATCAATATTAAACATATATGGGGTCAGCTAGGTGGTGTAGTGGATAGAGCACAGGCCCTGGAGTCAGGAGTACCTGTGTTCAAATCCAACAGACACTCAATAATTACCTAGCTGTGTGGCCTTAGGCAAGCCACTTAACCCCATTTGCCTTGCAAAACCCTAAACAAAACAAAAAATATGAATCTAGTGGTATAGTATCCAAATCTTTAGAGGAGAAGGTAAATGAATTACAAGGAGATATAGATAGGAAAACTATATTAATGGGGGATCTCACCCTCCCTCGCTCAGATTAGACAAATCTAAACAAAGAATAAAGAGGGAAGTTAAGAAGGTGAATAAAATTATTGAAAAGTTAGATATGACAAACATCTGGAGAAAACTGAAAGGGAATATATACATGTACCTACAGTACATGGCACCTACACCAAAATTGACCATGTACCTGGGCATAAAAAAACCTTACAATCAAATACAGAAAAATAAATGCATATTTTTAGAACATGATACAATAAAAAAAAATACTTGGAAAGGTAAAACAAAATTCAATTGGGAGCTAAGTAACTTAATTTTAAAGAATGGATGGATCAATCAGCAAATCATAGAAAAAGCAATCAGTCAATTCATCCAAGAAAATGAGGACAATGAGACATTATAGCAAAATTTATGGAAAGCAGCCAAGGAAGTTTTTAGGGAAAATTTTATCTCTAAATGTATATATACAAAAAATAGAGGAAAAGGAGATCAATGAATTGGATATGCAACTAAAAAAACTAGAAAAAGAACAAATTAAAGATAGAACCCTAATTAAATGCCAAATTAGAAATTTGAAAATCAACAGAGAGATTAATAAAATTGAAACCAAGAAAAACCATTGACCTAATGTATAAAATTAAGAGTTGGTTTTAGGAGAAAAAAATTTTAAAAAATAGATAAACATTTGGTTAATCTGATTAAAAAGAAAGAAGAAAAAAGAAGAAAACCAAGTTACCAGTATCAAAAATGACTATTGAGAAGGAAATTAAAAAAATAATTTGAGCTGTTTTGCCAACTGTATGCTAATAAATTTGATAACCTGAGTGAAATAGATGAATATTTACATAAAAGACAATCTGTCAAGATTAAAAGAATAAGAAATAAAATACTTTCCAGGTCCAGATAGATTTCACATGCCTATTCTTCCAAACATTGAAGGAACAATTAATTTCATTTCTACATAAACTATTTAAAAATAGGAGAAGGAGGAGCTCTGTCAAATTCCTTTTATAACACCAATATGATACTGATACTGATTTCTAGGATAATACACCATGATCAGGCAGGATTTTTTACCAGGGAGGCAGGGATGGTTCAATATTAGAAAAACACATAACACAACTGAACATATGAATAACAGAACCAATAAAATCATATGATTATTTCAATTGATGCTGAAAAAGCATTTAAGAAGTACAGCAACATAATCTGTTAAAAATCCTATAGAGTATAGAAATAAATCGAGTTTTATTTTAAAAAGTAGTATCTATCTAAAATCATCAATTAATATTTTATATAATGGGGATAAACTAGGACCATTTCCAATTAGATCAGGGTTGATAGGGATGCCCATTATCACATTATTAATCAATATAATTTTTAAAATGCTATTTTTAGCAAAAAGAGTAGGAAAATAACTTGAAAGAATTAGAATTGGCAAGAAGGAAGCCAAACTTTAAGTCTTTGAAGATGATATGATGGTATACTTCAAGAACTTGAGAAAATCTTCTTAAAAACTCCTTGAAACAATAACAAATTCAGCAAAGTAGCAGGATATAAAGTAAACTCACATAAATCATCACCATTTCTATTTATGAGCCACAAAGTCCAAGAGAAAGAGATAGAAAGAGAAATTCCACTTAAAGTAGCTGCAGACATTTAATACTTGGAAATCTACCTCCCAAGACAAACCCAGAAACTATGTGAAAAAAATTACAAAGAAATTATCACACAAATAAATTCAGATTTAAGCAATTGGGAAAATGTCAATTGTTCATGGTTAGATTGAGCTATTATAATAAAAAATTACAATTCTACATAAATCAAGTTACTTATACAGTGCCATACCAATAAAGCTACCAAATAACTATTTTACCAATCTAGGAGAAATAGTAACAAAATTCATATGCAACAACAAAAGGTTGAGAATATCAAGGAAACTGATGAAAAAAAAATGTAAAGGAAGGTGACATTGCTCTACCAGATCTAAAACTGTACACTAAAGTGGGAATCATCAAAATTGCCTGATACTGATTAAGAAATGGACTAAATTAATCGACGGATTAGAATAGGTTCAAAAGAAACAGTCGTAAATAACTATAGTAAGTTGCTGTTTGACAAACCCAAAGACATTAGTTTCTGGCATAAGAATTCTTTTATATGTTTTGGGGTTTTTTTGTTGTTATTGTTGTTTTGTTTTTTGCTTTGATTTGCAAGGCAATGAGGTTAACTGACTTTCCCAAGGTCACATAGCTAGATAATTATTAAGTGTCTGAGACCGGATTTGAACTCATGTCCTCCTGACTCCAGGGCTGGTACTCTAGGCACTGCACCACCTAGTTGCCCCCCAAGAAACCCTTATTTGACAAAAATTGTTGGAAAAACTGGAAAATAGTATAACAAAAACTAGTCAGTCTCACATCTCACACCCTATACCAAAATAAGGTTAAAATGGTTACAGGATTTAGATGTAAAGGGCGATGCCATAGACCAGGGTTGGCCAAAATGTGGCCCACTGACTGCATGCAGACAACAATGCAATTTTATGCAATACTCTGTCACTTTGCTAAATGCTTTAATAAATGAAGTCAAGCCACCACAGAGTTCTCACTAGAATGGCAAATCAAAATATGTTATCTATTGTTTCAATAAAAACATTTAAAAGTAAAATTGGATAATCCTGCCATACCAATTAATAGCTCCAAAAAAGAAAAAAAAACACTCACTCTGTCAGATCTTTGGAAAGGGTAGAAATTTATGACCAAATAAAAATAGGGTACATTATACATTGAAAAAATGAATGATTTGGGCTCTATTAAATTAAAAAAAGTTTTTGCACTAATAAAACCAATGCTGCCAAGATTAGAAAGAGGACAGAAAACTGGGAAACAATTTCCATAGCTTGGGGTTCAGAAACAGTTCTTGTTTCTAAAATATAGAGAGAATCACATCAAATTTATAAGGTTTCAAATCATTCCTCAATTGATCAATGATCAAAGGATATGAATAGGCAGTTTTCAAATGAAGAAATTATAGCTTTATGTATTCATATGACAAAATGCTCCAAATCAGTACTTATTAGAGAAATGCAAATTAAAACAAGTAAGAGGTACCACCTCAGCTCTATCAGAATGTTTAAGAAGACACAAAGGGAAAACGATTAATATGGTAGAGATTGTGGTAGGTATTGAACATCAATGCATTCATGGGGATTAATCAAATCATTTTGGAAAGCAACATGGAACTTTGCCCAAAGAGCTATAAAACCTGTATTACCCATTGATCCATCAACACTAATTATCAGGCTTATATCCAGAAGAAACCATAAATAATGGGAAAAGTCCCACATGTTCCAAAATATTCATAGTGATTCTTTTTGTAGTGGCAAAGTATTAAAAATTGAGGGGATGTCTATCAATTGAGGAATGACTGAAAAAGTTATGGTATATGAATATTATGGAGTATAATTGTTCTATAAGAAACCATGAATGGTCAGACTCAAGAGAAGCACCAGGGTACCTATGGTGGAGTTCTAGCTGACCTGCTGTGCTGTTCACCTGCCAAGTCTGGACTCTAAAGGAGCTATGCTGAAGATCTCTCTCACAGGTGAGAACTTCTGGTTGGACTCGACCTCACGCAGTCACCAATGAGATGGCTTTCCATTCCCTGCCCTTGGCTCACTCATTCTCCACCCTAGACCAATCTTGTTGAAAGGTACCCCACTGTTTTTGTGGGTTCTGTCATTCCAAAATCTGTTTAGAACCTTGATTAACATTGTTTTTGATGGAAACCCAGAAGAGCTTAAGAAAGCTCCTGGCTTCTCTCAGTCATCTTGGTTCCCCTTCCCCACACCCCAATTAACTTGTAAGATAGTTCCCTCTTTTCTATATGTACACTTTATTTATAGAAAGGGACAACAACATACCTTCTAACTGTAGAAAATTTAGGGCAGAAAAATATTTTTGGATAGCCAGAGCCATTCTTTAATATAGTTACATGTTCCCATTCTTACAATTTTATTGAGGGAAAGTATCTAATCACAGATAAATATGTATTAAGAAAACTCATTTAAAAACATATTCTTAACTAAAGATTGATATTTCTATACATTATGAAAATAATCAATTTGCTTTTGATTATCAACCGATATGAGTTGAGACATTTTATTTGTACATGGACAAAGAATATAGTGATAATCTCCATGTACATCAAATAACTAATTGAGAGATTCAATTCTTTCACTCAAAGCCTCCTGAAACTTCTTACCATTGCATTTTATAGTTTTACAAAGGGCTTAGTACAAATAAAAAGTACAAGAGATTCCTCATTTTTATAATGCCTAAATATAGAAGTCTCAAATGTATTAAAGAAGCATGAATTACAACTTCACCTTTGTATCTATGTTATAATATGAAGTATACTTAATTTGGACATTGTTCAAGAAAGTCATCAGATAAAAATAATGTGAGTTCTAAAATAACTTCATAAGACTCTTGGTTTCTTTCAAGAAGTAATAAGTATAGTTTTCAATGATAAAAATTTAGGTTTGCCATAGAGAAAAATATGCTAACAATGTGACTGTCTTGATGATGATGATATTTGACCTTTATTCTTGAAAAAGATCATAACATCAGGGAGGTGATGCCATAACAAGCACGTGAATTGGATTTAAGTGAGGGGATGCTGAGCTAATTCATCAATCTCACTGTCTCCTCCAGGGGCATCTGAGTCGAGTGACCAGATGTGAGTCAGAACAATTGTAGATGGCCCTGGATAGAGGTAATCACGGTTAAGTGATTTACTCAAGGTCACACAACTAGTGAGTATTAAGTGTATGAGACCACATTCAAATTCCTGTCCACTTGACTCCAAAGTTAATGCTCTATCCACCATGCTACCTGGCTGCCTTTAAAAAGAATACCATGGCATCAAGAGGGCTGATGCCATGAAATAGGATCTTGGCATCAGGAGGATGGAAGTACAAATCCACTTTCAGATATTTGCCACTTGCTAGCTGTATGACTTTGTGCAAGTCACTTAACCCTGATTATCTCTCATCCAAGTATATCTCCAGTCATCCTGCTTCATATCTGGCCATTGGACCCAGATGATTCTAGAGTAGAAAGTGAGACTAGTGACTTAGCACAGCACCACCCCTCCCCCACTTAAATCCAATTCGCATGCTTGTCATGGCAACATCTTCCTAATGTCAGGGTCTTCTTTGAAAATGAAGGACAAATATTAATTATTTATGCCATGACAAGCACATGAATTAGATGCGAGTGAGGGGTGATGTGCTCATTTAACAGTCTCATTTTCTACTTCAAAGCCATCTGAATCTAATGACCAGATATAAATCAGGATGAATGGAGATGACTCTGGATGGGAGCACAGTTAGGTGGTACAGTGCATAGAGCACTGGTCTTGGAGTCAGAAGGATGGGACCCTCAGATACTTGACACTTATTTAGCTGTATAATCTTGGGCAAGTCACTAAACCTTGACTGTAACTGTCCAAAATAGAATGGACTGACTTAAAAGGTAGAAGATTTCCTCTCTTGGAGGTTTTCAACTAGAAATTGTATGAACTTTCATAAGAAATCATATAAGGGGGAGGGAGTTCTTCAGATATTTAATGAATTTATTTACTGAGATCTCTTCAAATTCAGAAAATAAATGCTTTTAGAGAACTTTGAAAAAAATGAAAGATTCTGCATTCTATAGCTGAATGATACAGAGGGTAGAACACCTAGGGTCAGAAAAAAAACTGATTTCAAGACTGAACTCGGTCATTTACTAGCTGTGTGATCCTGAACAATAATTTCTGTTGGCCTTAATTGCCTTAACTGTAAAATAGGCAGCAAAGTATCACCTTCCTCCCAGAATAGTTGTGAGAATCAAATCAAATATTTGTGAAGTGTTTACCAAAAATCTTTGATCATTGTAGAATCTAAAAAGTATTTGTTTCCTTCTATTTTTTATATTTTTGTGATGATAATTTTTCATTTTCCCTTTGTAAAATTTGATTCATGCTATTCTTCCTGGAAAATCTGGCTAACTAAAGCATACTCCCTATTAATATTAACCTCATTTGTTAAAACCTTATATATGGGATAATAGTATTGTGGGAAGATTTTGGGGGGGGTTCTTAAAGATTTTATTTATTTCAAGTTTTACAATTTTTCCCCTAATCTTACCTCCCTCCCCCCACCCCCCACAGAAGG
This sequence comes from Macrotis lagotis, assembly GCF_037893015.1. Classification (NCBI taxonomy): domain Eukaryota; kingdom Metazoa; phylum Chordata; class Mammalia; order Peramelemorphia; family Peramelidae; genus Macrotis; species Macrotis lagotis. Next base: position 93,590,608 of record NC_133659.1, read on the forward strand.
CAATTAGCTAATTGTTTCCATGGTGTACATTGATCCAAATTCAATGTGTTGAGAGAGAAAACATTAAGAAAGAAACATAAAGTATAAGATATAGCATGATTAGACAATAAAATAATCAGTTTTTTTCTAAATTAAAGGTAATAGTCCTTAGTTTTTGTTAAAACTCCACAATTCTTTCTCTGGATACAGATGGTATTCTCCATTGCAGACAGCCCCAAATTGTCTCTAATCGTTGCACTGATGGAATGAGTGAGTACATCAAGGTTGGTCATCGCCCCCGGGTTGCTTATAGGGTGTACAGTGTTTTTCTCATTCTGCTCATCTCACTCAGCATCAATTCATGCAGGCCCTTCAGGTTTCCCTGGATTCCCATCCCTCCTGGTTTCTAATAGAACAATAGTGTTCCATGACACACATACACCACAGTTTGCTAAGTCAGTTGAAGGACATTTACTTGATTTCCAATTCTTTGCCACCACAAATAGGGCTACTATAAATATTCTCAAAGAAGTGATATTTCTACCCTTTTTCATCATCTCTTCAGGGTATAGACCCAGTAGTGGTATTGCTTGATCAAAGTGTATGTACAATTTTGTTGCACTTTGGGTGTAGTTCCAAATTGCTCTCCAGAAAGGTTGGATGAGTTCACAGCTCCACCAACAATGTAATAGCATACCAGATTTCCCATAACCCTGTGGGAAGACGTTTTGATATTTCTTAAATAAATGGTTAAAGAAGAATTTGAGATTCCAGAAGTGATTACGTTGGTTATTTGTGGAAGAATTCTAGCTCAGAGTCTGATTATCTTTCTAACATGGAAATCATCTCAATTAGCCCATTGTGAACCTTTATATATAATTGAATCTGAGTGTATCAGTACAGTATGTTTAGGGGATTGTGAAATTATTATTTTTGCTTGGAAAAATTTGTTCAATTTTTATGACAAGATTATATACATGATTGATAATATCAAAACTATTTCTGTTTCTCTGACATAATTTTTGTTCAGTGTTATTTTCTACCTTAGAAACCTGTGTTTATATAAAGTTTTATAACCTCTATAATTTCTGCATTGAGATACATTGATTTGGCATTGGTTACCTATCAAATGAATTCATTGAGGAAATATTTCAAACAAGATTCTATAAAAGCTTTTGGTTTTTTCCTAATTGGGGGGGCAATTGACTAATAATATTAAAACCAACTCAAGTATAAATTCAGTAATATAAGTAAAGTATAATTATAGCAAATACCATTAAAAAAGAGAATCTAAAAAATAACAAATAGTTTTTCTGTTCTGGCATGAGGTCTCAGTAGAAAGATTTTGTTGACCCCAGTGCCTCAATCTAGTTTAACAAAATATTGTCTCTAGTCATAATCTCTATGCTATTTGCAAAACAATTTCCACTTGCTAAATTGCTCTTTTATAGATGAAATGTGCCAAAAGGTTAGTTTCTAAAGCTTTTGCATATATTCTTTATTAAGTGATTTCCTTTCAAATGTGCTCTTTATTTTTCTTCATCTCAAGCAAACAGCAAACAAGTTTCAAGTTAAAGGGGCCTGAAAGAACACTAAAAGGAACCAAAAGGAGATGCTGCATTACAGGAGAAAGAAAACTGAAATAACTGCATCTAAAATGGCATGTAGCCATTTTCTATTCTATATATCTTATTATTGTTGTGTTGCTTCTACTTCCCATAACAATAAAATAATAACTAACAGTCATATAGTGCTTATTCTATACCAGGCATTTGCTAATATGTTAACCTTTTTTGAAAATTCACTCTTTCTCAGAGGCAGAATGAGTTGTCAGATGCCATTCTGATTTATTTTGATATAATGTATCAAGAAATATTTATTAAGCACTGAATTAGAAACCAGAGATGCAAAGAAAAACAAGTAATTTTTTGATAAGGAACCAAGGGAAGCATATAGAAATAAGTAAAAAATGCTTTCAAAATTTATTATTCAATAGTAAAAGTTCAATTACATATGATTTTTCTAGTATGTGTATTTTCATAATGATCTACTTTTCTACATTTGAACAGTATCAGATATATGATCATTACTCCTTTATAATCAATTTTGATCTTAAAAAGTGCTATTTCCCAATCATTGCTAAATTGTGTTATTTTCCCTCATGATTTCCCTTGATATACTTTACCTTTTTTAAATTTATGCTAAAGTTTTTCTGTATAGTTTTATAAATATCCCTTTTGTTTTCTCTTAGAAGGCAAAATTGATAAATTCATTAATGTAGCATTATTTGTATTATATTTCTACAGCCTAATTGTGAGTATTGAAAATAAGTCCATTAATTTAAGTCATGCTTTACTAATACTGACATTTTTTGGTGAGGATTACAACTGTGATTTCATTGCTATCCTTTCCTATTTTGAAGAAATTTCTTTAATAGAAGCAATAAGTATCTTCTCTGAAACTGTTTGTCTTTAAGAATTACCTGGGGCACACATTAATCAATTAATCATGAGTAACAAGGGAACAACTATGTCAGAGGTAATTTTGAATTCAAACTAACAAATTCAATATGTCTGCTTTCTATGCAATGATAATTACCTTTAAATCTTTATGAAGAGTTTTGTAATTATAGCTACAGAATTTGGCAGGCTACTCCCAGCCACTTCATACATTTTGTAGAGATTTTGAATGGGAATTCCATTACTATTGCAGTGTTGTTACTATGTAGAAATTCTACTCATTTTGGACATGGAGGCTTCCATTTTCTCATAATCTTATTGAAATTATTGTTTAATTAGGGTTTTTTTCAATTCTCTAAAATTTTCTGATAATAATGCTAAGAATAGATTGTTTTACCTTTTTGTCTGGCTCTATGCTGAGATTGCTTTCATATTATGGCTGCTGTAAGCATTTCTAGAATTAGTAATGTAGTGGATAAAGGATTGTCTTGATTTACTCCTATATTTAATAGAAAATCATAAAATAGCTGGAGAAGAACTCCTTAACTGACGAGAGCTGATAAGAAAACTGGAAAGCAAATTGAGAATAATGAGGTTTGAACAAACATCTTTTAATAAATACCACAACAAACACAAAATGAAAATATGATCTTGAATATTAAATATAATGCCATAAAAAGAAGAGAGTTAAAGCAGTCAGATTTCAGTTTTGATTAGGTGAGGTGAATTCTTAAACAAAAAAGGGCCGGTGGTCATCACAAAAGAAAAAATAAGAAATTTCAATTATATGAAATTGAAAAGCTTTTAAATGAACATGATTAATGTGATTAGATTAAGAAGATAAGAAATCAACAGGGGAAAATTCTTTATTTCAAATATTTCTGAAAGTGTTATTATTTCTAAGAAATACAGACAACTAACAGAAATGAATAAGGTCAGCATCTCTCCTTTCTTCTAGCCATAAGAGGTACATATGCATGGATGTGGAACAATGTACATTGTCTAAATTTTTGATATGTTAATTATTCTTGCTGAACTGATTTTTCCTATTCTTCAGTTATTAGATTTTTAAATGTATTACACTTTTTTCATTAAAAAACCATCCCGTCAGAAAGTATAAGAACAAATAAGAAAAAAGTTTAAAGAAAAAAATCAAAGAATTAAAACAAATAGACTGTACAGATAAATTCAGATTCAGTTGTATTTAAATGATTCACTTTGAACTAATTAAGACAATTTCCATGTTGGAAAGATAATCAAAGACTCTAAGTTATGAGAATTCTTCCACAAATAGCCAAATTAAACACTTTTGGAATCTCAAAGCCTCCTTTGGCCATTTTTTTGAGAAATATCAAAAAAACAATTGCTCTAAATTACTAGGAAGAAAAGAAATGAAAATATAAACAACTCCAAAATTTTATATCAGAAGCAGAATACTGGCAAAAAATGACAAAAAAATGGACATAATTAATGTTGGAAGGATTACAAGAGAGAGACACAATAATATACTACTAGTCAAACCCTTATTTTTGCCCCAACATTCTATAAAATAATTATTTTGCTTAGTATTTGACAAATTCATCCATACTCTTTGTTCAAGTGATTCCACTGCCACTCATATACCCCAGTGAGGTAAATGACAAAACAAAAAGTTTCTATATACAGTAAGGTATTAATAACTTTACTTTGTAATTATTAGGAATGCAGAGGAAAAAAATAAAAACTCATTGATTAAGGAAAGGATAGCCTCAACAAGGTTGAGGTAGATGAATGCAATTAAATATCAAAATGTTGTAAAATTATAAATATAAAACATTCGGTGAAATATGGATAAAAAGAAATCAATTATACACTATATAAATATAAATATATATATATATGCTATACCACAAGAATTAGGAATATAAAATACAAAATTACTACAATAATGGAAATTAAAGTACAATAACACAATAATAAAAACTGATTTCTCTGAAATTATAATGATAAAAATTGGTACCAATATATATAAGAAAGCATCCTTTTCTTCTCTGCATAGGAAGGGATATATTTTGCTGAATATTGAACAATGTCCAAATTTTTTGGCATGTTGATTAGTACTTCTAAACTGATTTCTCCCTTTCTTTAATTTTTTTTGTTTTCAATATATTGTTTAATTGAATTTTCCCCAAATAATATTATTAAAAATTCAAACATTCATTTTTTTTATTTTTACTTCTAAATCCTCTCCCTGCAGCTCCTTCATAATCCCTTGAAAAGGCAAGCAACATATTGATTGTACATGTGAAGAAATACAAATTATATTTCCATATTAGACATATTGCAAAAGAAACCACACAATAAAAGGAGAAAAAAATGAAAAATACACATCAGTTTGTACTCAAAGTTTATTAGATCTCTCTCTCTCTCTCTCTCTCTCTCTCTCTCTCTCTCTCTCTCTCTGGAGATAAACTTTTTCATTATTAGTTCTTTGAAATTGTCTTGTATCATTTTCTGTTTAGAGTAGCTAATGATATGCTATGATATGAAGAACTTTAAATGTTATTGAGGTAGAACACCAGATAATAAATTGGACCTGAAATCAGGAAGATCTTGATTCCAGTCTGTCTCAGATACTTACTAGATGAGATCTGGCTTGTGAACTCTTAGAGTAGTTGCTGCTGCTGCTCTCACCACCACAAAGTCCCATCTCTGATGTTGCACTCATGTGGGCTCTAAGCTAGACTCCACCCTCATGTCAGAGATCTTAATTTCTGATATCCTGTCTTGGACTGGAAGAAGGTCTTAACCTGACCTGTTGCTAACTATGATGCTCCAAAATCCAAATTGAGGAGAAAGATGGAAGAGTTTCCATCAGTGTGACTCCCCTCCCAGACATCTCTTTAATTATTTGTCATAAGAAAAAAAACACTTTTGGAGGGAGGAAGAAGAATACATTAGGAAATAGAGGCAATATAAAAGTTTAAAAATTAATTTTTAATATGCAAAATATATACATATCAGAGCAGGTATGAGCTTTAAAGTTCTAATATAGGTCATATAACAAAAGCTTTAATATAAGAACTGGTACTCTATATCCATAGAGATTCTTCTCTTTATTTTTTTAATCTTTTTTCTCAACTTAGAATAATAAAATATTTCTATTCACATGATAAGAGTATACATGAAACTGGTTTGTTTTTTCTTTTATATGTGGTATGTATCTATAGCATTTAAAAATTCTCTGTATTTCTTTTTGATTTTCCTTATGCTTTATTCTTCTCTGAATTAGTAAAAATAATTTTTGAAAGACTTTTTTCCTTATTTTTATTTTTTCATTCCTTTCTTTTTGCCTCTTCCTCACTCCCTTATTTTTCTTTCTCTCTTTACCTATATGTACCTATCATCTAAATATACATCTTGATCATTCATTCCCCAATTGTTGCAAATTTACTATAATTCCAAATTGATTTCCTTGGGATACAGATTTAGACTTGATATTGCTGGATCAACAATTGTCCTAGTTCTCTGAACAACTGAGAGCAGCTGCATCCATCAGGGTTGTTCATCTCACAAAGATGTTATTCATGTGGACATAGTTCTCTTGGTTCTGCTCCATTCACTTAGCATCAAATCCTCTAAGTCATTCCATGCTTCTCTAGAGTCTGTCCATTTATGGTTTCTTTTAGAACAACAGGATTCCATAATATTCATGTACCATAACTTGTTTAGCCATTCCCCAATTGATGGGCATCCCCTCAATTTCCAATTCTTTGCCTCTACAAAAAAAAGTTGCTATGAATATATTGGAACATGTGGGATTTTCCCATTTTTTATGATTTCTTCTGGATCTAGGATTTGAATTGGAATTTCTGGGCCAAAGGGTATAGACAGTTTTATTGTTCTTTGGACATCATTCCATTTTGCCCTCCAGAAAGATTGGATCTGTTCACAACTGAACCAGCAATGCACTAATGTCCCAATCCTCCTACAACCTCTCCAACACTGATCATTTTCCCTTTTTTCTCATCTTAGTCAATCTGATAGGTATGAGGTGATACCACATTGTTGTTTTAATCTGTATTTCTCTAATCAATAATGATTTAGAACATTTTTTCATATTATTATTTATAGCTTTAATTTCTCCTTTGAAAACTGTCAATTCATATACTTTGACCATGTATCCATTGGGGAATGACTTGTAAGCTTATAAATTTGATGCAATTGAGTATTTTTATTTTGGTGAATAAATAGAACATTTGGAGATCTTGAAGGAGAAATGTCTTTGTCTTCTGCTCCTCCAAAGCTCACATGGGAAAGATGAGGGAGTCCAGAAGTGGGACTCAACATATGGCATCCAACAGGGACTAAACATATGGTACAAAGGTGCATTATCTGAGTAAAGTCCTGAAGAAGGACATAGCAGATACTAGCAAGGGAACCAGGTGACATCCCAGTGCAGAAAACTCTGGAAAAAGTAACAAGTTGACTTGTTACTTAGGAGGTTGATTTAAACAAAAAGGAAGCAGCAAAAGTGAGAAAACAATTAAGTAGTTAACATTGTGGAGTCAGTGGGAATGAAGCTTCTTGCTCAGGAGGAGACCATAGCAGTACAATGAATGGGATTCAAAGGACCTGCTTGCTGCTCTTTTTGGCCATGGCTGTTGGCCTGACCATGCTGTTCACTCTGGGTGCAACCCAGGTCCCTGGACCTGGGACTGGCTGCAGAAACCCCTCTTCCCTGATATAGACCCTGACACCTACAATGTATACAGCTAGTTTTACTTCTCAGTCTACAATGAAGCACAACTCAGCCAGGCCATTGCTTAGGCAGCAGAGGGCCGTGAATTGCATGCTTCTTGCCTTGAGAAAGAGTCACCTGTTGTCAGTTTGTTGCGTTGATGGCTACTGTTCACAAGGTGTGGCAACTCCAGGTTGTACAGGTGTTAACCGCTTAGGTGATTCCAAAATCTCTCTCTCATTTTCTGCCATCCCCACTCTCTGCAGAGAGGGAGGAGAGGGAGAAGGGAAATCTTCCTTTTTGGAACTTCAAAACTCAAGCTTATGTCTCAAATAAAATGTAGGCTTTGCTACAAGGACAAGACTCCTCAAAAAGCTTATTTTTAGAAATCAAAGGACCCCGTGCCTTCTTCCTGGTTTAGGGAGGAGGAGGGGGGGTGGGCAATGACTGTTTTTCAATAGGTTATTGATTGGGAAGTTTTGTGGTTTAATTAGTTAAGAAAAAATGGAAAGATTATTTTTCTGGGATTGGGAAATTTAGATTTTGAAACCTGTGTCTATGACTTAGATTTCTGTTAACTGGTCTTAATTGGTGTGTCATGTGTACATGTACATTTAATCATCAATAGGATATTTTTTCATCTCTCTACTGGCCCGGAGAGGTGGGAAAATCTCTATATTTTGAGATTTTGGTGCCAGCCAAGGATATCCAACAATATCACTTTGATAGGTTTGAAATACAAAAGAGTTTTTTTCTGTGTTGAGAGTGTGTCTAAACTCTGAAATAATTAGTTAAAGTTTAATGCTACTCCTTTTAGATTGAATTTTGAATTTGATTGCTTTGAAAGGTTTTTTGTTGGCCAAAGGGAAAAAAACTTTGTAATCTCTCTATAAGTTGGGAATAAAATATATTTCAAGGAATTTGGGAATATTGGTTTTGTGAAATTGACATGTGCATATACTATTGTTGAACTTTTTTTTACAATTTATGTTGCACTCATGCAATAATTTTATTTCACAAACAAGAAAGGTGATATGTTGGGAAGCGTTGTGTATAGTGAATACTGTAAATTAGCTTCACCTGGTTTTTGAACAGCAGAGCCTTATTTTGCTTAAGTACCACAGGATTAGGAGTACATTAGAGAGTGGAAAAGTATTTAGGCAATGGTTTTTTGGTAAATAAATGGAGCACTTGAAGCACTTGGAGATTGCGATGGAATAATTGTCTCTTTTGTAATCCTTGTCTCCTGCCCCTCCAAAGCTCACCTGGGAAAGATTGAAAGAGTACAGAAAAAGGGCCTCTACATTGACATTTCTAAAACTATATTGAATAGTAATGGTGATAATGTTTCACCCCTGATCTTATTGGTAAAATTCTAAGTTTAGCCCACTTATATATAATAATTGTTGATTTTATATATATATATATATATAGAGAGAGAGAGAGAGAGAGAGAGAGAAAGAGATACCACTTATTATTTTAAGAAAAACTTCATTTATTCTTAAACTTTTTGGCATTTTTAATAGGAATAGATGTTGCATTTAACTAAAGACATTTTCAGCATCAATTGAGGTAATCTTATGATTTCTTTTGCTTTTGCTATGCATATGTTCAATTATGTTGAGTGTTTTCCTAATATGGAAACTTTCCTTACTATCTGGTATCAATCCTACCTGATCATGGTATGTTATCCTACTAATAACTTGCTGTAACCTCATTGTTAAACTTTTCTTTAAGATTTTTGCAACAATGTTATGCCATTCATTTTCGTTACCTGTCCACTATGTCCTGCCCACTAGTGATTTGGAAGGTATAATTCAAATTGCTATCTAAAATAGCTTAATTCATCCCCAGCTTCATTGTGGTTAATTTGTGTTAATTTTCTTTTCCTCCCACAGAGTTCCTCCAACTATTAACATTTCTTTTTCATTTTTTTCAAATCATTTTGTCAATCTAATGGATATAAACTAGAACAGAATTGTTTAAATTTTCATTTTTCTTATTATTAGAGATTTGGAGCTCTTTCAAAAATGTGATGATAATAACCAGAAATTTTTGTTTTAAAAATTGCTTGCTGCCCAAAGAGCAATAAAAATGTTTATCCCTTTGACACAGGAATTTCAATTCTAGGTCTGTATACAGAAGAAATCATAAAAAAAGAAAAAGTCCTACATATTCCAAAATATTCATAGGAACACTTTTTGAAATGGCAAAGAATCAGAAACTGAGGGCATATACATCAATTGAGGGGAATGGCTAAGCAAGTTATGGTACATGACTATTATGGAATATGATAGTTGGATTCTAGAGAAGCATGGAATGACTTACAGGATATGATGCTGAGGCGAAAGGAGCAGAACCAAGAGAACAATATATACATTAACAACATCATGAAATGATTAACCTTGATGGAAGCAGCTCCTCTCAGCAGTTCAGAAAGCTAGGACAATCATATTAGACCAGCTATGGGCAATGTTATCCCTCTCCAGAGGAAGAAAAGCAAAATAAAACACAACAAAAACAGAAACCAACCCTTCAGAATCTTATGAGCACTTTATAAAAATTATCTCATATCTCTTTCCCTTAATCCTAATTCCTCATGCCGAAAATGACTAATTTGTAAACATGTTCATCAAAAATATGTATACCCAACCTGACTCTTGGTCACTGAGGGGAGGAAGTTGGGAAGGGAGGGTAGAAGGAAATTTTGTAAATCAAAAATATACATGTGCATGCATATGAAAACAAATAAAAATAAAAAAATAGAAAAAGTCAAAAAAGAAAATTGCTTGCTAATTTATCAATTGAGGTACATTTTATTTTATTTTATAATATTCACCTATGTGTCTGTAATATCAATCCTTTATTATAAAAATATTGCAAAAACCTTTTACCCATTTCAATGTTTCTTTTTTCTTTTAATAAACACATTGGTTTTGTCTGTGTCCCTTGTTAATAATGGAGATTAAATTTCAAAGCGTGTGGCATGTTCATTTTTCCCAGAAGACCAATTGTTACATATTTACAAGCACACTACTAACCAAAATCATACTATATTATTTTTCCTACAATAATTTTAGAATATGGCAACATTTTCTAATGCCTGTACTTCTATGGTTGTTGGTAATGTTATATCACAAGAATTCATCTCACTCAGAGATAAATTCATCTCACTCATCCTTCCTACCATAGTCACTCTTTTCACATTTTAGTTCATTCCTGGCTCCTTATTTCCATGTAGGCACTAATATACTTATTTAAGAAGAGCATGCATTCCAGGGTCATATAGTACTTTTTAATGAAAATATTCATTATCATTGTTTAAGTTATATAAAAGGCATAGTAAAACACTGTAGGATACAGAAAACGGAAATGATAGTACAAAAATATTATCGAGTATTAATTAAAGCCTACTCTGAGGGATACAGGGTCATTAATATAGCAACCAACACTCCTTTTTTTGACCCTCAATAATCTTTTTTTATTGGAATTATATGGTTTGTTCACACCATTGATTGTTCAGGTTACTCTGGCTTTTTTTTCTTTTCACATTTGATTCAGAAATCAGCTATATTTCCAATAACACAATTGTACAAATCCTGATGTGTTCTTCTAGAAAATGTTTAACTTCCAAGATATGAAATTTTCGCCAAGTAGGAATCAAAATATCATGTTCAGTCCTTCTGGAGGGGAAAAAAAAGACAAAAGAAAAACAGCAAAAGGAAAGAAATGAAACAATAGAAGAAAAGTAGTGGAGAAATCTATCTGTTCAATCCAGTTCAAAATCTATCTAAACATACTATTATATATTTCATACCTTCATCTTGTTTAAGAGAACAGAATGATGATGTTTCTAAAGTCTTTGCTAAAATAAATGTAAATAGGAGCTTAAATATTCTACTGTCAAAAAAATTAACTATAGGATGGAATAACATGTTTTTGGCGAGAACATTCCATATTTTTACGAATGATGCTTCCTTATCTAGAAGATCATTAAATATAACTCTAATAATACATTCTAGAATTCTGCCAAAATTTGGAATCAATATCATGGTCCAGTAGTCTGTATTCTCTATCCTTGTCTTCTTTCTAAAAAATTGAAAACAAATCTTATTTGTTCCATCTTCCTTATTTACTTCCTTTTTTTCTTTCTTCTCTCCCTTTTTCTGTCCCCCCCCCCCACTCCTTGCCTCCTGCCTGCCTGCCTCTCTGCCTACTTTCACTCAGGAGGATCTGAATGAGTTCAAATAGGTTTGTGTCTATTTACTAGCTATGTAACCTTGGGGAGGCCACAATTTTTCATCTGCAACCTGGATTCAAAAACTGATCTGGACTATTTTTATCTATTTGCTTATAAATAAGTCATTTCATTGTTTTGATTCTTAAATTCATCATCTATAAAATGGAAATACATAATATTCATAGTTAAATTTAATATCTTCATAACAGGGAAAACAATAGTACCTACTCATAGTGTTGTAAGGATTACTTAAGGTAGAATATGTATAGCACTATGCAAATCATGAAATATCATATAAATGCAATCTATTACTATTTATTGTAGGCATTTAAAAATATTATACTAAGAAAGTATCTAAGCTTTATCACATTATCATAGATAGTCTGTCATAAGCATGATCAAGAACTTCTGCCCTTGACTAACTCAAGTTAGCCATTTAAAGAAAAATGCCTTATCATAAAACATAAATTCTAATTGCTAGACTTAACATAGAAAACCTCTAGATGTAAACAAGTTCAGATGTCTCTTATAAAGAGTTGATGAATTTCAGTTATTGAATGATAAAGGAACCTTTATCCACTGCCTCCACATTCTCTTAGCTATTTCTAAACAAAACAAAACAAAAAAAAAAGGATATGAAAAAGCACTTTCTCCTTCAGAAGAGATGCTATGAGCTAAATCATTAAGAAAGGCAGTGGAAACCAGGAGGCCCAAATAAGGAAGAGGAAATTCCAGGCAAGACAACCTTTGAAAAGAACAGGAAGCACAAGGAGGCCTATTGAGAGGGAAATGAAATGTAAGAAGATTGAAAAATTAGGAACATATGCCTGAAGAGCAATCAAACAATTCATACCTTTGTCCCAGCAATTCCAATTCTAAGCCTATATACAGAAGAAATCATAAAAAAAATGGGGAAAGTCTTACATGTTCCAAAATATTCATAGCATCTCTTTTTGTAGTGACAAAGAATTGGAAATTGAGGGGATGCCCATCAGTTGGGGAATGGCTAAACAAGTTATGGTCCATGAATACTACATAATATTATTGTTCTATAAGAAATCATAAATGGTCAGACTCTAGAGAAGCATGGAATGACTTATGGGATCTGATGATGAGTAAAGGGAGCATAATCAATCTTGATGGAAGCAGCTCTTAGCAGTTCAAAGAGCTAGGACAATCCTATTAGACCAGCTATGGACAATGTTATCTCCATCCAGAGGAAGAAAAACAAAACAAAGAAAAAACAATTCTTCAGAAACTGATGAACACTTTATAAAAATTTTCTCTTATCTTTCTTCCTTAATCCTAATTATTCATAACAAAAATGACTAATATGTAAACATGCTTATCCAAAATGTATATGAATAATGCACCACTAAAGGGAGGGGTGTTGTAAGGGAGGGTGGAAGGAAATTTTGTAACTAAAAAATATACATGTGCATAATGGATGAAAATAAATAAATAAATAAATTTAAAAAAAAAAGAAAAGATAGGAACAGGACAAATTATGAATGGCTTTAAAAGCCAATGGCATTTATTTTTAATCCTGGAGGTAACAGAGTCTATTGGTGTGTATTCGGTAAAGAGGAAGAAACAGAGGATGATACTGTCAGACCTAGGCTTTAGGAAGATCACATCACATCCATAGATGATGGACTGGACCAGGCAGAAACTTAAGGAAGGGAAATCATAGAAGGCTATAGCAATATTCAATAAGTGGTAGAGGTTATCTATTATAGGAAGGAGAAAAGTGATAAAATACTAAGATGAAGAGTGTACCATGTCCTTCAAGGTCATAATGGTTCTTGGCAAAGAAAATTTAATAGCTGCCAAAAATCACAGCAAAGCACTGAACATCCTAAAAGCAGTCTGAATTTCAGAAATGGATTGATATTATATATTTGACCACAAGATGGTAGAATCACAAAACTGTTCATAAGAAAAACCAAACCTTTTTGTAGTTTGTTTCTATCTCTGCTTTTCTGCAAGTTGAATATGTTTATCTACTGATCAATTCAGCAACTCTGACCTGTTCAGTTTCCAACCTAAGATAATTTATTCTTTTGTATATAACCTGATGGTCCCTGTTCTTGGAATCTCCCTATATTAATGCTGAATTTAATGTGAATTGTCAGCAAGCATAGGTTACTGTATTTAATATTCCTGAGTTCAAAAGATCCATGGACCTCAATGTAATGGTTAGTTAGGATTACAGGAGCATATCACCAGAGAAAAGAAGTACAAAATGCCATGTACTTTTCTATTTATTAATGGTAAAAAAAAATTATAGGTCATTTTGCTTTCAAAAAAGAGGAGTGTTCTTCCCCTTCTACAGCTTCAGTTAAAGATTCCATAGTGAGTAGAACAAATTGGGGTCTCCAAAAATAAGAAAACAGTTTGTCTTAACAATTTTAAGCATCCAGGAAGACAGGAAGAAGCTATTTCCACCCAGGTCATAGGAGATAAAGGAGGTTCAATTTTAGACAAACTGCTTGTTTTGTTAGAACCAGACAAGTTCAGAGAAACTTAAACTACATTTATTTTATCTAAAGAGTGAGATGTTGGCAATAGGAAAAACAGTACAAGTAATGTCCTGATGAACATTATTGCTCTTTCTCTTCTGAAATGGATTGCCTGAGATTTAATCCTCAATTGGGGTGGGGGTGGGGGGGTTGAGAGGTGGATAATGTTATTTTTCTTGTCTATCAGAGATACTCCTTCAATGTTGTTTTTTTTCCCCCTACAGCTACTATTGCTAGTTGTGTTTCCCTCCATCCTATTCTTCCCAACTCTCATTTATTGTATTCTCTCTCTCTCTCCTTTCAACCTGCCCTTTCCTCAAAATTGTGATGTACTTACCTTTCCCACCATGTTTCCTCTCTTCTTTTGATGCAGGAGAAAGATGAAGAAAATTGTGAATGTAGAAATTGGGTGGAGATGTAGATTGACTACCACCTGCTCTTGAGATGTAAATTGACTAGAATTAGAGAATTAAGATTGTGGAGATCCCCCAATCTTGATGTACAAATTGATTGTTTAATGTAAATTTGACTTCACTCTCTACCCAATTTCTGGTCCAGTAAGGGGCAGGGAGTTCACCTTTTGTCCTCTGAGTGAGAGGCAAGACATAAAAACCTGGGTTGGACTCCAGCTCAAGGCCAGTCTTCTCTGACCATGGCCCAAGCCAACACTGCTTGGCTGTTCTTTTCTATCTCTCTCTTTCTACCTATCCCTTCCTATGTCTTGCAACCTTTTTAAAACTTTTTTATTTCCACGCCTGCTTTTCTGTGTCTGAATAATGAATAATTCCTCATAGGCAGAATTGAACTCAAGCAGCCAGCAGCGACAAAATGGAGAGCTAGCCAAGGATCCTCTCTGCTCAGAATGGGAAACTGTATCGAGTTCCATAGGTGAGAAACATACCCCTTTTTTTTTAGATTCAAGATTTTTAGAAAAGCAGGAAAATTATTGGACCTCTAGCCCTCCTTCTGTGTTTCCCTTTTTCCAGAAAATGGAAAAGGTTGAGTTTTGTGGGGACTCAGCTAAGCCTGATCCTATGTGGTATTTCACAGTAGCTCTGGTGTGGGCCTGACCTGTTGTTCAGACTGAACAGCTAAGGCAGTTCTGAGGTGTGTTTGGTTTATACCCCACAGTGGAGTGAGGGTTATTAAGGAAGGGTTTTTGGCATATGTCCAACTGACATGTTCACCTACCTTTAAATTGATGGAGAATTAAAATGTGGGGGGAAATTTGGTATCAAAAAGTCCCCTCCAACTGTGTGCTTGCTCCTTGGAAGGAATTAGATTTGACAAAACCAAATCACCTGAGCTCCTGTAAATTATCTTTGGGTGGAACTCTTTTTCTGTCTTTCTCTTTGAAATGCTCTCTCATTCTCTGCCACCTCTGTCCTCTGCAGAGGGAAGGGAGAGGGAGAAATAAAAATCTTCCTTTTTTTAGAACTTCAGAACTCAAACCTATGTCTCAGATGGAATGCATGCTTCACTAAGGGAAGGGTAAGAACCACCCCTCCCCCAAAAAAAAATTTGTTCTGGCCCCATTGTTCAAAATAGGGGGGACTCCCATACCTTCTTCCTAGTTTGGGGAGGAGAAGGGAAAAATGACCATGTTTTTCTTAGGCTCTATGTGTTTATCAATTCCAAGCTGGGCTGAGAAAGTCCCACCCTTGGGAGGGAGAAGGGGAAAGGGACAGAATGATTGAGAAGCCTCCTGGTTGATTAGTTAAGAAAAAGAGGGGAAGATAACTTTTTTCTAGGACTAGGAAATTCATATTTCATCTTTTAATTAAGCCTGTGCTAATAATCAAAATTTTTGTAATAGGGTAACTGGATTTGAACTTTATAAAGTTACTTAGGAATGCATTCAATTTTAACTATTGGTTGGCTGTTTCAAAATCTTAATGATTGATTTTCCCCTACAGCTGCTATTGCTAGTTGTGTTTCCCTCTTGTAGGGGAAAAATTCTGATTGATTCTAAAAATTATTTTCTTACTGATCTTAATTGGTGCATTCAAAGAATAATATAAATATACGTATGTATATTTGTGTATATGTGTATTTAAACATCAGTGGGACATTTTCACATCTCTCCATTGGCCTGGAGAGGTGGGGATATGTTTCTATATTCTGAGATTTAGTAGCAGCCAGGGTATTCAACAATCTCACTTTGGTAATTTTGAAATCCTTATACAAAAGAGATGTTTCTGTTGTTTCTGCATGTGTGTGTGTGTGTGTGTGTGTGTGTGTGTGTGTTGTGTGTGTGATTGTGTATGTGTATGTGTGATTCAGATCTGAAATAGTTACCTGCATTAAATGTTACTCCTTGAAGTTTGGGTTTGAGAGCTTCTGGCCAAGATGGCAGAGGGAAGACAGGCACAGTTCTAGAGTCTCCTGATTTTTCCCTATCTATGATATGAAACAAATCTCTTAACAGAAATCTGATCCAAAAAAACCCAGAAAGAAAAGCCAGGAGAAAAAAAAAATGTATCATAGGATTTGTCTTCTGCAGTCATGGGCACAAGAACCAACTCAGTTGGGATGAGGGAGAGGGATGATCTCACCCCAGGGTAAAGCCCACCACTGAACAAAGATAAAAATATTTAACAGCTTCAATCACTCCCTCTAGGTCAAGGGAGAAGGCCACAATCAAGGTCACAGACACTGCAGAGAAAACAACCAGCACCCCCTACTGGCCAGCTAGAGAAATTACATTCAGTGAGCAAATCCTCTAGCACCCCCTACTGTTCAGCTGGAGATATTGCACTCAGTGAGCAAAGCCTCTAGGCATCCCAACACCAAACCTCTATGAACCAGCCCAAGGTCTTAGCAAAATGAAGAAAGGTCAGCGGAAAGGTGGATCTATAGAAAAATTCTTGGAAGGAAAAGACCCTAACACAGAGAGATCTAGAAGCTCTGAGGAGAAATTGATCTTGTCTCCAGCACAGAAAGACCTCCTTGAAGAAATAAGGAAGGAGGGAAGTGACACAGCCAGGCAACAGGCCTGTAGCCGTGGCAGCGGCGGGAGCAGGTGGCTCTGGGCTGCGGAGGCAGCCAGTGACTGTGGAGGGGAGCCACCGTCTCCCGCACCTGCCTTGCCTCCTGGCCGGCCACAGTGGCAGACATGGCTAAAGACATCCTGGGTGATGCAGGCCTGCACTTTGATGAGCTGAACAAGCTTCGAGTGTTGGACTCTGAGGTGACACAGCAGACCATAGAACTCAAGGAGGAATGCAAGGACTTTGTAGACAAAATTGGCCAGTTTCAGAAAATAGTAGGTGGCTTAATTGAGCTTGTTGACCAACTAGCAAAAGAAGCTGAAAATTAGAAGATGAAGGCAATTGGACGCGTAACATGCTTAAATCCATAGCAAAGCAAAGAGAGGCCCAGCAACAGCAGCTCCAGGCTCTAATAGCAGAGAAGAAAATGCAGCTAGAAAGGTATCGGGTTGAATATGAAGTTTTGTGTGAAGTAGAAGCAGAACAAAATGAATTTATTGACCCATTTATTTTTCAGAAATAAATTGATTTTTACAGTAAAAACCCTATAAAAAACATCCACAAACACACACACAAAAAAAAAAAACCCAACTCCCATCTCTCACACAAACCCCTATCATTCCAATAAACTTGACCACATGTGCATATATGCAATTTGGGATTGTAATAAATACCATGTCTTCTTGAAAGGCAATAACAAAACTTTTTTTAGACTCCTGTCCAATTATAGCCAGATGGCAGTAACCAGAACCTGCCTGTCCAGAAGCCAGGACAGCAGGGCTGACCGTCTTTCCGCTGTAGACTTTTCTGTGTTGTCAATCTCTGACTTCTAGTTACATCTGTAAACAAACACCAGTCCTTTTTTGAAGCACCTGACACTTTGAAAGGAATAAGGCAATACATTATTTTTCTATAAAAAAATAAGGAAGGAATTTAAGAAATCAATTGGAAAAATTTGGGAAAAGAAACCCAAAAGAAGATTAACACCTTGCAATAAGAAAACAAATCATTGGAAAATACAATTGCACAAATACAAAATGAGAATAAGTTTGGATTTGAATTTAATTGCTTAAAAAGTTCTAATTTAAAATTAAGTAATTAAAAAAGTTGGGATCTGAGCCTATCCACTTATACCATTTGAAAGTTTGTAAGTGGCAAAGTTTGTGAAATGGTCTCAGCTGGGAGCTAAGTTTTTGTTAAACTAAAATTGATTGAAGGCTATATTCAACTTATGTTAATTGTAGACTTCCAGCCATAAAGAGATTTTGAAAAGAAGGCAGGAAGGCCTTTGATAGGAAAAGGTCATCACCTTTTGTTAAAAGAAAAAAGAAACAGAGCTATATGAGAATAATTTAGTCGCCTTTGAAAGTTTTATAGTCTTAAGAATTTATATGTGCCATTAAGAAGGAAAATATGATTGGGATAAATTGTATGTCAAGGAATTTGGGAATATTGAATCATATATAATATATATTTACTGATTTCTTTTGGGAAAGAGAAATATTTCACTAAGTTTTGTAAACTGATTTGTTTTGATGTTGAGTCTATATTGATATTTGTCAGCAATCTCACAAGGTCTTTTGTTGGTAAAGGAAGAAATTTTGCAATCTTTGTCTCATCATCTAGCATCACATGTTTATGGAAAGGTGTGTGTATATATATATATATATATATATATATGTGTGTGTATGTGTGTGTGTATTTATGTATTTATCAGTTATGTGATTTCTTTCATAACTTCAGAAAAAATATATTAAAAGTTTGGTTCTCTTGTGAACATGCAAGCTGTTGATTACTATAATGTTAAAGCCTGGAATTAACATGTCATTGATTTGAAGGGGTGGTAAGGGAAATATCACAAATTATGACCCCCTTCTGGCATACATCTGTGGATTCATGCATAATATAATGGAACTATTATTTTATAAAATTTAATAACTCATGTTATCAATGCCTAGTTGTTTTTACTTTTGTTTTTGTTTTATTGCATTTGAATCAATAACACATTTTAGAAATTTAAGGTTACCTAAGGTGTTCAAAGGATTTTTTTTAAGAATTTTGAAAAAAATAATTTCTTTTTGAAGATGGCTAGTAGTAAAAGTTTATATATAGAAGTTTCTAGCTATATATATAAGGTGGAACTAAACTGGTTATTTGCTTTGAGGGAAAAGCACCTATGTAACATGAGGAAGATAAAATAATGGTGATTTAAGATTTCTCTGTGTCAATCTCTAGTCAATTGTTCTGTGAAAGTATATAGAACTCAATCTATTTGTTGCATTTCATTTACAGCACTGGCCTTAGTTTCAAGTAACAATTGAATTATGATTTTTCCCCTGGATCTCTTTTATCAAATTACAGCCTGGTACACTCTTGGTTCTCCTTAGCACTCAAGCCACCTGAAGCTCTAGTTATAGTTAATTGTTATATTACAGCATATTGATAATTGATCTGCCTGACATAAGGAGGGATAAAATAGAAAGACAATATGCCAATCAAACCATTTAGCCCTATGGGGTTTGATGTTAAATGCTGTAGATGGAGTAGGTGACCTTTGAAAGAATGACCCTAGACTCAACTAGATGAACCTGGTTCATTGAAAAGGATTGTCTGTATGACTTCATCAGGGAACATGTCCTCATGTCCTTCTCTGCTCTGTAATAGCAAATTGCCATGATCATTCCAAATGCATCATAATTAAGTATGGGAGTGAGCCAGTGGATCAGGATAATGCCTGCTTTAAAGAGAGATCCATTCTTCAACTGGAATTTTTGTTCATTCTAAACATGGCCAGAGTTAAAATACAAAATTTTCTTGCAAATTACTTTTTTTGGACACATGCAGTTTTAGAATACTTTTTCAATACATTTGTTTATCCTATTTTTGAGCTTTTGTTTGCAACTTATGTGGCATCCATCAATGACTCTGTGTTGTATTGGAATGCATGTTATTATAAAAAGATATTTTGATACTGGCATAGGATCATAAAATATAATTCTTGCCCCTTATTGACTTTCTACTTTTTTCCCTATTTAATAGACCTCTGTTAAATAGTCTTCTCTGTTAAAATATCACTGGTTTTTGCTTGCTCAATTTTTCACTCCTTGAGTTTTGCTTCTCTTAGTTGTATATCTCCAAGACCAGCCTCTGCAGGATGCCAGTCAGCTTTGCCAGCTGATCGTTCTCTGGACCCTGCCTCAATGAAGTTTTGCTGTAATGTATTCATCTCTGGAAGGACTCTGAAAGACCCAGAAGAATCTGGGTCCCAAATCATTTGGGGGGGGGGGGGATGATGCAGGGGAAAGATGAAGAGAATTGTGAATGTAGAAATTTGGTGGAGATGTAAATTGACTACCACCTACCTACTCTTGAGATGTATATTGAATAGAAGTAGAGAATTATGATTGTAGCAGAAACAATTTGTAATTTTTAAAGGCTACTTGGGTGGAGACCCCTATTCTTGATGTACCATTGATTGTTTAATGTAAAATTTGGCTTCACCTTCTACCAAATTCCTGGTCCAGTAAGAGAAAGGGAGTTCACCTTTTGCCTTCTGGATGAGAGGCAAGACATAAAAACCTGGGTTGTATTCCACCTCAGGGCCACAGTCTTCTCTGACCATGGCCTAGCAAACACTGCTTGGCTGTTCTTGTATTGCTCTCTCTCCCTCTCTCTCTCTCTCTTTTCTCTCTCTGTCCCCCTATCTTTCTAAAAAAATTTTTTATTTTATTTCCACCTCTGCTTTCCTGAGTCTGAATAATGATTCCTCATAGGCAGAACCAAACTCAAGTAGCCAGCAACTAGACTACCACCTGTATAATCCTTCCTTTCCTTCCTCTCTGCCCCTTCTTCCCCATCCCTTTCTTCTCCTATTTTCTTCTAGGATAAGATAGATTTCTATACCCAATTGAGTGTGTAGATTAGGTGTATGAGGTGATAGGTAATGAAAAGAAAGGTTCATTCACTACCTATCACCTCCCCTTTCTTCTACTCCATTGCAAAAGTTTTTACTTGTCTCTTTTATATGAAATAACTTACCATTCTTTTTCCCCTATATCCCAGTACATTCTTCTCACCCATTAACTTTATTTTTAAAAATATATTATACCTTCAAATTGAACTCCCTTCTGTGCCTTGTCTATATATTTAATTTTTTACTTATACTACATTATGGAAAGTCTTATTTTATTTCAAAAGTCAAAAACAAAATCATTAATTTTTTAAAAACTTGTTTTAAAATATTCTAGGCTGGAAGAGATGTAGAATCTTAAGCCCCATGGGAATGTATTATTTTTCATTTTACTTTTAGATCTCTAATGTCCAGCATAGTATTGTGCTCAAAATAACTACTTAATAAATAATAATAAAATTAAAACAGGTTAATTAAAAGAGATTAAGGGTAAAATAGACTTCTTTAATCAGGAAATAAAGTAGACCCAAACATTCTGTGATGAAATAAATAAAATACTGAAATTAGGCATGTGGAACTTGGATTAGCAAAGAATCAAGGGTGATTCCAGTGTCATGAGTCTGAGTGACTGTGATGTTTATGGTGTTGGCAGAGAGAAAAGGCAAAATTATTAAGTGATTAGGTTGCATTCCTGGTTACTGGGGACACTAAGACTGACTCTCTTGAGCACAAGAATTCTGAGCTGCAGTGGTCTATGTTCCACAGGTGCCTATACTAATGGCAATAATATAAGTCCCTGGGAAATGAATGATTTCATAAGAAGGAAAAAACTGGTCCAGATAAGAAAAAGAGTGGGTTAAATCTGTCATCATTGAGTAGAGGGATTGTTGCTGATGGGATTTGGGGGTCTCCAATTAAAGAGAGAAACTGAGGGTTACTGAAAGACAAAGAAATTCATCTACTCCCTGGGATTTTAAAACTGTTCAGGATTTATTGTAAAATGTTACAAAGTAAACAGTAAACAGGTTAAAACGTTTTCTCCAAGAAAAGTAATAAGCACTTTGAGGACATTTTAGGTGAGGTTTGAGTGAGGGTGAGGGGAGGAGGAGGGTGTTAGGAAGAGAGAGAGAGAGAGTGTGCACTCACTCCCCAGCCATTTGGCATGGGGGAGACCATAGTACACCTGGCCCAAGAAAGAAAATGAGAGAAAGTCATCCTGTAGGGTGGAAGGTAGAGTCATGAAAAAAGAAAGGAGGGACTTCTTCTTAAATGCACTTCTGTAATAGTTTGGACAAGGGGTAGTGCTTGGGACCTAGAGCATGTTCTAGCACCTGGGCCAGGTATTCTCCAATGGAAAGTAACATACTGGTTCTTCCTGTCCCAAGGTGTGTGACCTCTAATTTCAACATATCATTTCCTATCACCAGCATCAAAGGGCACTGAGAGCAAAAGGGAAAATCCCTCCCTGTGACCAAACCCAGAGGAGACAGGATGTAAATTTTACATTTGACAATGAAACAATAGGCGTCAATTTACATCTCAAGAGCAAAGAGCCTCCCACCCTTTAATAAGTTTTAATAGCTTTAAAGATTACAGAATTTGTTTCTGATTCTACATTCCTAATTCTTGTCATCAGGATCAGACCTACAGGTAGGTCCAGCACTTTTAACTTGGATAAGATAGGGAGACTTAATATTTAAAAACAAATAATAAATAAATTAGCAAATGAATAAGCATGCAATGCTATATATGTACAAATTACTATTATTGCCACAATATTCTAATTACTTATAACATAAAAATTTTAAATCTATTCTCTTATTGAATGACTTTACATATTTCTTTTAATCCTGAAATGTTCTCAGCGCTTAATATCCTCTCAGAATTTTGCCCAAGTCTAGACAGAGTCACAATGTATGTCCAAAGATTTGGCATGTCATTGAGGTTCATGCAAATAGTGCTAGGATATATCAATGGGTCATGGTACCACCTTCACACAGCATTAATTGATTTCCTAATTCCTATATGTTTATTAAAGCTGGATGAAATATTAATAAAACTACAAGAACATTTCTAATTATATAACTTATGTTCTGGTCTTTTAAACATAAAAATAAGTTATAAAATGGATTTTAAATTTGCCTTTTAGATTCAAAATTATAGGCAACTAATGAGATTACATGATTGCTTAGAAAATGAATCAGTCAAGGCTCAGACTCAAAGGCAGAAGTTAAATCCCATTTATGAGACAGCAGGATAGCTATGCTACTTCACACCAGCATTAGCTATTGTATGCATTAAAACCCTCTGCAAACAGGTCCTTTTAAAGCAATTGACTTTAAAACAAATCTGTGTATTGCCAGTGCTTCCTCCAATTCATCACCTATTTACCTTTTGTTCCCCTTATTTCCACAACTTATCTTAAACAAATTTAAAAGGAAAAAATAAGGGGACCAGTAAGTCAATTTCTTGGACTTTATTAACTGTAGGAAGAACAGTGAAGTTGTTACAGAGAGCATGGTTCATGTTAAGAAATGTCCAGTTTTATATATTGCAGGTAATGTGACCCAGAACTCTTTGCATTAATTCATAGAAACAGTTACTTAACAAAATCAAAACAGTAGCAGCAGCAACAGCAAGAGCAATGGTATAATTTTTCCATTCATTTGCCTGGAGCAACCATGTGCATTGATAAAAGAGTATCTGATAAGATAGTGTAATAATGAATAACATTCCACAATTCTACTATCTGCATTATAAAATGGACAATATGTATTTATACTATTAGTGATCAGTTTTAAGGACTACAGTTTCCCCTGATATGCCCACCCTACCCTACCCCACCCCACCAAGTGGTAACCATGGTTATCATACAATATTCATTTGGAATTCAAAAAGGAATTGCAATCAATAAGAGAAACTAGTAAAGTATCCTCATTTTAAAGTTCCCCAGACTTTACAAGTTCTCTTTCCAATTGCTGCAAGTGCTTCCTTACTTTAGAGAGTTCTAGTGATCAGGAAACCACTAGTTCCCTTGTACTTTTTTATATTCACATCACCCTTTTTGTAATTTCACTCTTCATTAGAATGTTCTATTTAATTGAGAACATGAAGTCATTTTTGTTGTCAGAATTTTATTATTATTACATTTTACTAATTTCATTTGTATTTAATATCTTGCAAGCCTCGGAACAAAGAACCCGAACCTTTGAAAAAACACATATATTTATTGAGACATGTTTGACCATTGATTTTAGAAGAAATTCAATTAAATATAAAAATGGGTAGAGATGAAATATAGAGTCTTTTAAAAACTGAATTAGATATGTTTTTAAATTATTCTGGAGTAGTATTTCTCTAAGAAATTAAATTATTAAATATAATGGAATTTTAACTACTCTTTTTAAAGTGAAGGATATTAACTAATTATATCCTTCTAATCTATGGCTATTCTTTGGCTACTATACTCTTAAGTTGTACAATCAGTGTGTAAAGGCATACCCTATCTTTCTACAAAAAAAAAAAAGGACTATAATCACACCTGTCATTGCTGAATGACAGCAGATGATTTGCTTGGGTGAAAATAAAAGAGCTACGATAATATAAGTCATTTTGAAAGGATCACAGAGAACTACTTGGGTAAGGAAAATCTCTTCTTCTTCTAAACAGATTTGTATAGTTATTCCAATGGCAATTTAATAAATATGTGGGTAGATATTCTATTTGTAATACAGACTTGGGATTACAGTAAATATAGTCTTTGTTAAAAAAGTAAATAATATTTAAATATAATATATTTATATTTTATATTCTAGTGGGAAAAGATTTTGTATATTTATACAAAAGTATTGTACATGGAAACTACCAAATTTCCTGTTTTTTTTTCTTTATTCTAGACTTTTTACTTAATTCTTTCTCTTGCTATTCCAAAGTTCACTTGCTGATTAAGTAAAAACAAAGAATAGTAAGATATTTAATGCTTCCAAGTATATTTTAAGAATCTTTGATACTTTTTGTTTGGTCTTATAAAATGTTAATATGATGCAAACATATATTTAGATTAAATTCTTTAATTCTATTGAAATTTATAAAAGTACTACACAGGAAGTTTATAACTAAGGAGACAAGTATAATGACAGGCTTTCTACTGTCACAATAGTTTAGTCAGTAAAATAAAGGAAATGAAAATGCATATTATAAAGGTTATATTATATATAAAATATGGATTAATAACAATTCATACAAATATCATTAACCAGGGAAAAGTATATTCTAATTACAAAACACTGCAAAATTAAAATTTTTGTTAATGAGAAATACTTAATATTTCTACTTATGAGTTTTTATCTGAATGACAAAAGCTTTGCCTTACTCTGAAGTGAGTAAACTTGGTTGTTAAAAGAAAATTCATCAATTGAATCAGATAATAATTCCCTTAAAAGCCAACTCAAATGATTACCCAGGAAAGAAAGATTTGGAGCTGCTTCTATTTTTTTTAATTATATTGAATCAAGACTATCTTTCTAACAAATATTCCTTTTATGCTGAGATTTTAAATATCATATTTGTATATAAACACACAAATATGTTTATATATTAATGAAATAGACATGATTGTTTGCCTTAATAAATGATCCCTGTATTTATTTAACATGTGACTTTCAATTTTATTGATAAAATAATGAGCATAGTAGAAATTGACAGAGATTTTGAGAATTTTTTTCCAAAAATGTATGAGTGAATAGATGAATAAATACAAATGAAATTAGTGATGAAGACTTAAAGAAATCTTTAAAAATCTTAAAGACAATAGAAAACAATACTAGAGTTGGAGGCAAAAAAGATGGATTCATATTTGTCTGCTTCTTACTACATATAGAACTTTTACAAATTTTATGTGTATTTCAGTCTTATCATTTTTAAATTTAAAAAAACTGCCATCAGACTTTAATAAGGCACATACTTTGTACAGAAAATTGTCATAATTAGTACAAGAGGTACAGAGGCAGGTGGTTCGAGATCATGAGATGGTGTTATGAAACTGTGCAGGTAGTGGTGGGAAAGCTTTTGGGAGAGGGGTAGTCAGAGAGTATCACTCACATAAGCATGGATTACAGTTGGGAAAATTTGGCAGCATGGAGTCAACTAATGGTGGAAGAGTATGGAGGATGTGAGGACAAGAGTTTGAGGTCTTATTTTTATAAGGCCTTTGTTGGAGACTGACGCTTAGCTGTTCCATCTTAATATATCTGGATTATCTCAAACTTGTCAGTAAAACTTGAAAGTTAACGGGCTAGACAGGTCAATGTCATCTCAAAATTAACAGCAGCATCTGATGTTCTGCTGCTCTTACTATGAATGTCTGGAACTTATCTGAGATTTATATATCATGGAATTAAAAAAGTCCTGATAGTAGTTTAAATGGTCCTGATGTAACACACACACACACACACACACACACACACACACACACACAAAAACACACAAACAAACAAACAAACAGAATATGATTTGTGATCAAAATGTGATAGATCAAAAGCTATACTCCTTTGATCTTTGGTATATTTTTTACAAGAATTCTTATTTCCTATTGTTCCTTTAAGCTGACTACTTTTCATTTTACTTACCATATTGACTAAAATGAGAGGGAATTACCAAGGATTCTAAAATATAAAATTGTAACATACAGACACAAGAGACTAAGAAAGAGGAAGCATATATAAAAGATGAGAAATTATAGATATAAAAGAAAAGGGGAGAAAAGTTCCAAATGGAAATTTAAAAAACAAACAAGGAAATGAGAAAAGATTTATAATAGAGTATGGAAAAATAGGAAATTAATAAGGGACTAAAGATTAAACCCTCAAGTGATAATAGGTACTATTAGAATACTAAGTTGGGGAGAAAACTGACATAAAGACTAAAAAAGAGAGGGGCAGCTAGGTTGCGCAGTGTATAGAGCACCGGCCCTGGAGTCAGGAGTACCTACGTTCAAATCCGGCCTCAGACACTTAAAAGTGATTTAGCTGTGTGGCTTTGGGCAATCCACTTGACCCTATTTGCTTGCAAAAAAAACCTAAAAAAGAAAAAAAACACTAAAAAAGTGGTGAGGGTAGGAAGTCCTAAACTAAAGATCTCTTTGGTAATTAAGTGGTAAAGGGAATAAGGACAAATTTTAAAAAAAGAATATTTACTAAGAGGATTACAATAATGGTTCAGTCAAGAAGGTATAAAAGCCTGCACTAATGAGTTAACTATGTCAGAGGAATTGATATGACTTAATAAATTGCGTATGGAAGTTGAGGATAAGATTAATACATTGAGAATGATATCATGGTTTTGAGGGAAAGTAACTGGAAAAATGAAGACCTTTGGAGAGAAGGAAGGAAGCTCTGATGACTACAAATATTGATAATAGACCCCTCCCACATCCAAAAAATAATAATAACGAAAAGAAAGGAAACTCAGTTTACAATAGCCACTTCCTATCTTCCTAAATTTCTTACATTTTATACATTCTCACTTACAGTACCCTTCTTCGTGTTCCTCCCATGAGATGCCAACCAGTAATTCATTACTTGAATTCTCTTCATCTCCTTATTCTAGATACCCTGACTACCTTCAAGTCTCAGCTAAAATCCACCTTATTCCAGAAGCATTTTCTCCTTCAGATTATCACCAATTTATCTAGTACATATTTTGCTTGTGCATATTGGCTGACATTTTGTCATTCCTATTAGAATGTAAACTCCTAGAAGGTAGGGAATGTTTTGGGCTTTCTTTATGCCACTTAGCATAGTGCCTGCATATAGTAAGTGCTTATACATTTGACTTGGCATTTTACTAGTTCAAATATTTGAAAAAAATAGTCATTATTATAATATACAAAGAAACACTATAAACTGTTTCTTACTCTTTTATCTCTTATTTTGCTTTTTTTTTCAGCATCTTTGAAATGGGTATTTTCTGAATATTTTTGATTCTGAAATTCCTAGGAACTACAATTGGGAATTTGCACTATTATCCCCCTCAATTAATGCACTGATGCTACTAGGTAGTCTCTATAATAAAACAGTACAGAAAATAGAAGAAATCATCTTTGGATTCAGAGAACCTCATTATAGTTCTTATAACTTGTGTGACCAAGGAACAAATTCTATAATATTTCAGAAATAACTCTAAAATATGAGGGTAAATTTGATGACCTCAAAAGTTCCTTCTAGCTCTACATTTATGATCTTAAAAATTAGTAACTTCAGTAGAACTAGACTGCGGATTTCTCATCATTGTCCTTCTTAAGAGTATGATTTTATCTTATCTGATATTAGAGGATATGAGAATCCAGCATACTACAATACCCTTTGCACTCAAATACCCAGAAACAGAAACCTATAGACTTCTATTAGCACTAACCTTTAGTGATAATATTAATAATTAACCATTTTTTTTGGTTTGGGTTTTTTTAGGTTTTTTTGCAAGGCAAATGGAGTTAAGTGGCTTGCCCAAGGCCATACTGCTAGGTAATTCTTAAGTGTCTGAGACCAGATTTGAACCCAGGCACTCCTGACTCCAGGGCCAGCGCTTTATCCACTGCACCACCTAGCTGCCCCCTTTTTAAAGCACTTTAGAAATATTATCTAATTTTATCCATACAATAACCCTTAGAGATAGGTACCATTAACCACCATAATATCCAGAAAGGCACACTGAGATACAGAGAATTGCCCAAAGTCACATGACTGTTAAGTGTCTGAGACTAGATATGAACTCAGTACTTTGTAGTTCCAAGTCCAATATTCAATCTACTGAGTCACCTAGTTGCCTTCAGTTCAGAAGTTTGTCTAAGACAAATTCTAGACTGGCCAACTATACACTGGTCTGACAACCTCTTCTCCATAGCCCAGGCCTTACTAATCAAACATCTTCCCCTTTATTCAGTAATGTTTTATTTACTCTTTGTTTCTATATTTTCTCCCTCTCAGTCTTTCTCAGTCTATCTCTGTCTATCTCTTTCTCTCTGTCTCTGTCTCTCTGTCTCTATCTCTGTCTCTTTGTCTGTATCTCCATTTCTCTTTCTTTATCTATGTATGTCCTTATTTCTTTATTACTTTATCTCTTTATTTCTCCCCTCACAGTTCATGAAATTCATATCATGAAGGGAGTAGAGAAACAGACAAAGAGGATATTAAGAACATAAGGAAATATTTTCATGGCTAATGTTCAAAAATATTTATCAAAGATGAGAAATTATACATATAAAAGAAAGGGGGGAAAGCACCAAATAGAAATTAAAAAAAAACAAGGAAATGAGAAAAGAGCTATAAAAGAGTAATAAAATAGGAAATAATATGGGACTAAATAAAGTAAAACCATCAACCAATACTCAGTACTGTTGCAATATTAAGTTGGGAAGAAAACTGACATAACTAAAAAGTGAATAGTTAAGGATGGTGGGGGCAGGCAGTCCTAAACTAAAGACCTCTTTGGTATCTAAATGGAAAAATGGACTTTTTCATTCACCTCTCCAGGGTAGTTTCCAACTGCTGAACAACCAATATTATCCTTGAGAATACTTCCTCATATTATAAAATAATAGGTGTATTTATTCATTTGGATCCTAAAATAGGACTTGCCCTTTCTCGGTTCTTTTCCACCTGCTCTTTTTCTTAAATTTCTTGGTTGTATGAGGTACATTCCAAGGTCTCACCCATCTTTTATAGGTAAGCTAAATTTGAATATGTTAGACAAGACTACATGCTAAAGTGGAGGGGCAGGACTTCTTTTGGAGTGAGAGGACTTGCTTTCAAATATTTGTCCTTCAAGATGTTGGGCAAGCTCCTAGTAAGAGTTTCTTTACAAGGGGGGAATCCTCAAAGATCCTATTTTTACTCTAAATCTATGAACTTAATAATATTGATTAATAAAGGCAAATGCTATAGAATATTGTTCCCCCTTTTCTCATTTATCTTTTACATACATCTTTGATGTCGGAGAATTATATTGGTTTCAAGAAAAGAAGTCATACTTTTAAAAATACTTTTTTTAAAAATGATATAGTCAGGCCACATGTTCCAATTCAGAGTTACGAAAATTCAGCCATTTCTGAATTAGAAAATTAGAATTTTTATATTTCCCTACTTTCCTGCTTCCTTCTCTCTGTCTTCCTTTTCCACTCCATTTATTTCTTCCCTTCCTCCATCTTTTTTCCATCTCATCATTTTGTCTTCTTTATGCCATTACCATCTTCTTCTTCCTTTATTCCTCCATTACTTCCAACTCTGCTTCTGATGCCCAGCTCTTAACACCTTATATTGCAAACTTAAAAGTGTGTAGATTAATTAATTGGTCTTGTAACTGAATATATATGAATATGTGTATTTTATTGCTTTCAAGCTCATGTACAGTTGATATGGGAAGGAAAATAATTATATATTTGTTACTGTAATATGTAATACTTTAGCAAATCTTGTGATGATTTTAATTAGCATATTTCTCATAATTTGAACCTTGCTACTATAGGCTTTTAATTTTAGACTCACATCTTTCCTCCTTTTAAAAATCAGTTTGCTTCATTCATAAATTCATTCAACAAAAATGCATTTAACATATTCTGTGTGAAAAGTACTTTGTCAGATTCTGTGGGTAATAAATAAGACTTGACCCCAAGAAGCTTGTGGGTTGGTCGAGTGTAAAATCCATTTCTATGCTATGTAAGATTGCATGATAACTCAGAAGAAATGCCTCTAGTGTTACTGTGGTTTAGGGAATGTTTAATGAGAGAGATAAAATTTAAGTTGCACTTATAAAGATGGTTTTAAATTTTAAAACTATGAAGAGAGGGATAGTGAGTCTTAAGACATAGAGAACAACATGTATAAAGTCAATGAGGAAGAGTAGTGTGTAGTAAAGAAATGGGAGTATTTCCTCTAGTTCAGCTTGGAGTATAAGAGAGTATATAATATATAAGATAAGACTAGAAAGAGACAGTAACATGAATTTGTGAAAGGCTCTGTATCAAAAGTTATTTCTTGTGTAGGCAAAAGTGAGCCTCTGAAAATGTGGATGGAAAACTTGTGTGATTATGTATATACATATGTATGTGTGTACAGACATATCTCATCCACATCCTCACAACAAAATACCGGTGTATTCACATGCTTATTTATATATAGGGCAGCCCTGAAGACCTGAGTTCAAAACTGGACTCCGACACTGAACAATTACTATCTGTGTGACTTTGAGCAAGTCACTTAAACCTGATTGCCTCAAATCCAGGACCATTTCCAGTGTCCTGGTTCATATATGACTACTGGACCCAGATATGGAGGAGAAAGTGAGGCTAGTGATCCAGCCCAGCTGCCCCCCCCAGTCTAATTCACTTGTTTGTCATGGCATCACCTGCCTGATGTCATGGTGTTCTTTGAGAGCAAAGTACAAGCAATAACAACAATAATAAATATATATGCACACCTATATTTGTGCATATATTTTTGTATTGTTATTTGTCCTGTATATATTTGTATGTATACACACATGTGAGTACATATCAAATATATATTTTATGTATGTGTATGGCAGTTAGGCAGTGCAATGGATAAAGCACCAGGTTTGAGCTTACAAAGATCTCTATTTACCCCAAGCAAGTCACTTACCCTTTGTAAAATGGTATTAATAATAGCACCTAACTCTCAGAGTTTTTCTGAGGATCAAATGATAGCTCTAAAGCATTTAGCATAATGCTTGGAACATAGTGCTATCTAGATCTTAGATGTTATTATATAAATGCATCAATATATGCATATACTAAGTATATATACACATGTGTTTATGTATATAATAACTAATATTTGTATAGTGCACTAAGGTTTGCAAAATACAAATATCTCATGTAATGTTCATAACAATATTGAGAGGTTATAAGTATCTCTATTTTACAGTTTGATGAAACTCCTGACTCCATGTTTATCTATTCATGATGCCACCAAAACAATGATTAATATTATACTATTATGAAGATTGACTTAAGTGAGAGAAAAAGTGGGGATAAGAAAGATTGCTAGCATACTGATGAAATTCCATAACATCGTTAATGAACTGGAAATTTTTAGGAAGTATAGTGTATACTGTATAGGGGGCATTATGAGGACCTTGGTAAGAGCAGTAGTATTGGGGTAGGAGGGAAAACACATTAGGAAAATGTTGAATTTTAAAAAGGAACAATTGACAAGATTTGCTCATTAATTGAACATCACTCTCTGAAGTACAGCATATAAACCCAGGGCTTCACGTGAAGGAAACCAAGTTAATGATGGTGACTGACAAAAATAGTTCAGTCATTTTAACCATTGTATGATAGAATTCCTATAAATTTCTTTGATCCCCACATCTCAAAAAAATGCAATTACAGTTAATTATAGATGATAAGAAGACAGATCTCTCACTTAACAATGTAAAAATCCCATGAGTATTCTCTGGAAAATTTAAAAACCTAAAAGCTTTCATTTGACCTTCATGCCCCCAAATGAGTTCATGATATTATATTTGAGGGGTTATGAAAGACAAGACCATTAAAAGATTATTGACACAACATTGGAATTTGGGAAAAAAAGAAAAGGAAAGGAAAATCATTCATATTTTTAATAGATTCAATTACTCTCTCTCTCCTCCCTCTCTCTCTCTCTCTCTCTCTCTCTCTCTCTCTCTCTCTCTCTCTCTCTATATATATATATATATATATATATATATATATATATATATATATGTATGTATTTGCCCTACCTAGGTGGCACAGATGATAGGGCACAGAACTTGGGGTCAAGACAATAGGTGTTCAAATCCAACCTCAGACACTTGTCTCTTACTGTGTGACCTTAGGTCAGATAATTGCATCCAAAGTAAAGTACTTACAAAGTAATTATTTTAGGAGGGAAAGCATGAACAAGGTGAATTGAGGTGAAGAATAAGATTCAAAAGGTCCTTTTTAAAAATACCTCAGATCCATTTTGAAGGAAACTATAACATAACCAGGTCCCTAAAAGTAGCTATGGCATTGAAATTATTAGATTTGTAATGTGAGCCTTCTTATAAATTTAAAAGGGAAAAAATAAAAAACGGTGTGAGAAGCATAATAAAGCTTCTTGACCTCTTAAGGTTTAATTGAAACATTAACTGAGAATTTTCAAAGTCAGCAATTTCATCTAAAACATGGTTTCAAGATAATGTGCAATGAAGTATAGAAAATGGCTACACCTGCTCACATGTTCAATTTGGAGTATAGGCACAATTTGTTCTCAGTTCTTCAAAATATCTTTGGTAAACTTTATGAAATGTGTCAGAAATGTAAACTACTAGCATTTAGAAAAGTTTAGTTATTTCTCCGGGTTGTCTTGAACCAGATTCAATGTTATAACCTGTCAATCTATTCACAAAACAGACTGATTTATGTTAAATAAGATAAAAATTTGCAGCTGTCTGTTTGTATCCATGTGTGGGGAAAAAAAAGAAGAATGTATCAGAGGCAATGACAAGGATAGAAGAAACCTTTGTAAAGACTGATGCTAGTAATTATCAGTGGGGTGAGGGGTGTTCCTTGAAAAGAATATGGAAGCAGTGCTTGAAAGGGAAGACAAATAGAAAAGAGAATTACCTCCAACCAAAGCAGGAGAGAAAATTTCCTAGAAACCTGTTAAATAAACTAGTATTTCATAATAGCAACTCTTTTACTACAGGATTAACTCAAATGAAGGTGAGGAAGCTCTTTGTACTCTTCCCTTGCCACCTAATATGTGTCACCCTAAATTTATTCTAAAGTTCAAATTGAAAGCAGGAAAATTCACTCATCCAAAAAGGAGTGAGGAGCAGATAATATACTAGTTTCATCTAGAACTTTAGGTAGATTTTAATAAGAAAAAAAGGTTGAAAAATAACTCTTTGAATGGCACATGTATGCTAATTCTCCATTAAGTCTATAATTAGATCAATAAGCACGTATTAAGCACATAATTATCAAACATTGTATACTATGTTCATTCAATGGACTCACAATTATTCTACCCTCCCCAATTTTTACCTTCCATTCAAGGAGATATCATACTGACTCTACTTCAACTCTCCAAACTCTCAGTTCCTCAATTTGCTCTCTTTCTATGAGCTATTTCTTAATGTCACTCTAGCCACACACACAAAGATGGTTATACCTTTGATCTTCCTGTTGCCCAAGATTATAGTATCTTGAAGTTCAAGGATTTTGAAATTTCCTTATGAGATTATTTTGTTTGTTTTGATTAATAATTTATTTGACTTTTATTCTTGTGCATTAATGCCTTTCAATTACTATGATAATATTTCTAGTACAATGTCACATGGAAGTGGAAAAATGGACATACTTCTTTCATACTTGAATTTATTTCCTTTACAAATAATAATAGATCTTAGTTTTAGATAAATATTATTTATCAGTTTAAGGGGAAAATCCATACTATTTTTAACAGAAATGAAAATATTTTGCTAAAAGTATTTTTCTCTAATGATAAATTCTAAAATTTTATTGATTTTGCTATTAAGATAGTTAATTCTGCATATATTATCTATATTAAATTATTCTTGCATTCCTATTATGAACCTAATATGTATATATAATCATTTTAATATTTTTTAATGTCTCCTAATATTTTATTTAGACTACTTGCCATTTAAATTCATTAGCTATACTAGCTTGTTGTTCGGCTTTCTTTTTTGATTACCCCTTGTTTATTTGTTAAGATCTTATCTGTGTCACACAAAGAATTTAGTAGAATTCATTCTTTGGTATTTTTGAAAACAACCTATTTAATGTTGATTTAGTTGTTCTTTGAATATTTCATAGAATTCACTTGCAAATCCATCTATTCCTGGATTTTTTCCTTTTTAATCTCATCCTTTTCCTCATTCTCCAGCTAGATCCTTAATCCCATATTTAATACCCTTAATTTACTCATCTGTAAAATAGTTTTTACCCCAACATTTTACAGTATTTTTCAAATTGCAACCATTTTCAAATTAATTGAGAAGTAGTTAGAGCAGACATATCTTTTATAGTTTTTAAAGATTTTATATTAAACATAAATAAATGATAAATATATAGCACATTAATATATAAGTGTGCATATTCATATATAGTATATGATGCACTCTTTTATTAAAATGTTGTTTATATTATTAAGATAATTAAACAATACACTCATATGTGATATTCTTCAATATTTCTATTATGCTACTTAAAACAATTTTGTTTTATTCCACAGGTGAAAAATTCTCCACAAAAGATTAATGAGAGCTGACAAAATGTCAGTCATTTTACCCAAGAAGGAAGTAAATGCAGATGAGAACCAGCTACTGTCTCTTCAATAAAGCATAGGAGGCAAAGAATCTTTGCAAATTATGAAACATGGTTCCTGAGAAAAGAGGTCTAATATGTTTTTGGCCCTCTCTGAAACAATGTCTCTTGATTATTGTCATTTTCTTAGGGATTAATTATTTTCTTTTCACATATCAATCAGCTAAAATATCAACTACACTAACAAAGCCACTTCTCTTCAATAGAGTCAAGATTTCATGCCAAGGAACATCACTGACCCCATGGACTTCAAGACAGAAACAGCTTCCCAAGAGTCAGGGAAACATTACAACTCTGAGGCCAAAGCTCACTACACCTTTCCATTTAAAGATCAACCAAACAACTCAAATTGAGGAAAAGCACCAGGACCCAGTGCCATACAGATTTCTAATCCAGGAGAAAGACAAATGCAAAAAGACAACTCCATTCTTGGTGTATTTAATATGCACCACAGAACATGAAAGGTTAAAAAGGAATAATATCAGAAAAACTTGGGGAAATGAAAGTCTGGTGCCGGGATTTTCTGTGGTTCGTTTATTTTTGCTAGGTGTCAAGAACCAAGGCTCTACTGAAGCAATAAGAGAAGAAAGCAGGATGTTTCAGGATATCATTCAACAGGACTTTCAAGATAACTATTCTAACCTGACCCTCAAGGTCTTGATGGGCATGAAATGGGTTGCTACTTATTGTCCTAAAGCACAATTTGTCATGAAAACAGATACTGATATGTTTGTTAATACTGAATACCTGATCCAAAAGCTACTCGTTACAATATCAACCTCACAGCTTTATTTCACTGGTTTTCCTATGAGGAAATATCGCCCTATAAGAGATAGCAGGAACAAATGGTACATGCCTTTTGACCTTTACCCTGGAGAGGTCTACCCAGATTTTTGCTCTGGAACTGGATATGTGTTCTCTGGAAGTTTGGCAACCTTGATATACCAGGCTTCTTTTAGTGTAAGAGTTTTACCCTTAGAAGATGTATATGTGGGTCTGTGCCTTCAGAAAATAGGAGTCAATGTGACAGCACCACCAAGAATTTCTTTATTTAATCCATTTAAAATTCCATTTAAACCCTGTGTCTATAACAAACTTATCACATCCCATCATATTTCTCCCAATGAGCTGCTTATATTTTGGGATATTATACAGAAAACTAAACAAAATTGTTTTCAAAATTTAAGTGGTCAACCCCCTCCATTTATATTTTCCCACAATTAAACAGGACAGTCAGCCATCAGCACAGACATCCTATAGAACCTTTGTGAATTTCACATTTTTCATTATCCTGGTATATAACTCCTTCACAGAAATGAAACGATGCCATGGAGATTTGCTCTATGTGTGAAAGAGTAAATAGAGGAATAAAATATAAGTATCTGGCTAGCTCAGTTAGAGAAGGAGATATTTGTAAATCCCATGTGTGAAAAATTTTGTACAATGCCCAAAATTTAGTAGGTATTATATTAATTCTTATTCTTCCTACTCTTTTCTTTAACTTTGTGCTTTAAATCCAACAAAGAATCCATATCTATTATCAGTCCTGAATATTGGATTTGGATGCAATTTCAGGTGTTTTTTCCCATTATTTATGTTCTTGAATTTTTGTAGGTCAAAAAATGTAAAATTAAGTTATGCACATACACATGCCATTGTTATGAAAATGATCAAATGTGCATCTACTGGTGACAAATATTCCAGTTCTTTGACCATAGAGGTATTTAATTTCTAAACTTTTTTTCTGAAGACATATTTTGAAATAAGAAAACAGTTTATGAGTTAAATCTTAAGGAATGCTTTCCAATAAAAACACACAGGTTTTGAGTTAAGTTGGGAGCCAACAAATTATTTGGAAAAAAAATAATCTGTTGAGAAATCTAATTCAGAATTACTGATTGAAAGAAAATTTATCTTCAAATTTGTCAAAAATCCCAAATGAGTTCTGAAAAAAATGCCCCCCTGTCCAGATTGCTGGGGAAGCTGAGTCTCATGATCAATTCATGCTCTCAATAGGAGGTACTAAAGAATTGTCATCCCCCTCTTCATTAAATGTGCACCATTCAGGGTTGATTTTTACTTGACAAGTGACTCCCCTTTCAGAATGGATAAGTAAAAGCTTCAGTATCTCCAACTATTTTCTGTTTCAGTAGCAAGGAAGGATAGAGAAAGATTTCTACACAAACTAGGATTATATAATTAGTTGTTTCTTTACAGAGTAATCCCCTATAGAGAATCACCAAATAAAGTTAACATTTTTGGTGTTACTAAATACTTAAGTTTTCTTGGCATTGCTAAATTCTCAGAGAAACCTTTGTGAATTATGGTACTGGAGTTAGCAAGATATGAAATAAAATAAATCCTCAGATGTAACATATCTTCTTTCATAATACCCCATTATAGGTCAATGATTAAATCATGCCAACCATAAGAGATTTACCCAGCAATCGAATCAAGGTTAAGTGCAAATAAACTAAATTGGACTTGCTTGGAGAGTAAATGCAAATTTAAATAGTTTTACTATATCTAGCCTATCCCAAATGAGAGTATTTTAACTAACCCTTCACCTTGGCTATTTTACCATCTTCTTTGATTTTATTACTGAATGTATGTTATGCTTACAGTCCATACTGCAGCTGCTGCTTTCCAATTCTTATACTTATACTAGTCAATTCAATATGACCACTATTTCTGAAAAGAGCATGTATGTATAAAGAAAACCATCAGCTCATCATCCCTGTGATTCTCAGCTTCAAACTCCCATCTTTGGCCACTACTTCCTTAATTCAACAAATTTACCCAATAGCATGAAAGATACTTAAGGTCAATCTCTATGCTACTTTTTAAATGTGTTTTTCTAGTATTTAGCATATTACCTGTAATATCATCAGCACTTAATTTATTTTCTTTCATCCATTCATTCTATTATGATCTCCTTTGCCACATGTTTTTTTTTTTTTGCTCCCTTACCACATTTATCTAATTGGTCCAGTTGGAGGTCTGGGAAACCAATAATTTATCATTTTACAAGATTTGTTAGAGAACATTTTAAATAAAGGAAACATTCTCTTCATGACTGTGAAATCAAATTTACTCTCATTTACTCTATATTAAAAGTTCCTTCATTTCTCAAGAAATAGATGTTTGCAAGTTTTAAGTTTGTATTTACAATGCAAATATTTATAATTTCTGTGTGCACATTTTTTCCTTTAGAATGGAAGCTTAGTGAGCAGTCTTAAATTTTTGTCTATATATTCCTATGACTTAGCAAAACTTTTAAAATGGAACAGAGATGTATTGATGAATGATTATCAATTGATTAAGTGATTGGTTCATTGGCCTATGACAGAACTGTGAAAGAGAGAAGTGAAGACTTTTCAACAGTAGCATGAGGTAGAACCAGGCTTAGTTCTACATCCTCCTAATTCCTTCTACAATCTACTATTGAACTATTATTGAAAGCCTCTGAAATTAAAATGGAAATGAATGAAAAGAAGAAAGAAAAATTAACAAAACATAAAAATATATAAATTTATTTTTTATTTTGTCTCATTTATGGAATCATCATGCTCCAGTGGAAAAGGCTACATCTGGAATCAGAGGAGGCAAGTCAAATACTAGGTCTTTTATTTATTATGTGTTTGATTTTGAAAGGTCTTGATGATCTCTAGTTTCTCTTTTCAAGTTTAAATTTTAAGATCCACTTACATATCAGCTTTCAATAAATCAAAATTTTATGCCTATATATGTGCATGTATATGTTTATACATACTTTTTTCAGTGAATCAATAAACAATTATTATGTGCCTACTAAGTACTAGGGATACAAATACCAATAATGTAATTTGTATCAAATACAATATTAGTAAAGGAAGGGTCATCCAAGAAATAGCAATAACAGAAAACATGTTAAGACTTTGTTCCAAAACATTCACTAGCTGTGCAAAATGCTTAACCTCACTAAACTTTAATTTCCTCCTCAGAAAATTAGCAGGGACAGAGTCAAAATGGCAGCAAAGATGCAACTTTCCTAAGTTCCCCCACAAAACTTGTTTGAATATTTTTAAATAATGACGGAAAACAATTAATTTATGTAGCAATAAAATCCACAAGAGAACCGAAAAATATTTCCAGTCAAAGACAACTTAGGAGATCAGCAAGAAAGGTCTGTCCCACCTGGTAAGAATGGATGTAGCACAGTTCAGTGCAAAATATACTAGCACAGACAAGTCATTCCCCAATTGATAAATGATCAAGAGGTATGAACAGTTTTCAGATGAAGTTATCAAAGTTATTCATGACCATATTGATAAAATATTCTAACAGTATTGATTAGGGAAATGCAAATTAAAGCCAACCTCATTACTATTACATTAGCTAATGACAGAAAAGGAAAATGATAGATATTGGAGGGTATGTGGGAAAATTGAGATATTAATCCCTATTGATGGAGTTGTGAGTTGATTCAAACATTCTGTAGACCAGTTTGGAATTTTGATCATATGACTATTTTTATAATCATGCAAATCCTCTACTAGGTCTGTTTCCCAAAAGAGATTTAAAAAAGAAAAGATAAAGATCTATATGTACAAAAATATTGATAAAAACTCTTTTCTGGTGGCATAGAATTCAAAATTTATGGGATACCTATTAATTGGGGAATGGCTGAACAAATTGTGGTATGTGATTATGATAGAATACTATTATGCTATAAGAAATGATTAGCAGGTTGCTCCCAGGAAAACCTGGACTATAATGAGCTGATACAAAGGGGAAATGTGCTGTGTATAAAGTAGCAGCAATATTATGCATTGATTGGTTGTGAATGACTATTTAGCTATTCTCAGCTTGGGGGCTTGAAAAGATCATAATGGACCTGAATTTTCACCTTAGTTTATATGCTTTGTAAGTTTGGGTGGGTTAGCAATAACTACATTAAGGAGAATGTTATGTGTAGTCTTTCAGTGCTGTTCATCAATGTCTAAGGGAAGAAATGAATACTTAAAAAAAGGAAGGAACCTCTAGATCTCCCCAAATCATTGGTTATTAATAATAATCATTATTTTAAATCTCACCCACCAACTATGGGTGTCTCTCAAAAATCTGCCCTGAATTCTCTGTATTATCTCACTTTGTGATCTTATCAGCTCCCATGGATTTAATTATTATTTTTAAATATATTTAGTATTTTTTCATTCCCAGATTCATGTAAAAACAATTTTAGCATTCATTTCTAAAACTTTGAGTTCAGGCAGCTAGGTGGCATAGTGTATAGAGCACTGATCCTGGAAGCAGGAGGACCAGAGTTCAAATCCAACCTCAGACATTTAATAATTACCTACCTGTGTGACCATGATCAAGTCACTTAATTCCATTGCCTTGCAAAAAAAAACAAAACAAAAAAATAAAACCAAAAATACCCCAACTTTAAGTTCAAAATTCTCTCCGTTCCTTCTTTTCCTCCATCCCTACCCCATTGAGAAGGCAAGCGATTATGTAATGTCATTTGCAGATGTCATTTTGTACTCTTTATTTTGCTTTGTTTTGATCAGCTCATTTAAATCTTTCCAGATTTTTCTGAAGCATCCTGCTCATCATCTCTTATAGCACAATAGTATTCTATCATAATCATATAGCATAATTTGTGCATATGTAAGTGTGTGTGTGTATAGGTAAGTGTATATGTATATTTAAATTGGACACAACCAGTTTGGGAGTGTGTTCTCTTGACATTTTTAGTGGGGTTTTTTCTTTTATCCTCAACTGGCATAATAGATTAGAGAAGAAGGCAAAAAGAAAATTTTTGCAAATTGTTAAATATATAATTTAAAATAAGAATTAAATGCATGGGTGACACTTTCCGTATTACTGTAAAAAGAGTACTAGTCAAAAAACATAGTTCTCATTGTATCTTTCAAAAAACAAGCTTACTTACTACTTTTGATTGAAATCATAATTTTTACAATACACACCCCATCCCCCCAAAAAACCAGAGATATTTCAGTGAGAGGACAAAGGAGAAGGAAAAATATTGAATCCTAAATTTATAAATGCTTGTTACATGAATCTAAAGTGAGAAAATTACCTTTGTATTAATAGATGAGAGATTTCATACAAGAAAGGATGTTAGAGGTATCAGGTAGGTGGTAGAGTGGATATAGGACCAGACTTGGAGTTAGGAAGACCTGTGGAAGCCTTGAATGCTTGTTAACTATATCACCTGGGCAAGTCAATTAACCCTGTTTGCCTTGGATTCCTCTCATATAAAATGAACTTGGAAAGGACATAGTTAAAACACTCTAATATCTCTGCCAACTAGACACTAAATAGAGTCACAACAAGTTAAATATGACTGAAATGACTCAACAACAATCCCAACATGTACATTTTACAGAGTAGGAAGGTCCAGAGAAATAAAATCACTTTCCCATATCACAAATAGTAATTAGTAGAGTGAGACTTAGAACTCAAATACTCAGTTCTTTAATCCAATACTATTTTTTTAAGAAAAATTAGGAAATCTGTATCTTTTCATTCCCTCTGTCATACTGACCACTTCCAGCACACTCAATTCAAGTTGGTTGTTAAAATAGCATTAAAATCTATTGCCTACAGAACTACATAAGAAATTGTCCAAAATAGGAACACAAGAGTCTTCACTTCACTTTTACATTCTAACGCTTCTGGACTGTCTTTCACCAACTCATAGAAGGTGAGAGATAGAAGAGAGAGAATAGAGTTCATCAATGAATTGATTTAGTGAAGGTCAGAAAGATGAAGGGACTGGCCCACTATTTTATAGTACGTTAATTAATGGAGGAACAGAATCTAAAATATAGTTGTCTTAATTTACAGTCCCATTACATCATCTTTCCCTGAGTTATTATTAGTACATATAGAGTGTATAGATGACTGTGTAAAAACTCAAGAATATAACTCAGTGACCTCCAAGGACCCATCTATAATCTATCATTTCATGATTCTTCATGAAATGAAGTACACATTCTTCAGAAATTATATATTTTTAAACAGTCAAGGTAATTCTGTCTAATCATTAGTATTTATTATTATGTGACCATCTCACAAATCATTTTAGAAACTCTTCCACTACTACTAGATCTTCAGTCATCTGCATTTTTTCTTTTGCTGAATTTTCCATTCAGCCTTGCTATGAAATATATAGCTAAGAGTGACAAATATGAACTTTAGAATACCATAGTTTGGGGGGGGGGGACAAAACATGTTTCATTTTCTTTGTTCCTTTTATGTTTTACCAATGCATTTTTATTTTTATGTAGACATTTCTAGATATGTTCCATATAGAAATTTGTCTAATTCTACCATCTTGTTCCTTCAGGTGTGAAGTTGAGATCAAATGAGTCATTCACAGGTCATTGAACAGTGAACAGTAAGAAATCTACTTAGCTCTAATGTAGTAAATATATCAAAACTCATCTGTCATCAGGACAGGACTTCCATTCTCTGTCACAAAGCAGGGCTCTAGGACACTGGCTACCATTACAAGAATCAGTTAAACAAAACTACTTAATACAGCAACATCAGTAAACCAATTAGGAGGTACAGGGGATAGAGTGCTAGATTTTGGTGACAGCCAGGGTATCCAACAATCTCACTTTGATAGGTGTGAAATACAAAAGAGTTGTTTTCTGTGTTGAGAGTGTTAGTGTCTAAACTCTGAAATAGGTAAAGTTAAATGCTACTCCTTTTTGTTTGAATTTTGAATTTTATTGCTTTGAAAGGTTTTTTTTGTTGGCAAAAGAAAAAAAAACTTTGTAATCTGTCTGTAAATTGGGGATAAAATGTATTTCAAGGAATTTGGGAATATTATTTTTGTTAAATTGACATGTGTGTATACTATTTTTGAACTTTTGTTTACAATTTATGTGGCACTCATTATGTAATAATTTTATTTCAAAAAACAAGAAGAGGGATATGTTGGGAACCTTTGTGTATGGGAATACTATAAATTATCTTCACCTGGTCTTTGAACATCAGTCTTGTTTTGTTAAGTGCCACAAGAGTAGGAGTAGATTAGAGACTGGAAAGGTATTTAGGTAATGGTGTTTTGGTAAATAAATGGAGCACTTGGAGATCTTGGTGGAGTACTTGTCTCCTTTGTAATCCTTGTCTTCTGCCCCTCCAAAGCTTGTCTGGGAAAGATTGCAAGAGTCCAGGAAAAGGGACTCTATATTGACATTTCTAAAACTATATTGAATAGTAATGGTGAGAATGTTTCACCGCTGATCTTATTGGTAAAATTCTAAGTTTAATCCCCTTATATATAATAATTTTTGATTGTTCTAGATAGATATCACTTATTATTTTAAGGAAAACTTCATTTGTTCTTAGACTTTCAGTTGACCAGACTTTTAATAGGAATAGATGTTGTATTTAACCAAAGATGTTTCCAGCATCAATTGAGGTTATCTTATGATTTCTTTTGCTATTGATATGTTCAATTATGTTGTTTTCCTAATATGTAACCTTTCCTTCCTACCTGGTATAAATCCTACTTGATAATGGTGTATTATCCTATTAATAACTTGCTGTAATCTCACTGCTAAAATTTTCTTTAAGACTTTTGCATCAATGTTATGCCATTCATTTTCACTACCTGTCCACTATGTCTAGAAACCTCTCCTCTATCACTTTGGTTTACCACTCTCTCTGAGTTTCTCTGACTTCCTTCGTGTTCCACTTAAAATCTAACCTTCTTCAAAAAGTTTC
Source organism: Macrotis lagotis (assembly GCF_037893015.1). Lineage (NCBI taxonomy): Eukaryota > Metazoa > Chordata > Mammalia > Peramelemorphia > Peramelidae > Macrotis > Macrotis lagotis. Next base: position 93,634,550 of record NC_133659.1, read on the forward strand.
TCAACCCCAACATCTCATTTTCTTTCTGAGACAATATCCAAATTCATCCTGATTATAGCATCTTTGTACATAATTGTTGACCAGCTTTTACCCCCATTAAAATAGTAAATTCTTTTGACAAAATACATGGTTTAGTATTTTCTTGTATCCCTAGAATTTGCACTGTTGCTCTTTCATATTTAGCTTTTAATTATAAATTGTTATTGACTTGTTGGCTATTTTTTCCTACCTCCTCATTTCTATCATTTCTGGGTATTAAAAAATAAATTGATAATTTTTTCTTTCATTCTCTTTTCTTTTTACCATCATTGCATTCCATCACTACACAAGTTCTTCACTCTCCATAAAAAACTTTCCTAAATAACAAAGTCTGATCAAGGAAAATAAAATCACATTTGTCATATCCATAATCTCTCACCAAGAAGTAGGGTATATTATTATCATTAGTCTTCTGGGAATGTTGGTAGGGAAGAAATAAATATTTATTAAGTAACTATTATATCCCAAAGTATTACACATCTTCCAAATATTACTTTATTTAGTCCTCAAAATAACACTGTGAGCTAGGGTTTTATTCTCTTTTTATAGTTAAATCCTGAACTGCCATTTTGATTTACATTGTTGCCTATAAATAGTTTTGTATAAGTTAGTCTCCTCTGTCTCTTTGAACTCTTTAGGAATATTTATATCTCTGGGTCAAATGTTGTTCATAGTTTAGTGAGTTGGAAGGTATAATTCAAATTGCTTTCTAAAATAGCTTAACTCATCCACAACTTCATTGTGGTTAATTTGTGTTAATTTACTTTTCCTCCCAGAGTTCCTCCATCAATTAACAATTCTTTTTCATTTTTCAAATCATTTTGTCAATCTAATGGATATAAAATAGAACAGAATTGTTAAGATTTTCATTTTTCTTATTAGAGATTTGGAGCTCTTTCAAAAAATGTGATAATAATAACCTGCAATTTTTGTTTTGAAAATTGCTTGCTGCCCAAAGAACAATAAAAATGTTCATCCCCTTTGACCCAGGAATTTCAATTCTAGGTCTATATCCAGAAGCAATCATAAAAAAGATGAAAAGTCCTACATGTTCCAATATATTCATAGGAACCCTTTTTGAAGTGGCAAAGAATCAGAAACTTAGGGGATGTCCATCAGTTGAGGGGAATGGCTAAATAAGTTATGGTACATGACTATTATGGAATATCATTGTTAGCAACCATAAATGGTTGGATTCTAGTGACGCACGGAATGACTTACAGGATCTGATGCTGAAGCAAAGGGAGCAGAACCAAGAGATCAATGTACGCATTAACACCAACATCATGAGATGATCCACCTTGATGGAAGCAGCTCCTCTCCGCAGTTCAGAAAGCTAGGACAATGGTATTAGCCAGCTATAGACAATGCTATCCCTCTCCAGAGGAAGAAAAGCAAAATAAAACACAATAAAAACAGAATGCAGCCCCTCAGAATCTGATGAACACTTTATAAAAATTATTTCATATTTCTCTTTCCCTTAATCCTAATTCCTCATACCAAAAAATGACTAATTTGTAAACATGTTCATCAAAAATATGTATACCCAACCTGACTCTTGGTCGCTGAGAGGAGGGAGGTAAGAAGAGAGGGTAGAAGGAAATTTTGCAAATCAAAAATATAGATGTGCATACAGATGAAAACAAATAAAAATATAATAAATAAATAGAAAAGTCAAAAAAATGCTTGCTAATTTAGCAATTGAGGTACATTTTATTTTATTTTTATATTATTCACTTATGTATCTGCAATATCAATCCTTTATTATAAAAATGTTGCAAAACCTTTTACCCATTTCATTTGTTTTTCCTTCTTTTAATAAATACATTGGTTTTATCTGTGTCCATTATTAATGATGGAGATTAAACTTCAAAGTGTGTAACATCTTCATTTTTCCCAGAGAACCAATTGTTAGATATTTACAAGCACACTACTAACCAAAATCATACTATATTGTTTTTCCACCAAGAATTTTAGAATGTGGCAACATTTTCTAATCCCTGTACTTCCTATGGTTGTTGGTTAATGCCGGGTTTTTATTTACAACGCCGGCTTCTTAATGCTAGTCCGTCCTCTTACTCACCAGTCCAACGCGTGGTGAGTCTTCGGGGTACCTCCGGCCCCCACTCTTTGATGGGGGAAGAACCAGACAGAGCGCCTGAGGTGGGTCATGAGTCTTTATTCTTCTGTGATCACATTCCCGCTCCCCCCAACCTCTCAGCAGACCCTTTTATCCCCTCTGTCCTCCCTCCCATGAACTCTTACTCAATGAGGGGCCGAGTTCTGTAACATTCCCTTATAAGGTGATTATGTTTCCCCCTCTAAGCGACCGCCAAGCCTCTTCCCCCCGCCCCCAACATCTCCCCCTTTCTGTTTTACAAGGTTATCACTTGGTGTGACCTTAAGCGGTGCTGAGGTTAGCCTTAAGCGGTGTCATTTCTACTGGCCTCTGATAGCCGGGGGCGAGGAACCCTGTCTTAGGTCATCTCCTTCAACCCAGGACCTTGCCCGTCCTAGGCGCCCGACACCCTCAGGGCCTGTCTTAGGTGGCTGGGTGAGGAGAAGTTGCCCGTCTTGGGGATTACCTCGTCTTACCCCTAGGTGTCACATGTCATGCATGGCGGCTAGCCAGACTTGGGGATCCGCCGGGGGCGAGGAACCCTGTCTTAGGTCATCTCCTTCAACCCAGGACCTTGCCCGTCTTAGGTGGCTGGGTCAGGAGAAGTTGCCCGTCTTGGGGTTTACCTCGTCTTACCCCTAGGTGTCACATGTCATGCATGGCGGCTAGCCAGACTTGGGGATCCGCCGGGGGCGAGGAACCCTGTCTTAGGTCATCTCCTTCAACCCAGGACCTTGCCCGTCTTAGGTGGCTGGGTCAGGAGAAGTTGCCCGTCTTGGGGTTTACCTCGTCTTACCCCTGTGGCCACACATGAGGGGCCCCACCGAGGCAGAAGGGAGCCCCATCGATGTATTGGTCCGTGCTACCGGAAGGGGAGAGGGAATAACTCGGAGTATTCCCCATGTCGGATTTCCTTCAGATGGAGCACCTCCAAGGATCCCTACGATGATCAGAAGGCCTGAAAAAGAAAGAAATTCCTCTCACCCCGTAGGGTTGGGCATTAATCAAGGTCTCTTATCTTGTAAACAGGGAGCCATCTTTCTGGCTCTTCTATCTTATCCTCGGGATGAAATGACAGGTGGCCCTGTCTTCTGTTCTTTACCGTTACAGGGCCATGCCAACCTCCCTCTTCATCTCTCCACATGACTTTAGAGCCTGGTAGGGCCTTGGTGGGAGAGGGCAGGAGCGTTGGTTCTTTCTTAGCATGTCCTTTTGGGGAGAAAAATCTCTGGGCGGCTGTAGTGCCGTCATCCCTGACTTGTAGGAAATTCATGGTAAATAGTACCTGAGACAGGTCTGAATGGGTCAGTGACCTGCCAACTCCCCCTTTCTGTTTAAAAAGATAGGATGTAGCAGAGTATCCATGTAGGACGGTGAACTGATAACGTTTACTGGGGGAAGCAGTCTTTAACATCAATCACTATAATAGTCCACCCTTGCGGGACTGCAGTGGGCATAGGGAGACCAGGTTGGAGGGTCCCCATGGGTATCATGTTGGCATTTACTGCCCGAAGATCAATCAACATTCTCCAACTCCCCCCTTTCTTTTTTATGACAAAGACGGGGGAGTTATACGGGCTAAGGGATGGTTCCACTTTGTTCTCGTGCAGGAGGGTCATTACTATGTCTGTGAGGGCGATGAGCTTTTCTTTTGTCAGGGGCCACTGCTCAACCCAAATAGGTTTCTTATTAATCCATGTTATTCTGGGGGAAAAGCTCATCTCTAGAGTGGCCCCAATTAATTTCCCCGCAGGCTATCAGGGGTGGCAAGTGTCAGGTTAAGCTGGCTCGAGATATCTCTACCCCATAATGCATAAGGGAGGTCGGGTAGGCACAGTGGGGTGAAGAGTCCAGATTCTTCCAAAGCTGACCACCGTAAGGCGTGTGCTGCTTTCATGGCAGATCTATTGCCCCCCACCCCCGTCACTGCTTGAGGGCTCTGTAGGAGTGGCCACTCGCGCCTCCACTGTCCCCTATTTATGACAGAGCAATCGGCTCCAGTGTCAATTATCCCTTCGAGCTTCTGATTTTCCACCGTGACGGTTAACAGTGGTCGCCCAGAGCTGACCGGGTGGACCCAGTTCACATGAGCGGGAGGGGTCCGCAAGGGCAGCGCCTTTCCCACCTCTTGGCCCTGTTTTACCAAGGTGGGAAAGGGGTGGGGGTTTGTGACCCTTACGGATGTGGGACTTCCGGGACCAAAAATGACCTGGGTATGGGTGACTAAGTCCACACATCTCTCAGCCCCTGTGATGAGCGCTGGGAAAATATTTAGCTCAATGGGAATCATCGAGGTTTCCCAAGGCCCGATCTCTCTCTGCTGTGTCCCTTCTCTATAGTCAACCCTCACGGGGATAGTCACAGTAATGGGGCCGCTGTCTTCGAGCACGGGGGGGGCCCCGCGGCCGGGCCCCTCCCTTTCCCTTTTCCCGACTTCCCTTTGGATCGGCAGAACCTGGCTATGTGACCTGGCTTTCCACAGGAATAACAGGTCGGAACTGAAGTGGAGGGGGGCTGCTGCCTGCACTGTGCTTTGAGGTGCCCTGGCTTTCCGCACCCAAAACAGGTGGGTCTCACCTGCATACCGTGAAGGGCGGTCAGGAGGCTATCCTCCCGGTTCTCCATGGCAGTCACTAAGGCTTGAATTGAATCCTCGCTGGGCATGTCCAGCAATTTGTCAACAATTCCTTCTAATGAAGCGTCGGGGGAAGGCTGCTAATGGCTGCGATCCCTTTGGGGCGAAGACCCTCTTTAATCAATTGTCTCATAAGTAGATCAGATCCCGGGGTGTCTCCCATTATACGAGTCACTGTCTCTTTAACCTCGTTCACAAATGAGAGGGGTGTCTGATCTGCTCTCTGCTTCAGCCCAACCAACTTCTGTGTGGCTCTCCCCCCTTTCATGGCTCCAATCTTATCCCAAGCTGCAACATGTGTTTCTTTAACAGTCTCTAGCTCAAACTGGCCATACTGGGCCTGAACAGCAGGGTCAGTATAGGCTCCAGTTCCACACAGGAGGTCAATGGCTAAATCCAGGGGAGTATAACCCCGGGATTTTGCCAGCTTAGAGGCCTCTCTGCGGGCCTGAGCCTTAAAAGCTAAATATAAGGAGGCATCTAGGCACGCGGCTGCAATTTCGTCAAAGTCAGCAGGGGTCCAAGGGTGCGTAGCAAAGAGGTTTTGCATCAGTCTTTTTACATAAGGGGAGCTTGGGCCGTATTTAGTCACGGCCTCCTTAAGTTCCTTAAGCATCTTAAAAGGGACAGGGCGGTAGTCTCGGGCTCCGGTAAGGGGGTCCGTAAATACCGGGTAGAGGCCCCAGTCATCCCAGTCCACCTCCTCCCCTTTCTCTATTGCTATGGAGGCACTGGTGGCAAGTAGGCCGGATGGGCGGAGCCCTTGAGGGGATCTCTGAAGGGCGGACAAGGAACATGGGGGATTTTTTGCCTCTGTTTCCTGGCTGGGCCGCCAAGCCTGGGGCGCGGCAGCTGTCCAATCAGCGCGGACTTCTCCCTCCTCGTCAGCAGCCTCCCGATCCCACCTACTCACGCTCCTCTTCCTGCCACCCCTGAGGGCTGTTTGCACCCCTCCCTTCCCGCGCTTGGAAACTTCTGGCCCTGAATCTTCTCCCTGGGGGCCCCTTGTTCCCCCATTGTTTCTTCTAAGTTCCTCCCACGGATACAGGGGAGGGGGTGGCCTTCCCTCTTCCTCTGAGCTCTCTGAATCCGATCCCGCCAACGAGCTACCCACCTGAGTGCTGATTGTTCGTGCTAAAGTCACCTTCTGGGGATGCAGGGCTGCATCCACTATCTTATACACTGTAAAATCCTTGGGGGTTAGTTTTCCCGGGCAGGTGTCATCATAGGAGGCCATCTGCTGCCCTACCACCTTCCATTTATCTGGTTGGATCCCACTATGTTGCACCCAAGGGCAGATGTTCCAGATATTCTCAACAAAAGCACGGCACGTCTTGATAGGTAATTTACGACCATGCTTAGCGCAGAGTTTATAAAGCTGCACTGCAACGGCCTCTTTTTCCTCCGGCTCAAAGGCGGGAATACTATTCCGGCCCCCCATGCTGTCTACTAGCCGAGGCTGCAATCCTAACAGGTGGCAGAACTGGAAAGTTCCCGTTCGGCAAAAGAGAAGGAGGAAGCAGGGCACAATCAGACAGGCCAGCACGGCAAGGAGCGTGATTAGAGCAGAAGGGGAAAGGGGAGAGAAAGAAAGCATAGTCAACACAATAGGGGTATGTCCTTCAGGCAATATCTGAGAGTAAACGCCCTCTCCTTCCTCCCGGTCAGAAACGACCGAGGCTGTCTGGAGAATCCGACCAGCGGATTCAGACGTTCCCTAGCAAAATCAGGTCCCGGGTTTCGGCACCACTTGCCGGGTTTTTATTTACAACGCCGGCTTCTTAATGCTAGTCCGTCCTCTTACTCACCAGTCCAACGCGTGGTGAGTCTTCGGGGTACCTCCGGCCCCCACTCTTTGATGGGGGAAGAACCAGACAGAGCGCCTGAGGTGGGTCATGAGTCTTTATTCTTCTGTGATCACATTCCCGCTCCCCCCAACCTCTCAGCAGACCCTTTTATCCCCTCTGTCCTCCCTCCCATGAACTCTTACTCAATGAGGGGCCGAGTTCTGTAACATTCCCTTATAAGGTGATTATGTTTCCCCCTCTAAGCGACCGCCAAGCCTCTTCCCCCCGCCCCCAACAGGTTAATGTTATTCCACAAGAATTAATCTCACTCAGAAGAATCCCCTCCTACTATACTCATACTTTTCACAATTTAGTTCTCTCCTGGTTCCTTATGTGTATTAATAGCCTTCTTTAAGAAGAGCATGCATTCCAGGGTCATATTATACTTTTTAATGAAAATATTCATTATCATTATTTAAGTTATATAAAAGGCATAGTAAAACACTGCAGGATACAGAAAATGGAAGTTTTAGTACAAAAATATTATCAAATATTAATTAAAAAGCATACTGTGAGTGAACCAAAGTCAATATTGCAACCAATATTCTCTCCTTTTTCTGACCCTCTATAATCTTTTGTTATTGGAATTACATGTTTTGTTCACACCATTGATTCTTCAGGTTAATCTGGTTTTTTTCTTTTCACAGTTGATTCAGAAATCAGCTACATTTCCAATAAGACAATCATACAAATCCTGATATTTGTTCTTTTGGAAAATGTTTAACTTTCAAGGTATGAAATTTTTTTCCAAGTAGGCATCAAAATATCATATTCAGTTCTGTAGGGAAAAAAAAAGACAAAAAAAGGAAAAACATAAAAGGAAAGAAATGGAATAATAGAAGAAAATTAGTGGAGGAATCTGGCTGTTCAATCCAGTTCAAAATCCATCTAAACATACTATTATGTACTTCACCTACATTCATCTGGTTTAAGTACAGAACAATGTTGTTTCTAAAGTCTTTGCTTAAATAAATATAAATAAGAGCTTAAATATTCTACTGTCAATGGACTTCCGGCCAAGATGGTGGAGAGAAGACAGGCACAGTTCTAAAGTCTCCTGATCTTTCCCCCAACTATCATATGAAACAAACCTCTTAAAAGAAATCTGATACACAAAACCCAGAAAGAAAAGCCAGGAGAAAGAACATCTACCTCAGGATTTGTCTCCCCCAGCAGCACAGGACCAATTCAGGTGGGTTGAGTCTGGGCTCAGAGGGAGGATCAACCCTGATCAACCAAATTAACAGCTGAATTGGAACCAGGAGTCTGAGGGCCAGAGAGCTGGACCTGCTGAATCAGCGGTGGGGCTGGATGACATGGGCTTGGGTCGGCAGGGAAGCAGAGGCACTGGTGTTGGTGCTGTCCCCCTGGAGCTTGGGGTCGGGGCTGGGGGGAAGAGTTCTGGCGCAGGAGTGCTGCGGACACCATCCCTGGGCTCCTGAGGTCTGAGGAAATCTGAGTCCACACCTGGATTGCAGCGGAGGCCTCTTCCCCCCAAAAAAATGCAAACTACTTCTGAGCAGGCCCAGGTGTGTGAGCGGAAGAACCAGCCCAGCTGAGGAATGAACTTAGGCCAGGGTAAAGCCCACCATTGATTGAAGTCAAAAGAATTCAATAGCTCCAACCCCACCCTTCAAGCAAAGGGAGAAGGCCTCAACCAAGGTCACAGACACTCAAGAGAAAGTAACCAGCACCTCCTACTGGCCAGCCAGAGAAACTGCACTCACTGAGTAAAGCCTTTAGCAATCCCAAGCGCCCGCCTTTTCCCAGAACAAAGAATAGCCTACTACTTCTGACTCAGGCACAGGTGTCCTAGCAGAAGAACCAGCCCAGCTGACAATAGGGACAGCAATGACCTCACCCCAGGGTAAAGCCCATCATTGATTGAAGGCAAAAGGATTCATTAGCTCCAAACCCTCCCTTCAAGCTAAGGGAGAAGGCCTCAATCAAGGTCACAGACACACCAGAGAAAACAATCAACAACTCCTATTGGGCAGCCAGAAAAATTGCACTCCATGAGGAAAGCCTCAAGTGATCTGAAGCCCCTGTGAATCAGCCACTCCTCAACTTAAGGTCTTACCAAAATGAAGAAGGGTCAGCGGAAAGGTGGATCCATAGAAAAAAATCCTGGAAGGGAAAGACCCTAACTCAGAGAGACCTGGAACATCTGAGGAGAATACAATCTGGTCTTCCTTGAAAAAATAAGGAAAGAGCTTAAAAATTTGGGAGAGACAATTAATACCTTGCAACAAGAAAAGAAAACCATAGAAAGTACAATTGGACAAATACAAACGGAGAATAAATCTCTCAGATCATCAATTGGACCAATACAAAATGAGAATTCTCTCAGATCCTCAAATGGGCAAATGCAAAAAGAAATTAATTCTCTCAAAACCTCAATTGGTCAAATGGAAAGCGCTTTCAAAAGTACAATTGACCAATTGGAAAAGGAGTTGCAAAAGGTTAATGAAGAAAATTCCTCCCCCAAAAAAAGAATGGAGTCTACAGAAACTAATGACTCCACGAGACAGCAAGAGTCAGTTAAACAAAATCAAAAAATAGAAAAAAAAGAAGCAAGTAAAATACCGCATCAACAAAACCACTGACCTCAAGAATAGATTGAGGAGGGGCAACCTGAAAATTATAGGACTTCCTGAAAACATTGAAGAGCAAAAAAAAGCCTGGACTTAATATTACAGGATCTAGTGATGGAAAACTGCCCTGACATCATGGAATCAGAGGAGAGGGCAAATTATTTATTGTAAGAGTACATTGATCCCCACCAGAAAAGGATCCTAAAATGAAAACACCAAGGAATGTTGTGGCCAAAATCCAGAACTATCAGATAAAAGAGAAAATCCTGCAAGCAGCCAGAAAGAAACAATTTAAATATCAAGGAGCCACAGTAAGGATCATGTAAGGACCTGGCTGCATCAACATTAAGGGATTGAAGGGCTTGGAGGGAGATATTTCCAAGAGCAAGGGAGCTTGGAATGCAGCCAAGAATCTACTTTCCCGCAAAAGCTGAGCCTTCTCTTCCAGGTGAAAAAGATGGACATTTAATGAAATGGATGAATTACAAAAATTTCTGATGAAAAGACCAAAGCTAAACAGAAAATTTGGAAATCAAACAAGAGGTTCCAGAGACACATGAAAAGGTAAAAAAACAAATGGGGGGGTGGTAAAAGGAAAAAAATGCTATCCAGTAAGTTGAAACTGGTTATATCCCAGCATGGGGAAAAAGATTCTCATAAATCTTGAGAATTTTAACTCTAACAGAGAGAATATACCTAGCCAGAAATGATGGACATTCATGACCTATCCATGAGACTGCTATCTAATGGGATGTAACTGGCTTTAACCTCACTTGGGATAAAGACTCTAATAACTCTCAGGAATTTTGACTCTAATTGATAGAATACACTGAACTAGAAGGGACAGAAACTCAGAATTTTCAATGATTTAGATGGAATGATCTAGAAAACACTACCTCCTTAAAAAGGGGAACAGGAAAGAGACGGGGAAGAGGGAGGGGATTGAATGGGGTAAATCTCATTACACTAAGATGTACAAAAACCCTATGGTAATAGAGGGGAAGAAGGGAGCAGATGAGAAACACCTGAATCTTCTTCTCATCAGACTTGGCTTAAAGTCAACCTACACATACTCAGTTAACTTATAAAACATCTAACCTTTCAAGTATTAAAAAGGGAAAAGAAGAGGGGGGATGGAGAAAGGGAAGGGGAGTGGGGGGGAAGGGGAAATAACAAAAGGAAGGGAAGGGAAAAGGGGAAAAAGGGAAAGGGGAAAGACAGGAGAGGGTGTGATATAGGAGGGCAAACACACTGAAGGGGGTAGTATTCAGAAACAAAATACTGGGGAATATGGATAAAGGGGGGGGAAGGGGGAAAATACAAATGGAGGGAAGATAGCATGGAAGGCAATAAAGAATTAGTAATCATAACCTTGAATGTGAATGGGATGAACTCTCCCTTAAAATGTAAGCAAATAGCAGAGTGGATTAAAAACCACAATCCTACAATATGCTGCTTACAAGAAATTCATTTGAAGCAGAGAGATACATATAGAATAAAGGTAAAAGGTTGAAGCAAAAAATATTTTGCTTCAGCTGAAGTGAAAAAAAGCAGGGGTAGCAATCCTTATCCCAGACAAAGCAGCAGCAAAAGTAGATAGCATTAAAAGAGATAAGGAAGGAAACTTTATCTTCCTAAAAGGTACCATAGACAATAAAGTCATTTCAATACTGAATATATATGCACCCAGTGGGACAGCACCCAAATTCTTAGAGGAGAAGCTGAAAGAACTACAGGAGGACATAGACAGCAAAACTCTACTAGTGGGAGACCTCAACCTCCCGCTTTCAGATCTAGAGAAATCGAATCATAAAATAAACAAGAAAGAAGTTAAGGAAGTAAACAGATTGTTAGAAAAATTAGATATGGTAGACTTATGAAGGAAACTGAATGAGGCTAGAAAGGAATATACCTTTTTCTCTGCAGTAAATGGAACTTAGACAAAAATTGACCATGTACTAGGACATAAAAACCTAATGATCAACTGCAGAAAGGCAGAACTAGTGAATACATCTTTCTCAGATCACAATGCAATAAAAGTCATATGCAATACTGGGCAAAGGAGATATAGACCCAGAACAAATTGGAAACTAAATAACCTCATTTTAAAAAATGAGTGGACCAAAAAACAAATTATAGAAAGAATTAACCATTTTATCCTAGATAATGATAATAATGAAACAATATATCAAAACATATGGGATTCATTCAAAACAACTCTTGGGGGATATATTTTAGCTTTAAATGATTACATGAATAAATTGGAGAAAGAGGAAATCAATGAACTAAACATATGACTAAAAAAATTAGAGAAAGAACAAATCAAAAATCCCCAATTAAATACCAAATTAGAAATTGTAAAAATTAAAGGAAAAATTAATAAAAACAAAAGCAAAAAAACTATTGAATTAATAAATAAAACCTAAAGTGGGTATTATGAAAAAAATAATAAAATTGATAAAAACTCTGGTCAATTTGATTAAAAAAAGAAAAAAGAAAACAAAATTGCTAGTATCATAAATGAAAAAAGTGAACTCACCACCAATGAGGAGGAAATTAAAGTAATAATTTGAAATTATTTTGCCCAACTCTATGCCAATAAATTTGATAATCTAAGTGAAATGGATGAATATTTACAAAAATATAAGTTGCCCAGGTTAAATGAAGAAGAGACTAAATACCTAAACAACCCTATCTCAGAAAAAGAAATTCAACAAGCCATCATTGAACTCCCTAAAAAAAAAAATCTCCAGGGCCTGATGGATTCACAAGTGAATTCTACCAAACATTTAAGGAACAATTGGTTCCAATTCTATATAAACTCTTTGGAAAAATAGGAAGAGATGGAATTCTGCCTAACTCTGTGAAACCAATATGTTGCTGTTACCTAAACGAGGAATAGTTAAAACAGAGAAAGAAAATTGTAGATCTATTCCCCTGATGAATATAGATCCAAAATCTTAAATAAAACCTTGTCAAAATGATTATAACAAGTTATCACTAGGATAATACATTATGATCAAGTAGGATTTATTCCAGGAATGCAGGATTGGTTCAATATTAGGAAAACTGTTAGTATACTCAATTATATCAACAACAAATCTATCAGAAATCAGATGATCATATCAATAGATGCTGAAAAAAACTTTTGACAAAATACAGCATCCATTCCTATTAAAAACACTAGAGCGTGTATGAATAAATGGACTGTTCCTTACAATAATTAGCAGTATCTATCTGAAACCATCAACAAGCATTATATTCAATGGAGAGAGGCTAGAGGCATTCCCAATAAGATCAGGGGTGAAACAAGGGTGCCCATTATCACCACTACTATTCAATATTGCATTAGAAATGTTAATGTCAGCAATTAGAGACAGATAAGAAATTGAAGGAATTAGAATTGGGAAGGAAGAGACAAAATTCTCACTCTTTGCAGATGACATGATGGTCTACCTAGAGAATCCAAAGTAATCATCCAAAAAACTACTGGAAACAATTAGCAATTTTAGAAAAGTTGCAGGTTATAAAATAAACCCTCATAAATCCTCAAATTATCTATATATGTCTAGCAAGATACAGTAGGAAGAGCTAGAAAGAGAAATCCCATTCAAAGTAACCTCAGACAATATAAAACACTTGGGAGTCTATTTGCCAAGACAGACTCAGAATCTTTTTGAAAACAATTATAAAACACTTCTCACACAAATTAAATCAGATTTAAATAACTGGGCAAATATCAACTGCTCATGGGTAGGTAGAGCTAATATAATAAAAATGACAATTCTACCAAAACTAAACTACCTGTTTAGTGCCCTACCAATCAAAATTCCAAAAAATTACTTTAATGAGTTAGAAAAAATTGTAAGTAAATTCATATGGAGAAATAAAAAGTCAAGAATTGTCAGGAGCTTAATGAAAAAAAAGTGCAAAAGGAGGTGGCTTAGCCCTACCTGATCTAGAATTATGTTATAAAGCATCAGTCATCAAAACTGTTTGTTTGGTGTTGGCAAAGAAATAGAGTGGTGGACCAGTGGAATAGACTAGGTGTAAAAGCAGGAGATGATCATAGTAATCTGCTGTTTCATAAACCCAGAGTCCAGGCTCTAGGATAAAAACTCCCTCTTTAATAAAAACTGCTGAAATAATTGGAAGTAGTATGGAAGAAACTTAGATTAGACCAACACCTCAAACCCTTTACCAAGATGAGATCCAAATGGTTACAGGACTTAGACATAAAAAACAATACTATAATCAAATTAGAAGATCAAGGACTAGTTTACCTGTCAGATCCATGGAAAGGGGAGCAGTTTATGACTAAGGACGAGTTGGAGAACATCACTAAAAAGAAGTTAGATGACTCCGATTACATTAAATTAAAAAGCTTTTGCAAAGATAAAACCAATGCAACCAAGATCAAAAGAAATGTAGTAAATTGGGAAACAATCATTACAACTAATGATTCTGACAAAGGACTAATTTCTAAAATATACAGACAACTGAGTCATATTTTTAAAACAAAAAGCCATTCCCCAATTGACAAATGGTCAAAGGATATGCAAAGGCAATTCACAGAGGAGATCAAAGCAATGCATAGCCATATAAAAACATGCTCTAAATAATTAATTATTAGAGAAATGCAAATTAAAGCTTCTCTGTGGTACCACCTCACACCTCTCAGATTGTCCAATATGACCAGGAAGGATAATGATCATTGTTGGAAGGGTTGTGGGAAATCTGGGACACTATTACACTGTTGGTGGAACTGTGAACTCATCCAAGCTTTCTGGAGAGCTATTTGGAACTACTCCCAAAGGGCAACAAAAATGTGCATACCCATGGGCCCAGAAATACCACTACTGAGTATATATTCTGAAGAGATGATGAAAAAGGGTAAAAACATTACTTGTACAAAAATATTTATAGCAGCCCTGTTTGTGGTGGCAAAGAATTGGAAATCAAGTAAATGTCCTTCAATTGGGGGATCGCTTAGCAAACTGTGGTATATGTACTTCATGGAACACTATTTCAGGGAAGCCTGGAGGGATTTGTACAAACTGATGCTGAGTGAGATGAGCAGAACCAGAAAAACACCATATACCCTAATAGCAACATGGGAGTGATGTTCAAACTTGAAGGACTTGCTCATTCCATCAGTGCCACAATCACAAACAATTTTGAGCTGTTTACAAAGGAGAGTGCCATCTGTATCCAGATACGGAGCTGTGGAGTGTGAACAAAGTTCAAGAACTATTCCCTTTAATTTAGGAAAAAACCAGATACCTTATTGTCTGATCTTGTTACCTCTTACACTTCTTGTCTCTGCTCTAAGGAGATGATTTCTCTCCCATCACACCTAATTTGGATTAAGGTACAACATGGAAACAAAGTAAAGACTGACATATTGCTTTCCATGGAGGGGTGGGGAGTAAGATGGGGGGAAATTGTAAAACTCAAATAATATCTTTAATAAAAATAAATTTTAAAAACCAAAATAAATAAATATTCTACTGTCAAAAAAATTAACTATAGGATGGAATAACATGTTTTTGGTGAGATCATTCCAGATTTTTTTGAACGATGCTTCCATATCTAGAAGATCTTTATATAGAACTCTAATAATACATTCAAGAATTCTGCCAAAAAATTGGAATCAAAATCATGGTCCAGTAGCCTATATTCTCTATCCTTGTTTTCTTTTCTAAAATACTGAGAAAAAAATCTTATTTGCTCCACATTCCTTATTTACTTTTTTTTTCTTCTTCTCTCCCTTATTCTGTCCACCCCACCCACCTACCCTCCTTGCCTCCTTTCTTCCTGCCTGCCTGTCTACCTACTTTCACTCAGGAGGATCTGAGTGAGTTCAAATATTTTTGTGTCTATTTACTAAGCTATGTGACCATGGGGAGGACACAATTTTTCATCTGCAACCTGGATTCAAAAACTGTTCTGGACTATTTTTATCTATGTGCTTATAAATAAGTCATTTCATTTTTTGATTCTTAAATTCCTCATCTATAAAGTGGAAATATATACTATTTATAGTTAGATTTATCATCTGCAAAATAGGGATAACAATAGTACCTACTCATAGTATTGTAAGGATTACTTAAGGTAGAATGGATAGCTCTATGCAAATCAAGAAATATCATATAAATGCAATCTATTACTATTGTAGGCATTTAAAAATATTATACTAAGAAAGTGTCTAAGCTTCATCACATTATCATAGACAGTCTGTCATAATATGATCAAGAACTTCTGCCCTTGACTAACTCAAGTTAGCCATTTAAAGAAAAATGCCTAATCATAAAACATCAATTCTAATTGTCAGACTTAACATAGAAAACCTCCAGATGTATACAAGTTCAGATGTCTCTTATGAAGAGCTGATGAATTTCACATTCATTGAATGATAGAGGAGCCTTTATCCTCCTCCTCCACATTCTCTTAGCTATTTCAAAACAAAAAAAAAAAATATGAAAAGCATTTTCTCCTTCAGAAGAGAGGCTATGAGCTAAATCATTAAGAAAGCCAGGGGAAACCAATAGGCCCAAATGAGGAGGAGGAAATTCCAGGCGAGACAACCTTTGAAAAGAACAGGAAATAGACTATCCTATTTGAGGAAGGACAAGGAGGCCTATCAAGAAGGAAATAAAGTGTAAGAAGATTGTTCTTTAGGCATATGTTCCAAATTTTTCAATCAAATAATTCATAACCTTTGATCCAGCAATTCCAATTCTAGGCCTATATCCAGAAGAAATCATAAAAAGTGGGAAAAGTCCTTCATGTTCCAAATATTAATAGCAGCTCTTTTTGTAGTGACAAAGAATTGGAAATTGAGGGGATGCCCATCAATTGGGGAATGGCTAAACAAGTTTTGGCCCATGAATACTATGTAATATTATTGTTCTATAAGAAACCATAAATGGCCAAACTCTAGAGAAGCATGGAATGACTTATGGGATCTGATGATGAGCAAAGGGAGCATAATCAAGAGACCATTCTATACATTAACAACAACTTTGCAAGATGATCACCCTTGATGAAAGCTCTTCTCAGCAGTTCAAAGAACTAGGACAACCCTATTAGACTGGCTATGGACAATGTTATCCCCATCCAGAGGAAGAAAAACAAAACAAAATATAACAAAACGAAGAAAAAACCATTCTTCAGAAATTGATGAACACTTTTTAAAAATTTTCTCATATATATCTTTTTCCATTAATCCTAATTCCTTGTAAAAAAATTACTAATATGTAAATATGTTTCTCCAAAAGATGTATGTATGTATGATGTGCCACTGAGGGGAGCAGGATGGGAAGGGAGGGTGGAAGGAAATTTTGTAACTTAAAAGTATACATGTGCATAATGGATGAAAATAAATAGATTAATTAATTTAAAAAAAGAAAATGTAGAAACAGGTCAAATTATGAATGTCTTTAAAAGCCAGATGCATTTATATTTAATGCTGGAGGTACCAGAGTCTATTGGTATGTATTTGGTAAAGAGGGGGGAAACAAAGGATGAAACTGTCAGACCTAGGCTTTAGGAAGGTCACATCACATCCATAGATAATGGACTGGACCAGGCAGAAACTTAAGGAAGAGAAATCATAGAAGGCTATAGCAATATTCCATAAGTGGTAGAGGTTATCTATTATAGGAAGGATAAAGGTAATAAAATACTAAGATGAAGAGTGTACCATGTCCTTCAAGGTCATAATGGTTCCTGGCAAAGAAAATTTAATAGATGGCAAAAATCACAGCAAAGCTCTAAACATCCTAAAAGCAGTCTGAATTTCAGAAATGGAATGATATTATATATTTGACCACAAGATGGTGGTATCACAAAACTGTTCATAAGAAAAACCAAACCTTTTTTGTTTGTTTGTTTATATCTCTGCTTTTCTGCAGGTTGAATATGTTTATCTTCTGACCTATTCATGAACTCTAACCTGTTCAGTTTCCAAACTAACATAATTCATTCCTTTGTATATAACCTGATGGTCCCTGTTCTTGGAATCTCCCTATATTAATGTTGAATTTAATGTGAACTGTCAGCAAGCATAGATTACTGTATTTCAGAATTCCTGAATTCAAAAGATCCATGAATCTCAACTTACTGGTTAGTTGGGATTACAGGAGCATATCACCAGAGAAAAGAAGTACAAAATACCATGTATTTTTGTATTAATTTATGGTAAAAATAATTATAGGTCATTTTGCTTTCAAAAAAGAGGAGTGGCATAGGCTTGCTTAAATGCAAAAAGAACAATACAAACATTTCTCTTGACAATAGTGATAATTATTCTAAATTTCTTACACCTCTGACACCTGGAACTGAAGGAAGAAAAATTATACAGAACAGAAAGAAATACCCTGCCCCAGGCCCATTTCTCAGAGAATGGGTAAATGAGGATTGTTCTTCCCCTCCTACAGGTTCAGTTATAGATTCCATAGTGAGTCCAACAAATTAGGGTCTCTAAAAAGAGGGAAGCACTTTGTCTTAACAATTTTAAGCATCCAGGAAGACAATCACAAGAAACTATTCCCACCCAGGTCATAGGAGATAAAGGGGGTTCAATTTTAGTCTAATTGAATATGCTCAATAGCTCATTAAGACTGTGTTTTTTGTTAGAACCAGGCACATTCAGAGAAACCTAAACTATACTTATTTTATCTAAAGAGTGAGATGTTGATCATAGGAAAAACAGTACAAGTAATGTCCTAATGAACATTATTGTTCCTTCTCTTCTGAAATGGATTGCCTGAGTTTTGATCCTCAATTTTTTTGGGGGGTGGGAGGTGGATAATGTTCATTTTCTTGCTATCAGAGATACTGCTTCAATGTTTTTTTTTTCCTACAGCTGCTATTGCTAGCTGTGATTCCCTCCATCCTATTCCTCTGAACTCTCATTTATTGAATGCTCTGTCTCCTTTCAACCTACCTTTCTTCAACAGTGTTGTACTTACTTTTCCCACCATCTTGCCTCTCTTCTATTGATGCAGGGGAAAGATGAAGAGAATTGTGAATGTAGAAATTGTGTGGAGATGTAGATTGACTACCACCTGCTCTTGAGATGGAAGTTGACTAGAAATAGAGAATTATGATTGTAAAAGAAACAATTTGTAATTTTAAAGGCTGCTCGATGTACCAATTGATTGCTTAATGCAAAATTTGGCTTCACCCTCTCCCTAATTGCTGGTTCAATAAGAGGAAGGGAGTTCACCCTTTTGATCTCTGGATGAGAGGCAAGACATAAAAACCTGGGTTGGACTCCATCTCAGGGCCAGTCTTCTCTGACCATGGTCCAGTAAACAGTGCTTGGTTGTTCTTTTATCTCTCTCTCTCTCTCTCTCTCTCCCTCCAATTTCTCTCTGCCTCTCTTTCTACCTAACCCTTCCTATGTCTTGTAACCATTTTAATAAATTTTTGTTTTGTTTTATTTTCACCTCTGCTTTTCCAAGTCTGA
Organism: Macrotis lagotis; assembly: GCF_037893015.1. Taxonomy (NCBI): domain Eukaryota; kingdom Metazoa; phylum Chordata; class Mammalia; order Peramelemorphia; family Peramelidae; genus Macrotis; species Macrotis lagotis. Next base: position 93,653,259 of record NC_133659.1, read on the forward strand.
ATAATGAATGATTCCTCATAGGCAGAATCGAACTCAAGTAGCCAGCAGCTACCTAATGGCAAGCCAGCCAGGATCCTCTCTTCTCAGACTGGGAAAATGGATTAAGTTCCATAGGTGAGAAACACACCCCTTTTCTTTAAGATCCAAGATTTTTAGAAAAATAGGAAAATTATTGGACCATTAGCCCTCCTTTTGTGTTTCCTTTTTCCCCCAAAATGGAAAAAGGTTGAGTTTTGTGGGGAGTCAGCTAAGCCTGATCCCATGTGGTGTTTCACAGTAGCTCTGGTGTGGGCTTGCCCTGTTATTCAGACTGACCAGAGAAAGTAGTTCAGAGGTGTGTTTGATTCATACCCCACTGTAGAGTGAGGGTTATCAAGGAAGGATGTTTGGAGTATGTCCAATTGACATGTTTGTCTACCTATAAATTGATGGAGAATTAAAATATGGGGGAAAATGTGGTACCAAAAAGCCCTTTCCAGCTCTGTGCTTGCTCCTTGGAAGTAATTAAATTTGACAAAAGCAAAATACCTGAGGTTCTGGAAATTATCTTTGGGTGGAACTCTTTTTCTCTCTTTCTCTTTGAAATGTTCCCTCTCATTCTCTGCCAACCACACCCTTTGGGAGAAGGAAAAATTTTCCTTTTGATAACTTCAAAACAAACCTTTTTCTCAGATGATATGCATGCTTCACTACAGAAAGGGTAAGACGCCCCCTCCAGCCAAAAAATAGAACTTATTTTGACCCCATTGTTTAAAATAGGGGACTTCCATGCCTTCTTCCCAGTTTGGGGAGGAGAGGGGGAAATGACTATTTTCCTTAGGCTACAGAAGGTTATCAGTTACAAGCTGGGCTGAAAAGGTCCCACCCTTGCGAGGGGTAAGGGGAAATGGGCAGATTGATTGGGAAGCCTCCTGGCCAATTAATTAAGAAAAAGAGGGGAAGATAACTTTTTTCTGGGACTAGGAAATTAATATTTCATCTTTTAACAAAATCTGTGCTAATAGCCAGTATTTTTGTATTAGAGTAACTGGTTTTGAACTTTATAAAGTTACTTAAGAATGCATTCAATTTTAACTATGGTTGACTATTTCAAAATCTTAATGAATATATATGAGATTCCTCAAGAAATTCTGATTGATTCTAAAAATTATTTTCTGACTGATCTTAATTGGTACATTCAAAGAATAATATAAATATGTGTGTGTGTGTATATATATATGAGTATTTAAAAATCAGTGGGACATTTTCACATCTCTCCACTGGCCTGGAGAGGTAGGAAAATGCTTCTATATTCTGAGATTTAGTTGCAGTCAGGGTATCCAACAATCTCACTTTGGTAAATTTGAAATCTTAATACAAATGTTGTTTCTGTTGTTTGTGCCTGTGTCTCTGGGTGTGTGTGTGTGTGTGTGTGTGTGTGTGTGTGTGTGTGTGTGTCTTTCAGATCTGAAATAGTTACAGCTACTGAGTTAAATGTTATTCTTTTTAGTTTCAGTTTGAATTTAATTGCTTAAAAAGGTCTAATTTAAAATTAAGTAATTAACGAAGTTGGGATCTGAGCCTGTCTGCTTATACACCATTTGAAAGTTTATAAGTGGCAAGGTTTGTGAAATGCTCTCAGCTGTAAGCTAAGTTTTTTTTAACCTAATATTGATTGAAGACTTCCTACCCTCAAGGGATTTTGAAAAGAGGGCAGGAAGGTCTTAGGAAAAGGTCATCACCTTTTGTTTATAGAAAAAAAGAAACTGAGAGCTAAATGAGAATAATTTAGTCACCTTTGAAAGTTTTGTAACAAGTCTTGAAAAAAATATGCTTTATTAAGAAGGAAAGTATAATTGGAATAAATTATATGTCAAGGAATTTGGCCATATAGAATCACATCTAATATATTTACTGATTTCTTTTGGGAAAGACAAATATTGTACTAAATTTTATAATCTGAATTGTTTTGATGTTAACTCAATATTGATAATTATCAGAAATTTCACAAGGTCTTTTGTTGGTAAAGGAATTAAGTTTGTCTCATCTATCATCACATGTTTATGGAAGGGAATATACATGTATATATATTTATCAGTTGTGTGATATTCTTTTGTAACTTCCAAGAAATTATATTAACAGTGTTTGGTTCTCTTGTGAACATGTAAGCTGTCTGATTATTGCATTGTTAAAGCCTGGAATTAACATGTAATTGCTTTGAAGGGGTGGTCAGGGAAATATCACAAATTATGGACACTTTCTGGGATACATCTGTGGATTCATGCATAATATAATGGAACTTTTATTTTGTAAAATTTAATAACTCATGTTATTAATGCCTAGTTATTTTTACTATTGTTTTATTGCATTGGAATCAATAACACATGTTAGAAATTTAAGGTTACATAAGATGTTCTAAGATTTTTTAAAGAATTCTGAAAATAATAATTTGTGTTTTTGAAGATGGCTAGTAGTTAAAAGTTTATTTATAGAACTTTCTAGCTATATATGTAAACTGAGACTAAACCAGTTATTTGTTTTGAGGGAAAAGCACCTATCTAACATGAGGAAGATAAAATTATGATGATTTGAGATTTCTCTGCAGTAATCTCTAGCCAATTGTTATGTGAAAAGTATGGAGATCTCAACCTGTTTATTGAATTTCATTTACAGCACTGTCCTTAGTTTTGAGCAATAATTGAATTATGATTTTTTTCCTCTGGATCTCTTATATCAAATTATAGTCTGGCACACTCTTGGTTCTTCTTAATACTCAAGCCACCTGAAGTTCTGGTTATACGTAACTGCTATATTACAGCATATTGATAATTGATCTGCCTGACATCAGGTATGATAAAATAGAAAGACAATATGCCAATGAGGCCATTTAGCCCTATGGGTTTGATGTTAAATGCTGCATTTGGAGTAGGTGACCTTTGAAAGAACGAACCCAGCCTCAACTGGTATACCCCTCATTGAACCTGGCTCATTGAAAAGGAGCTAGTGGATCAGGATGATGCCTATTGGTATACCTTTTAACTGCTTTAAGGAGAGATCCATTCTTCAACCAGAATTTTTGTTCATTCTAAGCATGGCCAAAACTAAAATAGAAAATTTTGTTGCAAATTACTTTTTGGACATGTGCAGTTTTAAAATGCTTTTTTAGTACATTTGTTTATTCTATTTTGGAGCTTTTGTTTATAACTTATGTGGCATCCATCAGTGAATCTGTGTTGTATTGGAATGTATGTTCTTATAAAAAGGTATTTTGATACTGGCTTAGGATCATAAAGTATAATTCTTGTCCCTTTTATAGACTTTCTCATTTTTTTCCTAATTATTGGACCTCTGTTAAATAGTCTTCTCTGTTACAATATCACAGGTTTTTGCTTGCTCAATTTTTTACCCCAAGAGTTTTGGTTCTTTTAGCTGTATAGCTTCAAAACCAGCCTCTGCAAGATGCCAGTCAGCTTTGCCAGCTGATCATTCTCTGGACCGACCCTGCCTCAATGAAGTCTTCACTGTAATGTATTCATCTCTGGATGGACTCTGAAAGGCCCAGAAGAATCTGGTTCCCAAATAATTTTGAGGGGAAATGATGCAGGGGAAAGATGAAGAGAATTGTCAATGTAGAAATTGGGTGGAGTTGTAAATTGTCTCCCACCTACTCTTGAGATGTATATTGATTAGAAGTAGAGAATTATGATTATAACAAACAATTTGTAATCTTAAAGGCTGCTTGGGTGGAGACCCCCCATTCTTGATGTACCATTGATTGTTTAATGTAAAATTTGACTTTACCCTCTACCTAATTCCTGGTCCAGTAAGAGAAAAGGAGCTCACTTTTTGCCCTCAGGATGAGAGGCAAAACATAAAAACCTGGGTTGGACTCCAGTCTGACTATGGCCCAAGCCAACACTGCTTGGCTGTTCTCTCTCTCTCTCTCTCTCTCTCTCTCTCTCTCTGGCCCTTCCTATGTCTTGTAACCTTTTTAATAAATTTTTGTTTTATTTCTACCTCTGCTTTCCTGAGTTTGACTAATGATTCCTCATAGACAGAATCAAACTCAAGTAGCCAGGAGCTACACTACCACCTACAACCCCCTTCCTTTCCCTCCCCTCTGTCCCCTTTTCCCCCATTACATTCTTCTCCTGTTTTCCTCTAGGGTAAGATAGATTTCTATACCCAATGAAATGTGTAGATTATTTCCACTCTGTCCCACTTCTGATGAAAAGAAAGGTTAATTCATTTCCCATCAACTCCCCTCTCTTCCACTCCATTGCAAAAGCTTTTTCTTGCCTCTTTTATGTGAAATAACTTACCATTCTTCCTCTTCTTTGCCTGTCTCCCAATACATTCCTTCTCACCCATTAACTTCATATTTTTAAATATATTATACCTTTAAATTCAACTCCTTCCTTTTTAAAAATTATACTATATTATGGAAATTCATATTTTATTCCATAAGTTAAAAATAAAATTGATAATTTTTTAAAATTTATTTTAAAATATTCTAGTCTGGAAGAGATGTAGAATCTTAAGCCCCCATGGGAATAAGTGATATTTTTCATTTTACTTTTAGATATCTAAAGTCCAGTATAGGACTCTGCTCAAAATAACTACTTAATAAATACTAACCATACTAGCCAAATTAAAATAGGTTAATTAAAAGATATTAAGAGTAAAATAGACTTCTTTCATCAGGAAATAGGGTAGATCCAAACATTTTTTGATGAAAAAATAAAATACTGAAATTAGGTGTATGGAATTAGGATTAGAAAATAATCGAGGGTGATTCCAGTATTATGAGTCTGACAGACTGTGATGTTTGTGGTGTTGGCAGATAGAGAAAAGGCAAAATTATAAAGTGACCAAGTTGCAGTCCCTGTTACTGGAGAAACTAAGACTGATAACTCTCTTGAGCACAAGAATTCTGAGCTGCAGTGGTCTATGTTCCACAGGTACCTGTACTAATGGCAATAATATAAGTCCCCGAGAAGTGAATGATTTCATAAGAAGGAACAAACTGGTCCAGATAAGAAAAAAAGTTGATTAAATCTGTCATCATTCAGTGGAGGGATTGTTGCTTATGTGATTTGGGGTCTCCAATTAATGATAGAAATCAAGGGTTACTGAAAAACAAAGGAATTAGTCTACTCCCTGTGATTTTAAAACTGTTCAGGATTTATTGCAAAATGTTGCAAAGTAAACTTTTCTCCTAGAAAAGCAATAAACACTTTGAGAACAGGTTAGGTGAGGTTTGAGTGAGGGGGTGGGGGTGAGTAGGGGGAGAGAGAGAGAGAGAGAGAAAGAATGAATGCCCCAGCCACATGGCATGGGGGGAGGTCATGGTGCACCTGGCCTAAGGGAAAAAAATGAGAGAAAGTCATCCTGCAGGGTGGAAGGTAGAGTCAAGAAAAAGAAAGAAGGGGTTTCTTCTTAAATGCACTTCTGTAATAGTTTGCACAAGGGGTAGTGCTTGGGACCTGGGGAATGGTCTAGTACCTAGGCCAGGTATTCTCCAATGGAAAGTGACATATTGGTCCTTCCTGTCCCAAGGTGTGTGGCCTCAAAGTTCAACATTTCATTTCCAGTCATGCCAGCATCAAAGGACACTGAGGGCAAAAGGGAAATCCTTCCCTGTGGCAGAAAACCAGAGGAGACAGGATGTAAATTTTACATTTGACAATGAAACAATAGGAGTCAAATTACATCTCAAGAGCAAAGAACCTTCCACCCTTTAACAGCTTTAAAGATTATAGAACTTGTTTCTGACTATAAATTTTCTACATTCATAATTCTTTGCATTAGGATTAGACCTATGAGTAGGCCCAGCACTTTCAACTGGGATAAGGAGACAATATTAAAAAAAAATAAATAAATAAGCAAACAAATAAGCATTCAATGCTATATGTGTACAAGTTACTATTATTGCCACAATACTATAATTACTTATTTACAACATAAAATTTTTAAACCTATTCTCTTATTGAATGACTTTAAATATTTTAATTCTGAAATGTTCTCAATGCTTAATATTCTATCAGAATTTTGCCCAAGTCCAGACAGAGTCACAATATATGTCCAAAGTTTTGGCATGTCATTGAGGTTCATGCCAATAGTGCCAGGATATATCAATGGTCATTTGGTACCAGCTTCATACAGCATTTATTGATTTCCTAATTCCCATGTTTATTAAAGCTAGTTGAAATATTAATAAAACTATAACAACATTTCTAATTATAAAACTTACATTCTGTTCTTTTAAACATAAAAATGTCATAAAATGAATGAATTTTAAATTTGCCTTTTAATATTCAACATTATAGGCATGAGATTACATGATTGCTTAGGAAATTTACCAGTCAAGGTTCAGACTCGAACACAGATAGAAGTTAAATCCCATTTATGAGACAGCAGGTAGCTATGCTATTTCACACCAGCTTTAATTATTGTGTTTATTAAAACCCTCTGCAAACAGTTCCTTTTAAAGCAAAGCCAAGTATCACCAATGGTTTCTCCTATTCATCACCTATTTACTTTTGCTCTCCTTATCTTTGCACAACTTATCTTAAACAAATTTAAGAGGAAAAAAGGTGACCAGTCAGTCAATTTCTTGGAATTTACTAACTGTAGGAAGAGCAGTAAAGTTGTTACAGAGAGCAAGGTTCTTGTTATAATGGCCAGGTGTACCTGGTATTTATCAGATTAAAAAAATAGCAGCTTTTCCTAATCAATATCCTATCATTCTTACTATCCTATTTCCCAAATGACTACTTATTTTCATAAACTTGACACGGAAACCTTAGTAAATTTATACAATCTACCTCCAAACCTGAAGTAATTGTTAGATAAAAATTTTATTGTTTAATGAATTTCATTTATTTGCATGTGTGCTCATGTTTTCTGCCAGTAGGTGATAAATTCTGAGGTTTGGAGCATGGACTTTGCACCCTCAGTGCCTCCACTGTAGCTTGTTTATAACTTATATTTTATAATGCTTTTTTAATTGAATTGAACAGAATTAAACCACATTCTCCATACTTCGCAGTACAAATCTTCCTGAGCAAGGAACAACAACAACAAAAAAAAGGAATTGGTTCTTTACCCAATGCTTTCAAACTCAAATAGAAATGAATTCCTGTAGACTTCAAATTTACCTGCAATTTATCACTATGTATGTTATGTTGTATTTTATTTTATTTTGTAAAGCATTTCCCCTTTACATTTTAGTCTGGTTCTAGTATACTCAAGAGTTTTTCTTACTCTTATTCCTTACTCCTGTGAGTTTAACATCAGCTCTCACCCACTGTTTGGGATGGTGAGTATAATTCATAAGCAGAAAAAATCAATCAGCCTCTAGAATCTTATGAGCTAATGAATAGGTGTTCCATAAAGCAGAGTAAATAATCTGATATTCATAATTCGAGCTTGATAGTGTTCTCTTTTCTGTTCTAAGATAGCAATGATTCAGACTCAACTGTACTCTATGATAGACAAAACACATTCCTTAAGGGTAGAATGAACAAGCCTCTTGTCTACCACTTGAAAGTAATTTACTAATTCTGCCCTAGGCAGTAATTCCTTTTGGAGTATACATACAGTAAAGGCTTTCTCTTTGATGAGGTAAAGCAAGTCATACAACTCAAATTCTTCCTGTTTTTCAACTTCAGTCTACTGAAGATAAAAGTGTTGAAGCAAAAAAGAATTTAAGAGTAGGACTAGCATTGAATAAAGAGAGGAAATGATAAAAGGAATGTATAGGGGTTTTGAATTTTTGAATAAGGTCAGATATATAAGCTGAGAAGTTTGGACAGATGAACATAGAGAAATTAATGCAAAGCATTTTTCTGACCCAGAATCTAAAAAGAAGAGAAATTCCCAATAGATTGTGCCACACTTATCCCATAGTTTCTTTTTTTCTCCTGTTGTCCTTCTGACACCAGTTCTATCCTTCTTCATTCTCTAAATCCTAACTTCTTGATCTGCACTCACAGTTATACCAGGCCCTAGGTTCAGAGTCCCTCCCATCCCTCCACCTATACCAGTGATCTCAATCCAAACCATTATCTTCCAATAGCCTGACCCATCTGTCATCCTCTATCATCTATCTTTAGTCACTCCCTATGTACTAGCTACTCCTCTACTATTTACAAATACCTCTCTTTCTCAAAAGACTCTTATTTGATCTTTCCATCCCCAATAATTATCAGCCTTAACCTCTTCTGCCTTTTGTGGCTAAACTCCTTGAAAAAGCCATATACAGTAAATGCTCTACAATAGATGCTACCATTTTCTCTCTTCCCACCCACTTCTTAACCCCTACAATAAAGCTTCTGATTTCATCATTTCATCAAAACTGCTCTCTCTGAAGGTACCAGTAATGTCTTAATTTCCAAAAGCAATGATCTTTTCTTAATTCTTTTTTCTTTTTGATCTCTCTGCAGTCTTTAATATCATTCTTTTCTCTTAGACACTCTTCACTCTCATTTTTTGATGAACTTCTCTTTTGTTTCTCCTCTTTCCCTAGACTAGAGAATTTCTTTATCTTGTGCATTGCTGGATTCTCAGTCATACCCTGTAATTATATGGTCTCACAGGGTTCAATTCTAGATCCTCTTCTCCCTTGTAATCCTTTCTTTGGTGAGCTAATCAACTCCCATGGATTTAATTACCATTTCAATCATAATAATTCTCAGATCTTCCTATCCTGCCTTAACCTCTCTGCAAATCTCCAGTTCTCAAGTCTCCATCTGACTGACTTCTCAAATCAAATAGGCAATACACATCTTAAACTCAATGACTCTTTTTCTTTATCCTTAAACTCTCATCTCCCTCCTAACATTTCTATTTCTGTCCAGAGCAATACCATCCTCTCAGTTCCTCAGTCTTATAACCCTAATTTGAAATTTTCAGATCCTTACCAATTGCAGAACATAGAACTACAGCTCTCTATTGAGCAAGGTTGACTAATTAAATAATAGCCACTAATGAATCTACAAAATTCAGTTGTTGTTTTATAATAATGCCTGAAAATTATTTATGCTACTATTTGTACTGTTTATAGGGAATCCAGTACTGGTTATCTCTGTACTTTGAGACAGAGCAGACTCTGGTCTTGGAACTTCACAAGACTTAGTAGCCAAGAATTAAGTTAAAACTCTATTTATATCTCCTTATTTTTGAAAAGATATGATTTTTCTGGAATATCTAGCCAATCAGCAATAAAATACCAAGGTATATTTTAGTACAAAAGTATTTTTTAAAATAATATCAACTTATACCTTGACTTATCACAGATAGTAGGAGAAAAGTAGTAGTCTAAGTTTCTAGTGTTTGGAAAAGAGCCTAGACAGACCTTCCAATTTTTAAATCAGATTCCTTAACAAGGTAATACTATTGCTGATTTTACAATTTTTTGATTGTCTGCCTGTGAAAAAACAAGGAATGCTGGTATAAAAGAAAATAGAAATATATTAAAAGAAGTTACAACACAAAAGAAAGTAATAGGGAAGTTAAGAAACGATTAAGGAAAAACCATGTGGATTCTTAATCGAGAGAGAGAGAGAGAGAGAGAGAGAGAGAGAGAGAGAGAGAGAGAGAGAGAAGGAGAGAGAAGGAGAGAAGGACAGGCAGCCAGGAGGCTTGGCTTAACCAGGCTACATGGTGAGGCCTACAGAATTCCACGTGGATTAAGGAAGAGCCAGAGGAAGTTACGTCTTCTGATTGGGAGCCCAGAAGACCAAGAGAGCTCAAATTATTAAATACCCTTCTGACAAAGGGTGGTACTTGGGAGTGGTCCTACACCTTGTAGTCAGGTATGACTGGCAATGGCAACCCATGCACTCCTTCGTATCTCAAGGTATTTCATATCCAATTTCAATGGCAATTTCTGTCCACCAGCATCCAGAGCAAAGTATAAACAATGGTGTCCAAGGGAATCAGAATCTCAAGAGCATGAATCTTCACCCATTTAACAGATCTTGTTTCTGCTACAATTCTCTACACAATACACCTTGGTTTAAGGTAAATATTCCCAATTCAATTCACTTTGGAAGTTCTTAGGCAGGTGATTGGCTTTAGACAAAGGTAAGTATATAGACTTAGTCACAAGTTAATTCTTTGAAGTAGCCACCCATTTCATATATATGTGAGATGACAAACTTCAGATACTTTCTAAGACATAGAATGTTTGTTACCAACATAAGACCTTTCCTTTTACCCTTCAGTGTCTTGCCATGCTTCTTCTTTGTCTTTCCCCCATATAAGGTCCATTGGATTTGTGAGGGACACATTTCTGAAGACTACTTTAAAATTACAATAATATATATTCATTATCCTTCAGTTTGAAGTGGGCCAATGACATCACAGAATGTTGTCTTAACTTTCATGTGAATTGCATTTAAGTGTAACAAAGTCACATAAAGACTTCAGTTTCACTCTCTCCCTGAGTCCTTGGAGTCCAATGTCATGACAGAAGTCAGAACAACTGTAAAGGCCCTGGATGCAATAGATGATCTTGGTGTCTAAGCAAGCTTTAAGTACTCCATAGTGCCTGCTTCGGTCACCTTCATGGTCACTGAAACAAATTGTTCTCATCCCTCCAAATGGCCCAAGGGGAAGTCTTGGGTTAAAGATCTCCCTAACTCACCAACAACCTAGAGGTCCCATATGAGATACTTTTATCAGGATATGACTGCTGCACATACTACAGCTTCTTGGACCCACAGATGAAAAAGTTGAGTGAAAGTAAACATCAACGGTGATTGAGCAGCCCTGAAAAAGTTTCAGCAAGCCCTCACATCAGAAGTGCTACTCCTCTACACACACCACATATCCATGCTGCAATACAAAAATAAAAGGTATAAATAAAAGCTAAAAAAGTGAAAATAAGGAGGAATCAGAGCCACAGTGATAGGATAAAGGGTCTTGAATGAGCTCTTTCTCCAATTATCTTTAAATAATGACTCTAAAAAAATTCCAGAGCAATATAACCCATAAAAAGACAATGAAACAATTTCCTAGTCCAAGACAACTTGGAAGGTCAGGAGAAAACATTTGTTACATAAGGGTAAAAGAGGAACACAGTCCAGTGCAATCTAGGCCAGCATAGTCCAGACCCCAGAAAATCAGGGCAGGCCTCTTGGGAGACTGAATCAATGGCCTTAGTGGACCAACATCTCAGTCCACAGACACAAAACAAAAGTCTGTTGCACCTGGGTGAGAGTAGAGAACAGTCCAGCATGGGTCCCAAGACTGCCCCAGGGTAGCCCTGGCCCCAGCAAACCAAAATCAAGTCTTGGGAACCAGTGAATCAATAGCGTCAGCAGTTGCTTCCAGAACAGTCAGTCTACAGATGATAATGGGGTCAAACAAAGGACTAAAAAGAAATTCCAGGAAGCAGAACCAAGATAGCAGAGCAAAGGCAGGGATTCTTCCTAGCTCTTCCCCAAACTACTCCAAATACCTTTAAATAATGACTCTAAATAAATTCTAGAGGAGCAGAACATAAAATGACTGATGAAATAATCATACAATCTAAGACAATTTGGAAGATTGGTGGGGAGGGTCTGCTGCACCAGTGCAGGTCACTGCTGACCATAACAGAGCTAACTGACCCCAGTCATTCTGGAAAAAGAAGCAGGGCTTCTGGGTCAGGGGTAGTGATTTCCAGACCTTTTAGCCCAGGGAGTGCCAATGACAACTTCAAAGGTCAGCAGAAAAACTCTGTGGCATAGGGTTGAGAGTGAAGCATAGTCTAGCACAGGCCCCAGCATCACAGATCTGGCCCCAATGACCAGGGGCCAGCCTGGGGAGTCACTGAAATCACCAAAAGCAACTATTTCTGGAGCTCTCAGCCCACAGATGAAATGGGTCAGGTAAGGTTACAGGGTTTTCTTTGTTATACCTAAGGCAGGCCTCTGTTGTTTTGCCCATGATCATATCCAGGTCTCAGTCTGGGGTCCTAATCTATGCAGGGAAGATGAAGAGTAATAGAGTTTACTGAAGCAGTGGAGCAAAGACCTTCCTTATAGTTCCAGGACAGAAACACTTGTGGTCATCCATAAACCAGAATGAAGAAACCAAGAGAGAAATCATAGTCTCTCATAAGACCTTGGGGGAACTGAGAACTTGGAGGCCATGAAAGTATTTTTAAAAACAGCTGTAAAAATTTTCAAAACCCTAGGACAGTATGTCCTTCACCCTGGAAGCAAAGTCTTTCCTTAACAAATAGTTAAAATCAAGTCAAAGGCTAGGGAAATGAATAAACAAAAGGAAAAAAAAAATCCCACTATAGAAAATGCCTTTCATATCACAATGTTGTTGCTAATGTATATATTATTTTCTTGGTTCTGCTCCCTTCATCAGCATCAGATGGCATAAATCATTCCATACTTCTCTAGAATCTGTCCATTTATGGTTTCTTATGGAACAATAATATTCTACAGTATTCATGTTCCATAACGTGTTTGGCTATTCCCTAAATTGATGGACATCCTCTCAATTTCCAATTCTTTCCATTACAAGAAAAACTGCTATGAATATTTTGGAACATATAGGACTTTTCCCTATTTCTATAATTTCTTCTGGATATAGACCTAAAATTGGAGATTCTGGGTCAAAGGGAATGAACAGTTATATAGATATTTGGGCATAATTCCGTATCACTCTCCAGAGAAGTTAGATCCATTCATAACTCCACCAGCAATGTATCAATGTCCCAATCCTTCCATAATCTCTCCAACATTGATCATTTTCCCTTTTTCTCTTCTTGGCTAATCTGGTAGGTATGAGGTCATACCTCATTGCTATTTTAATTTGCATTTCTCTAACAATAATGATCTGGAGGGGCGGCTAGGTGGCGTAGTGGATAAAGCACCGGCCTTGGAGTCAGGAGTACCTGGGTTCAAATCTGGTCTCAGACACTTAATAATTACCTAGCTGTGTGGCCTTGGGCAAGCCACTTAACCCCGTTTGCCTTGCAAAAACCTAAAAAAAAACAACAAAAAAACCAAATAATGATCTGGGACATTTTTTCATATGATTATATATAGCTTAACTTCCTTATTTGAAACTTGTCTATTTATGTTCTTTGACCATTTATCAATTGGGGAATGACTTCTAATTCAACATCACTTTTCAAAATAATTATCAAGGACAATTACTGTGATATTCTAGAAATTGAAATAGAAATTGAAAGAATACACTCATTACCTCCTGATAAAAAGATGCTAAAATGAAAACTGTGAGGAATATTAAAGCCAAACTTCAGAGTTCTCAAGTCAAGGAGAAAAATATTACAAGCAACCAGAATGAAGCTATTCAAATTTCATGAAGCAAGTCAGGATAGGACAAAATATGGCAGCTTTTGCATTAAGGGATCATACACAAGGCTTGGAATATGATATTCTAGAAGGCAAAAAGCTTTGATTAGTACCAAGAATCAACTATTCAGCAAAACTGAACATACCCTTGCAGAGAAAATGAACATTCAATGAAATAGAAGACTTTCAAACTTTCATGTTTAAATGATGAGAGCTGATCAGAAAATTTGATCTTTAAATATAAGTCTCAAATGAAGCTTAAAAAGATGATCAGGAAAGAAAAAACATAAAGGATTTAGTGATGGTGAACTGCTTATATTCCTGCGTGGGAAGATGATACTGATAACTCAAATGAACTTTCTCATTCATTAGGGCAGGTAGAAAGAGCATATATGGAGAAAGCATAGTTGGGGATTGAATTTGAAGGGATATGATATTAAAAAGATAGAGTTGCTTTTCTAAAATATACAGAGAACTGAGTCAATTTTTTTTTTTTAAAAAGCCAAGTCATTCCCCACTGACAAATGGTCAAAGGATATGCACAGGCAATTTACAGATGAGGAAATCAAAGTGATCCATAGTCATATGAAAAATTGCTCTAAATCACTAATTATTAGAGAAATGCAAAGTAAAGCAACTCTGAGGTACCATTCTATGCCTCTTAGATTGACCAACATGACCAGAAAGGACAATGATCAATGTCAGAAAAGATGTGGAAAATCTGGGACACTAATACATTGTTGGTGCAGCTGTGATCTCATCCATTCTTTCTAGAGAGCAACTTGGAATTATGCTCAAAGGGCAACAAAAATGTGCATACCCTTTGATTCCGCAATACCACTATACTCTGTCTATACTCTGAGGAGATTATGAAAAAGGATAAAAACATCACTTGTACAAAAATATTCATAGCAGCCCTGTTTGTGGTGGCAAAGAATTGGAAATCTAGTGAATGTCCATCAACTTGGGAATGGCTTAACAAACTATGGTATATGTATGTATGCCATGAAACACTTTTGTTCTATTAGAAACCAGGAGGTATGGGAATTCAGGGAAGCCTGGAAGGATTTGCATGAATTTATGCTAAGCGAAATGAGCAGATCCAGAAAAACATTGTATACCCTAACAGGAACTTGGGGATGATGATCAACCTTAATGGACTTGCTTATTCCATCAGTGCAACAATCAAGCACAATTTTGGGATATCTGTGATGGAGAATACTATCTGTATCCAGGGAAAGAATTGTGGAGTTTGAACAAAGACGGAAGACTATTATCTTATTATGTAATTTTGCTATCTCTTATGTTTTACTTTTCTGCCTTAAGGATATGATTTCCCTCTCATCACATTCAACTTAGATCTGTGGAAACAATGTAAAGACTAATAAATTGCCTTCTATGGGGGTGGGAGAGGAAGCAAGATTGGGGGGGAAAATATAAAATTCAAAATAAATAAATAAATAAATTTTTAAAAAGTTAGAGTTAATGGTGAGAGATGAATGCACTGGAAGAAAAGCAATGGGGGAAGGTAAAATGGGGCAAGTTAATTCACATAAAAGAGGCAAGAAAAAGTTTTTGCAGTGGAGTAGTTGGGGGGTTGAGAAAGAGGGATTGAGCCTTACTCTCATCAAAATTGATTCAGGGAGGAAATAATATTTACATTCAATCTGTGTGTTGCAAAGCAACCAGTAGCTAAAACTTTAATTTAGTTTGATTGGAGGAGAAGTGAACACAAGTCTCAGATTATAAAAATTATTAAATTTAATAAATTGATAAAATTATGTTTCAGTTAAGAAAAAGTCTCAGTAAAATCATGCCACAATAAAATCAGATTATTACAATCAGTCATAAACTGCCACAATAAGGTTATCTTGCCATAATTAATCCTCACCTGTGAGGTGAAAGCAATATCTGGATTCATATAGCTAGGGAGCCTGGTCACAATCCAACAGAATTGCACATGGATAAATGTCCTAGGCTATACATCCAAACCTTATGGGAGATTCCAAAGAATGGCTGCTAGTCACCACCTTAAATCAGCCTCCAAACAAAGAAGGTTTTATATCAGGATTTATGATCTGCTTCAGGTAGTGTTTTCAGGATCCAGGAATTGGACATCTGGAAAATACCTCAAGGGAATTTTTGTACTTAGAAAGAATGACCAGTTCTCCCCAAGCCTAATCATTTCTCCAATCTGCTTACATATTCAGACTCTGGCTTATTGTGTCAGTTTGAGGTCAGATAGTAGACAACTTTTAGTTGTTGAAGACAATATGATTTTTTTATATATTCAATATAATTGGGGTCAGAAATATAACATCCTAGAGGAAAGGGGAGGAAAGGAGTGGGAGAAAAGGGGTAAGGGTAGATGATAGAAGAGAGGGAAGTCAGATTGAAAACACTTTTGAGGAGGCAATGGGTAACAGGAGAGAGAGTAGAATAAATGGGGGTGGGGAGAATAGAATGGAAGGAAATACAGTTAGCAATAGCAGATTTGGGGGAAATATATTTTTTAATTTTAAAATTTATTTATTAATTTTCATCCATTTGGACATGTATACTTCAAAGTTAAAAAATTTCCTTCTACCTTCCCTTCCTACCCTCCCCCCAGTAGGGAATAGCCAGGTTAGCATTTTATATACATATTTTGTTAAACATATTTACAAATTATTAATTTTTGGCATGAGGATTTGGGGGAAATATTGAAACTTGTTAAAGAGTTATAGAGTATAAACTTATTTCTCTAAAAAAAAGACCTCATTTCTCAGACATAGAAAACTATGTAAAATTTATAAAAGAAAAATAAGCCATTCCCCAATTAATAAATGTTCAGTTTTCAGATGAGTTTATGAATGCTGTCTATTTAATTCAACTCACTATGGACAGGAAAAATATGGGTTGGAAGAATTCTGAGGTACTACCTTATTTCTGTTGGATTTGCTAATACGGCAGAAAGAGAAAATGACAAATGTTGGAGGGGTTGTAAAGAAAATGAGATATCAATGAATGTTGGAGGAGATGTAAAAGAATTCAAAGATTCTGTAGAGTAATTTGGAACTCTACCCGAAAGGCTATAAAACCACATCTACCCTTTGACCTAGCAATGCCTCTACTAAGTTTATATTCCTGAAGAGATGAAAAACAGGAAGGAAGGGGACCTTCATAAGGCTATTTACAGCAGTAAATTGAGGAGATGCCCATCCATTGGGGAATGACTGAACAAATTGTGGTATGAGTCTAAGATGAAATGCTATTCTATTATAAGAAATAATTAACAGGATGCTCTTAGTAAAAAATTTCTATGAATAGATGCAATGGGAAAACTACAATATATAAAGTAACAGCAAATTTGTAGAATGATTAGCTGTGAATGATTTACCTTTTCTCAGCAATACTATTGCCCAAGAGAACTCTGAAGGACTTATGATAAAGAACACTATCCATTCCAAAGACAGAGTAGATGGTATTTAAATAGAGATTGAAACATATTTTTTAACCTTATTGTCTTGAGTTTCTTTTTCAGGGTTATGTTTACTTTTACAACATGACTATTATGGTCATGCTTTTAATGACTTCATATTTTTAACTTATATGAAATAATTTACTTTCTCCATGAGGGGGATTAGATGAGAGGAAAGGAGAGAATTCAGAACTCAAGGTTTTAAAAATGAATGTTCAAACTTATTTTTGCATGTAACTGGGAAAAATAAAATACAATACAAGGAGGAGATTCTAGTGGTATCTTTTCTAGCCTTAAGGTAGGATTCTGTTACTTTGCCCATACTCAAATTCCAGTCAAAGTTCTAGGAGGCACTCCTAGGGAAAGGAGGAGCTCTAGCATACCAT
Organism: Macrotis lagotis; assembly: GCF_037893015.1. NCBI lineage: Eukaryota > Metazoa > Chordata > Mammalia > Peramelemorphia > Peramelidae > Macrotis > Macrotis lagotis. The sequence continues at coordinate 93,670,409 of NC_133659.1, forward strand.
AGCTTGTGGCTCCAGTGGAGTAGGAACCATCCTCATGGTTTCAGTGAAGAGTGCTTCTAGTTGTTCATAGGCCATAGCATAGGCTAGGAAAGTAATAAACATTTCTCCTTAGATGATACCACCTTGGAAGAATTGAAAATGTATACTCTGCTGTACACTCAATTGGACAAAACCTTAGGATTTGGGGATGGTGTGCCCTCCACCCTGGAAGAAGAGTTCTGGGCTTTTTGTTTGTTTGTTTTGATTTTTACAGAGTTAAAATCAAATCATAGACTGGGAAAATGAGCAAACAACAGAAAAAAATATAACCATAGGAAGTTACTAAGGGGACAGGAGAGGTATAACAAAGTTAAAGCTCCTACATCAAAGAGAAATATGAATTGATCTTAGGTCACTGAAAAGCCCAAAAAGGATTTTCAAAGTCTAGTAGAGAGAGGAGAGGAAAAATTGGGAAGAGAAATGAGAGTGTTGCACGAAAATCATAAAAAAGTCCATAGCTTAATTAAGGAAACACATACAAATAGGGAGAAATTACACTTTAAAAACAGAATAGATTAAATTTTAAGAAAGATCCAAAAATCCAATTAGGAATGCCTTAAAAAGCAGAATTGGTCAAATGGAGAAAAAAGAGGCACAAAAACTGAAGAAAAAAAAGTTCCTCGAAATAGAGACTTGTCCTATGGAAAAGGAAATTCAAAAACTCACTGAAAAATATAATTGCTTGAAAATTAGAATTCAGCAAATGGAATCTAATGACTTTATGATAAATTAAGAAGCAATTAAAAAACCAAAAAAATAAAAATATAGATGAAAATTTGAAATATCTCATTATAAAACCTGGAAAACAGATATAGAAGAGATAATTTAAAAATTATTGGACTCCCCAAAAAAAGAGCCCAGACATCATTTTCTTCAAGAAATTATCCTGGAAAACTGCCATGATATTTCAGAATCAGAAGGTAAAATGGAAATGGAAAGAATACACTGATCACCTCCTGAAAGATATTCCAAAATGAAAACTGCTGGGAATATTATAGTCAAATTTCAGAGCTCTCAAGACAAGGAGAAAATATTGAAAGCAGTCTTAAAAGGATACTTTAATTGTCATGGAGCCACAGTCAGGATTACACAAGACTTAAGCAGCATCTACCTTAAAGGATTGCAGGCATGGAATATGATATTCTGAAAGGCAAAACAATCAGTCCAGTAAAATTGAGCATACTCTTTCAGGGTAAAAGATAGACATTCAATGAAATAAGGGACTTTCAAATTTTGTTGGTGAAAAGACCAGAGTTTAATAGAAAATTTGATCTTTAAATGTGAAAATCAAGTATAAAAAGTTTAACAGGAAAGGAAAATTATAAGGGAGTTAATAATGTTGGTGTGCTTTTATTTCCACAAGGGAAGAAGATGGCAACAATTCATAAATTTTCTCATTTATTAGGGCAGTTAGAAAAAGTATATATATATATATATATATATATATATGTATATGTATATGTATATGTATATGTATATGTATATGTACATACAAAGCAAAAAGAGGGAATTGGATATGAAGGAATAATATGTATAGAAAGATAGAATTAAGGTGTGAGAGAGGAATCTACTAGGAGAAAGGTAAAGAGGAAGCTAGAATGTGTTATTTCATATAAAAGGGGTAAGAAAAAAAGCTTTTGCAATGGAGTGAGGTGGGGCTTTGGGGGCAAGTGAGTGAGCCTTTTGGTCATTAAATTTGAGAGAGAATAACGTACACACTCAATAGGGTATATAGAAATTTATCTTACCCTAAAAGAAAGAATGAGGGAAAGGTTATGTGAGAAAGGGGAGGATGATATAAAAGAGAAAAAAACTGTGGGAGAGCATAGTCAAATGCAAAACACTTTTAAGGAAGGACAGAAAGGGCGGGGGAGAAAGAGAAAGTATAAAATACATGGGGCTGGGGAGAATAGATAGGAGAGAAATACCGTTAGCAATAGTAACTGTGAGGGAAAAATATTAAAACAAGTTTCTCTGACAAAAACCTCATTTCTCAAACATAAAGAATTGAGTCAAATTTATAAAGAATTTAGATTCATTCCCCAATAACATATGTAGTTTTCAGATAAGGTTATCAATGCTATGGTCATATTTTTAAAAATGTACTAACCCACTATTGACAGGAGAAATGCAAATTAGAACAATTCTGAGGCACTACCTTATGCCTATTGGATTGTTTAATAAGATTGAAAAGGAAATTGACAGATGTTGGATGGGATATAGGGAAAATGAGACATTATGAGTTGGAGGAGTCGTGAAATGATTCAACAATTCTGTAGAGCAATTTGGAACTACGCCCAAAGGGATATAAAACCATGCCTACCCTTTGAACTAGCAATGCTACTACCAGATCTACATTACAGAAGAGATGACGAACAAGAAGGAAAAGGACCTATATGTATAAAGAGTTTAATAACAGCTCTTTTCTTGTGGCAAGAAGTTGGAAATCAGTTGAAGAATACTTGAACAAATTGTGGTATGTGATTATGATGGAATACTATTCTGCTATAAGAAATGATGAACAGGATGCTCTCACTAATACTGGGAAGATTTACATGAGCAGATGCAATGGGAAATGTATACAAAGAAACAGTAATAATACATTAAGATCAGCTATAAGTGACTTATCTTTTCTCAGCAATGCTATGACCCATGGCAGATCGCAATGATTTATGATAAAGAACACCCCATTGCCAAAGATGGAGGAGATGGTATCTTGAAGTATACTTTCTTCTTTATTTTTTCTTGAGGTTTCTCTTTTTTTTTTTTTGGAAAAGGGGCTATGTTTACTTTCACAACATGACTATCATGACAAAGTTTTACATGACTACATATTTTTAACCTCTATCAAATAACTTGCTTTCTCAATGATGGGGAATGAGGTGGGAAGAAGGAACAAAATTTGTAATTCAACATATAAAAGATGAATGTTAAAATTTGTTAATAAATGTGACTAGAGGGGCAGCTAGGTGGCATAGTGGATAAAGCACCGGCCTTGGAGTCAGGAATACCTGGGTTCAAATCTGGCCTCAGACACTTAATAATTACCTAGCTGTGTGGCCTTGGGCAAGCCACTTAACCCCATTTGCTTTGCAAAAACCTAAATAAATAAATAAATGTGACTAGAGAAAATAAAATTTAAAAATTAAACAAAATATAAATCAATATATAGTTATATGGAACAATAATCTACACTAGCAATTATAAAAACAAGTACCACTTTTATTAGTTTTGCAAGGCAACAGGGTTAAGTGACTTGCCCAAGATCACATAGAAAAGCATGTACTAAAGTGTCTGAGCCCAATTTGAACTCATGTCGTCCTGACTCCAGGACCAGTCCTCTATCCACCGTGCCACTTAGCTGCCCCACAAGTACCACTTTATATGTGAAAAACCTTTAACAATTGGGAGTAAATTCATTTTAAATTAGATGATTCTTGGCATGGTGCATAGAATATTTACTTGGAGTTAGGAAGAACTAGGTTCATTATCTAGCACTGACACTTACTAGTTCCTGTGACCATGGAAAAATCTGCAAACTTCTTGGAGTCTCATTCTCTTCATTATACATAGGGAGTTAATCTAAATATGATCTATCTTTTTCTCTAAATCTAAATCTGAGATTCTTTAATCTTGCTCCTCAAAATTATGGATTATTTACAGTCATATTGCCCTGATAGCTATCCTGGCCTTACACAGAAATCCAGAATATATTTTAAACAACTATTGGAGTCCTGTGTCTTTGTTTTTGTTTTTGTTTTATCCCCTTGAGTTAGCATAGCTCCTTAGAGATATTTAACGGAAGTTCAGTCCAAAAAAATCATTTGTGAAGTTTGACAATAGCCACTATGCCTTAGAGCTTGATATCTAAACTGAAGAGGACATGGTTTCCTGTGGGCATTAAGAACGAAGCAATGAGAAAACATATATGAATGAATAGACAAGAAGATTTTTATCATCTGAAATTTTTGGTTGTGTAAGTACCCTCTGTGCAATGTTTTTGATACAATTGAGTCCATGAACGTACATTGTATCCTATGTATCATATTATGGACTTTGTCTTTTCATCTAAACAACCAGCAGAGTGCCCCAAACTTTTTTTAAATGAGGGAGGTATCAGGAGGCAACCAGAAAACGAATTTATTGTGTATGGAATCAGTATGAAGACTTCTTCTACAAATGTAGACCAACAACTGCTCTACAACTTATATTGTCTAAACTAAGAGATAAAGTTCTTTGCTGATGGTCTTATAGCTAGTATGGGTCAGTTTTAGGATTAAACATGAGTCTTTATGGAACATAGGGTAACTATATTTAAAATGTTTTCTTCCTGCTTTTCAAATAATAAATACTTAGCAATTGAATAAATACTTAGAATTGAAAATTATTTTAATGAATGACTGAATCAATGCCAAAGTGGAGAAAGATCAACATTGTTCAGTGGGTAGAATTATGCCTTTAGTTTTCTGGCTTTTCAAAACAAATTTAACTTTAATAGACTGTTTAATATCAATCTTTAACATAGCACTTTTAATCTCTAATTTTCCTTTGTTATCAATTTAAAAATTATAGAAAACACAGGGGGGGAAAGTGAAAACAAAATATGATTTTCCATTAAAAATAAAGAATAGCATTTTGTAGCCTAAATTTACCTTTGAATGGAAGTATTGCAAATTAGGCCTTTGAAAATGTTTTGAAGCCATATTATAGAACATATCTTCCCTTAAACCTTTTTGACTCTACATCTTAAGGTTTTATTCTCTACCCTTTCTTAATCATCCTTCATCCTACTTCTCTTTAAACTCAGAAGTAAAACACTAATTAGTTGCTAAGCCTGAAAATAGTTCTCCTCCAAATTTTCCTTGATTTCTCACTAATTATGCTAAATGTCTCCTCCCAAAATTCAACTTCTGCCAAACTTCATTACTCCAAATCACTCAAATCATTTACAGGATTTTAATCTATAAATTTATATTTATTTTTTAATACTATTCCTCCTCCCACAATGTTTTTCTCTTAGAAGGAAGAAAATTAAAGAATCCATTAATCTTTCCCTAAACCAAAATACACATAATAATTAATATTATATATATATATATATATATATATATATCTCAAGAACTACATCCTTTGAAGAAAAGAGTGTTTTAATTGCCCTCTCATTTCCCATTCAGTTCTAATTCTCAAGATTTCTGAGTTTTAATTTTTAAATCTATAAAATTATGTGGTTGGTCTAGATGGACTGTAAGTTGCCTTCAATCTCTAACATCCTTGGTGTGCAAATAGAGGAGGTCTGTCTACTCATATGTCTTCTTTGGAGCTTATCTCATTGAATTGCTAATTAATTCATGATATTATGAAATAAGGCAGGTATACCTGGTTCTTTGGATAGGTACTAGCAGGTGGGCAGGATCATACTTTAAAAAGACACAGAGAATGTAGAGGTAAACAACATAGAAAGTTCAGAGATGGGTCTCAAAAAGGATGGCTGATGATTTGGGGACTATGAAAGAGTAACAGCTCTATGGAAAAGAACATACGATTAGGATTCATGAAACCATGGATTAGAATTGGTAGCATTCAGTAGTATGGACTCAGATGGAGCAAGAAGGAAGTTTGAGGAATAGAGGTCATAACTCTTTACCATAGAACCTTGGAGTTAATTCATTAACATATCCAAATCATTAAAAATTAACATGTTCATATCATCTCAAAATTTATCAGTACCGTTTGGTGTTCTGATCTTACAGAGGTTGTCTAGAATTTACCTGAGATTTACATATCAGAAAGATCAAAAATTACTGACAGCAAAATATAAATGGCTTTCATTGATTCAGCACATATTCCTAGGATGTGAACATTTACTAATATATGATACAGTGTGGAAATTATATTCTTTTGATCTTTGGGATGGTTTTATTCTTTGCAATCTTACTTCCTGCTATTCTTACTTTATACTGGCTATTTAGAAAGTTATTTGGTATGCTTACTAATAGAGGGAAAGGTCTTCAGGAATATTAGAACAAGATAAAATTTTAGTAGACTCATATTTTGTGATTTTGGCACATTATTGCTTTGTGTTTGTTCTGTCAATTCACATTGAATTAGTAATTGAATAAATACTTAGAATTGAAAATTATTGTAATGAATGACTGAATAAATGCCAAAGCAGTGGAGAAAGATCAACATTGTTCAGTGGGTAGAATTATGCCTTTAGTTTTCTGGCTTTTCAAAACAAATTTAACTTTAATAGACTGTGTATAATATTGTATGATATTATATTATTGTATAATATAATATTTTTGAATAATATTTCCATCACTGCTTCCTTCATTTGTATTGGTTTATATGTTTTATCCTATTTATATACATTAATTTAATATAGCACAGTAATTTTGTATTATATTCATACCCCAATAAATAGACATCCATATGAAATATTCAGGGAAGATTAGCATCTGGTGTGAGGGTGTGAGGGCTTGCTGAACTCTTCTCAGAGCTGCTTGGGGACCTTTGGTTTCTACTTGCTACAGTTCTTACCTGTGATTCCAGCAAGCTGTAGTATGCCAAGCAATCACACCCTGGTAAAACTAAGTAGCAGATATACTAAAGTAGGTAGAGGGTAACCTATGAGCCTCAATCCATCAGTGAGTTAGGGGAAGATATCTCTCCCAAATATGTGAAAACTTTGTCCTGGGAGAAATGGGCCAGACTATAACAATATGTTCCAAAAGCACTGGAGGTGGTTGAAGCTGGCATTGCAGAACAAGTAGAGCAATGTAAGTCATCCCCTGCATCCAGAGCCATCACCAGGCATCTTGGCTCCCTGTCTTGACACTGGACTCCAATGTCTCTGGAAGAGAGAGTGAGACTAAACAGGTCTTGTATCTCTGTACACTTAAATCCATTTTGTATGCAAGTCAAAAGACATCACCAATCAGACATCATGATATCATTTTGGTCCTCTTTCAACATGAAGGACAAACAGTAATAAGTATTCTTTTTTTCTTCTAGGTCTTTGATGAGACAATAAATGCTGTTATAAATATATTGGTAATGCACAGTAATATTCTTTTTCAAAGACATCCTTGGGTCTAATTACTAGAGCTATTATTTTGAAATGATAGAATTTTGGAATTTTAGGCATTTTATTTGGAAAATTCCAAAATACTTTACAAAATGAATGTATCAATTCAAAAACTCTACTAACTAGGCAATAATATGCTTATCTTTCCATAATTCTTCTTCCAATATTGACTACTCTAATAATTTTCATGTTGTCAGTTTTAGGATGTGAGGTTTGTCAGGATTGTTTTGCTGTGAATTTTATTGATTTTGATTTAGAATATTATTTGAAATAGTTATTAATAATTTGCAATAACTTTCATTTTTTTCAAAAGCTTTTCTGTTTCATACAATCATAATAAAATATCTTAATTTCCATAATTTCCTTTAAATAATTTGGGTAAAAAAGATCTACTATACATATATGTGAAGTTTATATTTTGCTTCTCTTCCAAATTTTTTCTTTAATAGTATGACTTTCAATATTCAGATCACATATTCACTTTGACGTTATTGTAGATTACAGTGTAATATATTGATGCAAGTCAAATTTGTCCTAAACTGCTTTCCAGTTTTCCAAGCAAGTTAGTATCAAAAAGAGAGTTTTTTTCTCCTATTAATTGTTTCTGAAGTTCTCAGTTGTTATTTAGGACGTCATACAAGAATGCTATTTATTCATATATTTTATACTCAAAAGTAAATCTGTTATATTGAGTTCTCAGTTTTATTAAAATAAAACTACAAGCTATGGTAATTTCTTCAAGTTCTTTTGTTGCAATTTCTTCTTTTTTATTTGCTACCTTTATTTTATTTCTTTCCCAATATTTTTTTAAAATCAAATTAAAATTTTATTAGTCTCAAAGAAACTAATTTTAACTTTATGTCTTTGTAGATTTTATGGTTTCTAATTTATTCATTACTGATCTGCTTTTTTGTCTTCTTTTTTATTTGTTGGCTTTCTTTTTTTATTGATGGTTAGACTCAGGTTTGTTAAACATGACACTGTATGGAATCTTGAACTCATTTGCTTTCTAAAATACATATTCTATTCCCTTCTAGAGGTTCTGATGAGTATAGAATTATCTTGAGTTATTTCACTTGTTTTAAATTTATTTTTGAAGGTCTTTCTCCCTGTCCCTGAGAAAATCAGCATTGCAATTTTTAAATTTTATCATTTTATGTCTTGGAATTGGAAGTACAGTTTGGTGCTATTTATTTCTCTTTGTTTGTTTGTGTTTGAAGGTTATCTGTGGATTTTTCCTCAATTGTTGTTTTGTTTTCTGTATTGAGAAAATTGCACAGTTTTCTAGCATTTCTTCCATGATGGTGGTTAGATTTTTTTTTTTACTTTGACTTGTTCACTTCTGAAGGACCTGTCATGATATCTCTCCATACCCTTTCTTGAAGATGAATATGCTTTCTTACATAGAGATTTTATTTTTATGTATCTTTTCTCTTTCAGATTGTTCTTCACTTCAATATATTTGTATTGTTAATGATTTCTTTTTTGCTTCTTTGGAAAGAGAATCCTATAGATTCAGTTTTCTATTCTGCTAATTATTTTGCTGTACAGGCTGTACATTTGTACTTTATTTTTCCTCTCAGAGCTCTGACTTGTCTCTGGAATATTCTTCTATGGTATTGTGAATCCACAGGGTACTATGTTCCATTAAGTATCACTTCATTTTTTTTGCAATATTTGTTTTGAAATATTTGAAGTCTTTTAAAAATATTTCCACTCATTTTCCATTCCTATTTTAGTATGTTTCCTGTTGATTTATCCACTTATATTCTGGCTTCTTAGCTTTGTTTTCTTAGCCATCATAGTTTATATGACTTTAGGCTATTTATCATTCTATCCCTCTGTCACATTCTTTCTGATTCATTCTTTTAGATACTAGGTTACTCCCAAGTTTACCTAGGTGGTTATAAATCATCATAATTGTCAGCATCATCATCACCGTTATCATCATCATCAACATCATTGACATCATCAGCATAATTGACATCACCATCATCATCATCTTCCATTCCACAGATATATGTGTACTTATATTGTGTGTGTCTATACACACACACACACACACACACACAATATGGATATGTCTGTACATACACACATGTATTTGTACATTATATATGTGTGTGTGTATATATATATATATACATATATATATATACATATATATATATATATATATGTATATATATATATGTTTAATGAGGAAGGAAACTGATTCTACAGTAGAATCAGCTTCCTTCCTCATTAGTGAAATCACTTTTCACTGATTTGGGAATTTGATAGGGATTGTAAAAAATGTTCAGTCCTATATATTGCAAATTATATGACACATCTATTAATTCTTAGAAACAGTTACTTGAAAAAGGCAAAACATTAGCAGTAGCAGAAGCAACAGCAAAAACAACTGTGTGGTTTTTTTTCATTCATTTTCCTGGGACAACTATATGCATTGATAAAAAGTATATCTGATAAGAAAATGTAATAATGAAGAAAAATACACAATTCTGTTTTCTTTACTATAAAATATACAACATGCATTTATACTACTAGTAATCAGTTTTAAGGACCAGTATTTCCCCAGATACCCCCTACCCCACCCTACCCCACTTTGATTATCACACAATCATTCATTTGGAATTCATTTATCACCACAAAACGAAATTAAAATGGCTAAGAGAAACTAGTAAGGTCTCCTTATTTTAAAATTTCCAACACTTTGCAAGTCCTCATTCCAATTGTTGTAGTTGCTTCCTTAGTTTAGAGACCTCTAGTAATCCAAATCCACTAATTCCATTGTACATTTTAATATTCACCTCACCCCCTTCCTAATTTCATCCTCCATCAGGATGTTCTGTTTAACTGAGAATATGAAATCATTTTTGTTGTTAGGGTTTATTAGTATTACATTTCAGTAATTTAATCCTGTATTTAATATGTTGGGACCCTGGGAACATTGAACCTGAACCTGTGACAAACATTTATAAACTTATTGAGAAATATTTAACCATTGAATTTAGAAGAAATTCAATTAAATATAAAAATGTATAGAAGTAAAATAGAGAATCTTTTAAAAACTGAGTTAGATCTGTTTAAAAATTATTCTGCTGTTGTATTCCTCTAAGAAATTAAATTAATAAATATAGTTGAATTTTAACTATTCTTTTTAAAATGAAAGATATTAAGTAAAGATTTTACATCCCCCTAGTAAATGGCAATTCTTTATTTATTGTACTCTTAAAATGTACAACCAGTGTCCAAAGACACACCCTATCCTGCCACAAATTAAAAAAAAATTATAATCCATCTGTCATTGATAAATGACAGCAGGTTATTTGCGTTGGTAAAAATAAAAGATAAAAATAAAAGATCTATGCTAACATTAGTCATTTTAAAAGGATCACAGAGAACTACTTGGTGAAAGTTAATCTCTTCTTCTAAGCAGATTTCTATTCCACAGCATTTTAATAGATATGTGGGTAGATATTCCACTGGGCATATAGAATTGGAATCATAGTAAATATAGTCATTATTAAAAGTAAATAATATTTTAATATTTACATTTTATAGTCTTAATACACTTAGACTTCTGGAGAGTATTGTACATGGAAGCTACCAAAACTCTTTTTTTCTTTATTCTAGACTTATTACTTATTTTTTCTCTTACTTTTTCAAAGTTCATTTACTGAATAAGGAAAAACAAAGAATAGTGAGATATTTATTGCTTCTAAGTACATTTTAAGCATCTTTGTTCTTTTTTGTTATAAAATGTTAAGTTCACAATATGATGCAAACATTTATTTAGATTAAATTCATTAATTCCACTGAAATTTATAAAAGTACAGCACAAGAAATTTATAACTAAGCAGTCAAGTATAAAAACAGGCTTACTGCTTTCCTGATTGCTTAGTCAGAAAAATAAAGAAAATGAAAATACATATTACAAGGGCTATTATATATATATATATCTAGATTAATAACAATTCATACAAATGTCATTAATTTTGGATAGAGTTATTAGCAGGGAAAAGTCTATTTGAATTATAGTCTGTTCTAATTATGAAACATTACAAAATTAAACCTTTTGTCAATGAGAAAAACAATATTTCCATTTATGGTTTTTTCATCTGAATGACAAAAGCTTTGTCTTTTTCTGAAGTGTGTAAGCTTGGTTGTTAAAAGCACATTCATCAACTGAACCAGCTAATCTTTTTTTCAAAAATGGTGGCATGAGGGGTGGCTAGGTGGCGCAGTGGATAAAGCACCGGCACTGAAGTCAGGAGTACCTGGGTTCAAATCTGGTCTCAGACACTAAATAATTTCCTAGCTGTGTGGCCTTGGGCAAGCCACTTAACCCCATTTGCCTTGCAAAAACCTAAAACAAATGGCTGCATGAATAGATGAAATTAGTGATGAAGATTTAAAGTCTTTAAAGAAACCTTTAAAAACATCTTAAAGGCAATGGAAAGAATACTAGATTTAGTGGCAAAAAAATGCATTTATATTTGTCTGCTTCTTACTACATATACAATTTTTTTTGCAAGGCAGTGGGCTAAGTGACTTGCCCAAGGTCACACAGCTAGGCAATTATTAAGTGTCTGAGGTTGTACATATACAGTTTTCACAAATTTTAGGTAGATTTTAGTTTTATCATTTTTAAATGATAGGGTTGGATTAGGAGAGCATTAAGATCCCTTCTAGTTTTAAATGTATGATTATATAATCCTTTTTTTTTTTTACACTGCAAATGATGCCTTCATTTAACCCTGAATTGTTAGTTAATTCATTATTTCCTGAAATGTGACAGGTAGTCACTGAGAAGTGAAACTGCCATCAAACTTTAATAAGAAATAGTCTTTGTACAGGAAATTGTCACTACAGAAATAGATGGTATGAGGTCAGGAGATGATAATTTGAAGGAATGCAGGCAGTGGTGGGGTAGCTTTTTGGATAGGGAGGGTAAGAGAGTATCACTCACAGGTTGGAGTCAATTAATGGTGGAAGACTATGGAGAGTGTGGGGACAGAAGTTACACTTAGTGTTCCATGACATACATATACCACAGTTTGTTAAGGGCTTTTTTTTTAAGTTTTTTAAAGTTTTTTTTTTGTTTGTAGATTGACTCTTACCTCTTTCAATTTAATATATGTGGACCATCTCAAACTTGTCAGTAAAACTTGAAAGTTTACAGGCCCAACAGATCTGTCATCTCAAAATTATCAGCAGAATTTGATGTTCTGCTGCTCTTACTATGGATGTCTGAAACTTGTCTGAGATTTATATGTTATAAATTTTAAAATGCCTTGATAGTAGTCTAAATGATATCCCTGATATAGCACATAAAACCAGAATATGATTTTTGGTCAATATATGATAGTTCAAAAAGTATACATACTCCTTTGATCTTTGACATATTTTGTATATGAATTCTTATTTCCTATTATTTCTTTAAGCTAGCTACTTTTCAACTTACTTGCTATATTGACTAAAAAGAGAGGGGATTACTGGGAATCTAAAAGATAAAATTTTAACAAACACTCAAGAGACTGAGAGAAAGGACACATATATCAAAGATGAGAAATTATAGAAATAAAAGAAAAGCAGAGAAAAGCTTCAAATGGAAATTTAAAAAACAAGGAAATGAAAAAAGATCTAAAATAGGATAAGAAAAATAGAAAATAATGTGGGACTAATGATTAAACACTCAACTGATAATGGGTACTGTTGGAATACTAAGTTGGGGAGAAAATTGACATAAAAACTAAAAAGTGAATAATCAAAGATGGTGGGGGGAAGAAGTCCTAAACTAAAAATCTCTTAAGTTAAGTGGTAAATGGACTGGAATAAGGAAAAAAAAATTTAAAAAGGATATTTACTAAGAGGATTATAGCAATGGACGAGGCAAGAGTTGGTGAAAGACTGCACTAGAGAGTCAACTATGTCAGAGGAACTGATATGACTTAGTAGACTGGATATGGGGGTTGAGGATAGATTAATAAATTGAGAATGACATCATGGTTTTGAGGGAGGGAAACTGGAAGAATGAAGACCTCTGGACAGTAGCAAGGAAGCCCTGAGGGCTATAAAACCTGGTGGTTGACCACCCCCACACCTAAAAAATAATAATGACAAAAAAAGAAAGGAAACCCAGTTTATAATAGCCATTTCCTGTATTTCTAAAGTTATTACATTTTACACAATCCCCCTTACTTTAAGATCCAATGACAGTGGTCTTCTTCCCGATCCTCCCATGACACAACGGTCAGTCATTCATTACTAGAATTCTGTACTTCATCTACTTATTTTAGATTCCCTCACTTCATTCAAGTCTCAGCTAAAATCCACCTTGTGCCAGAAGCATTTTTCTAAACCCCCTTAATTCTAGTGCCTTCTCCTTGAGCTTATCACCAATTTGTCTAATATATATTTTGCTTGTGCACAGTGGTTGACATATTGTAACTCCTATTAGAAGGTGAATTCCCTGAAGTCAGGGAATGTCTTGGTCTTTATGTTACTTAGTGCTTACTTAGTATAGTGCTGCATATAATAAGTGCTTATAGACTTGACAGTTCAAATGTTTGAAAAAAACTAGTCACTATTATAAGGTATAAAGAACCTTTTTTTACTTATTTTTTTAAGAAAGATTTTATTTATTTTGAGTTTTACAATTTTCCCCCCATTCTTACTTCCCTCCCTCCACTCCCCATGGAAGATATTCTGTTAGTGTTTACATTGGTTCCATGTTATACAATGATCTCAGTTGAATGTGATGACAGAGAAACCATATCCTTAAGGAAGAAAAATAAAGTACGAGAGAGTAAAATTACATAATACTATAATGCTTTTTTCCCTTAATTTGACAGTAATGCTCTTTGTTCTTTGTTCAAACTCCAAAATTATTTCCCTGGATACAGATGGTATTCCCTATTGCAGATAGCTCAGAATTGTCCCTAGTTGTTGCGATGAGGGGTTGGGCAAGTCCATCAAGTTGATCATCACCCCCATGTTGTTGCTATTAGGATGTACATTGTTTTTCTGGTTCTGCTCATCTTGCTCAGCATCAGTTCATGCAAATCTTTCCAGGCTTCCCTTAATTCCCATCCCTCCTTGTTTCTAATAGAACAAATGTGTTCTATGACATACATATAAGCAGTTTATTAAGCCATTCCCCATTTGAAGGACATTCACTTAATTTCCAATTCTTTGCCACTACAAACAGTCCTGCTATAAAAATTTTTGTACAAGTGATGTTTTTATACTTTTTATCATCTCTTCAAGGTATAGACCCAGTAGTAGTATTGCTAGATCAAGGGGTATGCATATTTTTGTTGTCCTTTGGGCATAATCCCAAATTGCTCTCCAGAAAGTTTGGATGAGTTCACATCCACCAACAGTGTAATAGTGTCCCAGATTTCCCCACATCCCTTCCAACACTAATCACTGTCCTTTGTGGTCATATTGGGCAGTCTGAGAGGTATGAGGTGGTATCTCAGAGATGCTTTAATTTTCATTTATCTAATAAGTAATGATTTGGAGCAATTTTTCAGATGTCTATGGATTGTTTTGATTTCCTCAGCTATGAATTGCCTTCACATATCCTTTGACCATTTGTCAATTGGGGAATGACTTGTTTTTTTGAAAATTTGAATAGTTCTCTATATATTTTACAAATGAGTACTTTGTCAGAAATACTAGTTGCAAAAATTGCTTCCTAATATACTATATTTCCTTTGATCTTGGTTACAGTGGTTTTCTCTGTGCAAAAGCTTTTTAATTTAATGTAGTCAAACTTATCTAGTTTGTTTCAATGATGTTCTCTATCTCTTCCTTGGTCATAAACTGTTTCCCTTTTCATAGATCTGACAGGTAAACTACTCCTTGATCTTCTAGTTTGCTTATAATATTGGTTTTTATGTCTAAATCCTGTATCCATTTTGATCTTATATTGGTATAGGGTGTAAGGAGTTGTTCTAATCTAAGTTTCTTCCATAATAACTTCCAATTTTCCCAACAATTTTCATCAAAGAGAGATTTCTTGCTATTGCATCTAGTCTATTCCACTGGTCCATGACTCTATTTCTTAGCCAATACCAATTGAGGCCTGATACTTTATAATATAATTTTAGATCTGGTAAGGCTAAGCCATCTTCTTTTGTACTTTTTTTAATTGAATTCCTGGAAATTCTTGACTTTTTATTTCTCCATATAAATTTACTTACAACTTTTTCTAACTCATTGCAGTAATTTTTTTGGAATTTTGATTGGCATTAAACAAGTGGTTTAGTTTTGGTAGAATTGTCATTTTTATTATATTAGCTTGACATATCCATGAACAGTTGATGTTTGCCCAGGTATTTTAAGCTGATATTATTTGAGTGAGAAGAGTTTTGTAATTGTTTTCAAAAAGTTTCTGAGTCTGCCTCAGCAGGTAGACTCCCAGGTATTTTATTTTGTCTGAGGTTACTTTGAATGGGATTTTTCTTTCTAGCTCTTTCTGCTGTATCTTGCTAGTCATATGTAGAAATGTTGAGAATTTATGATGGTTTATTTTATAACCTGCTACTTTGCTGATGTTGCTAATTATTTCTAGTAGTTTTTTAGATGACATTTTGGGATTCTCTGTGTATACCATCATGTCATCTGCAAAGAGTGAGAGTTTTGTCTCCTCCTTCCCTAATTCTAATTCCTTCAATTTCTTTTTCTTCTCTTATTGCTGAGGCTAACATTTCTAATATTATATTGAATAGTAGTCGTGATAATGGGAGATAATTCTATAATTTTCTTTCTCTGTTTTAACTCTTCCTGGTTTAGGTATCAACACCATATTGTTGTCATAGAAAGAGTTAGGCAAAGTTTCATCTTCACCTATTTTTCCAAAGAGTTTATATAGACTTGGAACCAATTGTTCCTTAAATGTTTGATAGAATTCAGTTGTGAATCCATCTGACCCTGGAGATTTTTTCTTAGGGAGTTCAATAATGGCTTTTGAATTTGTTTTTCTGAGATATGGCTATTTAGGTTTTTAATTTCTGCTTCATTTAATCTGGATAACTTAAATTTTTGTAAATATTCATGGATTTCACTTAGATTGTCAAATTTATTGGCATAGAGCTGAGCAAAATAATTCCCAATTTACTGCTTTAATTTCTTCTTCATTGGTGGTGAGTTCACCCTTTTCATTTATGATACTACCAATTTGGTTTGCTTCTTTCTTTTTTTTTAATCAAATTGACCAGAGGTCTATCAATTTTATTGTGGGTTTTTTTTCACAAAACCAACACTTGATTTTATTTATTAGTTCAATAATTTTCCTGCTTTCTATTTTATTAATTTCTCCTTTAATTTTTAGAATTTCTAATTTGGTATTTAACTGGAGTTTTTTAAATCGTTCTTTCTCTATTTTTTAGTTGCATATTTAGTTAATTGAATTCTTCTTTCTCTAGTTTATTCATGTAAGCATTTATAGATATAATATATCCCCTGACAACCACCTTGAATGTATCCCATAGGTTTTGGTATGTTGAATCATTATTGTCATTATCTAGGATGAAATAATTAATTCTTTAATTTATTGCTTGATCCACTCATTCTATAAAATGATGTTATTTAGTTTCCATTTAGTTCTGGGTCTATATTTTCCTGGCCCAATATTGCATATGATTTTTATTGCATTTTGATCTGAGAAAGATGTATTCACTACTTCTGCCTTTCTGCAATTGATCCTTAGGTTTCTATGTCCTTGTACATGGTCAATTTTTGTGTAAGTGCCATGTACTTCCATTTTCTCCATAGGTCTATCATATCTAGATTTTCTAAAAATCTATTTACCTACTTAACTTCCTTCTTGTTTATTTGATGATTTGATTTATCTAAATCTGAGAGTGGGAGGTTGAGGTCTCCAACTAGTAGAGTTTTGCTGTCTATGTCTTTCTTTAGCTCTTTCAACTTCTCCTCTAAGAATTTGGATGCTGTCCCATTGTGTGCATACATATTTAGTATTGAAATTAGTATTGAAATTGTCTATGGTACTTTTTAGGAGGATATAGTTTCCTTCCTTATTTCTTTTAACAGTATCTATTTTTGCAGCTTTTTTGTCTGAGATAAGGATTGTTACCCGTGCTTTTTTCACTTCAGTGGAAGTAAAATATATTTTGCTCCAACCTTTTACCTTTACTCTATATGTATCTCTCTGCTTCAAATGAGTTTGTTGTAAACAGCATATTGTAGGATTCTGGTTTTTAATCCACTCTGCTAACCGCTTACATTTTAAGAAAAAGTTCATCCCATTCACATTCAAAGTTATAATTACTAACTATTAATTGCCCTCCATACTATCTTCATTCTGTTTGTATTTCCCCTTTTTTCTTTTATCCATATTCCCCAGTGTTTTGTTTCTGAATACTGCCACTTTCAGTGTGTTTGCCCTTTTAAATTGACCCCTCCCCTTTCCCCCTTTCCCTTTTCCCCTTCTTCCCTTCCTTCTTATTTTTTCCCCTTTTTCTCCCCCTCCCTGTCCCCCCTCCCCTTTTCCCCCTTTTAATATTTGTTTTGTTTTTGTTTTTTTAGGTTTTTGCAAGGCAAATGGGGTTGAGACCAGATTTCAACCCAGGTACTCCTGACTCCAAGGCCAGTGCTTTATCCACTACACCACCTAGCTGCCCACCCCCTTTTAATGTTTGAAGGGTAAGGTAAGTTTTTTAGCTTGATTAAGTGTATCTAAGTGAACTTTAAGCCAGGTCTGATGAGATCAAGATGCAGGTGGTTCTTACCTCCTTCCTTCCTCCCCTCAATTACAATAGGTCATTTATACCACATGATTTAGTGAGATTTACCCCATTCAGTCTCCCTCCAACCTCCCTTCTCCTTACCTCCCCCCTTTTAAGGAGGTATTTTTTTTAAATCATTCTGAGTCACAGAAAAGTTAGGAGTGTCCATCACTTCTGGCTATGTATATTCTCTCTAATAGAGTTACAATTCTCAAGAGTTATGAGACTTTTTCCTCCCAAGTGGGTATATAGCCAGTTTTATCTTATTGTATAGTAGTTGTTGGATTTTTTTTTTTTAACCTTTTCATTGTCTCTTGAGCCTCCTGTTTGATGTCCAAATTTTCTATTTAGATCTGCTCTTTTCATCATGAAATCTTGGAAGTCTCCCATTTCATTAAATGTCCGTGTTGTTCCGTGGAAGAGAAGGCTCAACTTTGCCGGGTAGTGTAATCTTGGCTGCATTCCAAGCTCCCTTGCTCTTTGGAATATCTCATTCCAGGCCCTCTGATCCCTTAATGTTGCTGCAGTCAGGTCCTGTGTAATCCTTACTGTTGTTCCTTGGTATTTAATTTTTTTTCTTTCTGGCTGCTTGCAGGATTTTTTCTTTTATCTGGTAGTCCTGGAATTTGGCCACATTACTTGGTGTTTTCATTTTAGGATCTCTTTCCAGAGGGTATCGTTATATTCTTTCAATAACTATTCTGCCCTATGATTCCATGGTATCAGGGCAATTTTCCATCACTAAATCCTGTAATATTAAGTCCAACCTTTTTTTCTCTTCAATGTTCTTAGGAAGGCCAAAAATTCTCAGATTCTCCCTTCTCAATTGATTCTCTAGTTCAGTGGTTTTGCTGATGAGGTATTTTACATTGTTTTCTATTTTTTTTATCTTTTTGGTTTTGTTTAATACAATCTTGTTGTCTCATGAAGTCATTAGTTTCTGCCAATTCCATTCTTTTTTTTTTAGAGATTTTTCTTCCTTTATCTTTTGCAACTCCTTTTCCAGTTGGTCCATTCTATTTTTGAAGGACTTTTCTGTTTGCCCAAATGTAGTTTTCAGAGAATCATTTTCTTTTTTGCATTTGCCCAATTGAAGATCTGAGAGAGTTCTTCTCATTTTGTATTTGTCCAATTGTTTTTTGCAGGGATTTATTTTCTTGTTGTGAGATGTTAACTTTCTCTTGCAACGTGTTAATTTTCTCTTGAGTTTCTTTTTCCAGTTTTTACAAATAATGTTTAAACTCCTTCCTGATTTCTTCAAGGAAGTCTTTCTGGGCTGGAGACCAATTCATATTCTCCTCAGCAGTGCTAGATCTCTCTGGGTTAGGCTGTCCCTTCTAAGTATTTCTCCATGGACACCCTCCCCTTCCCTGACCTTTTTTCATCTTTTGCTGGGGTGGGGGGCGTAGCTGGCTCTCAGAGGTTTGCTTTTGAGGATCCTTGAGGCTTTGTTCACTTGCCTTAGTAATTCCAGGGGCCAGCCAGTGGGTGATGCTGGTAACTTTCTCTGGAGTGAGGTCCTCAGCAGCAGGGGCTGAGTTGACCTTGAAAACTGGGCTGGTCCCTGGGGGAGGGAGTTCATCTCTTTCTGTTTTGTAAGCTCTGCCACCCTGAAGGGGTGGAGGGGGGGGTTGTTTATTGTTTGTTCTGGGCAAAGTGCTCTGCCAAAATTATGGAGCTCAGGTACCTGGCCCAGCTGGTTGTTCTCCAGGTATGCTCTGAGACTCTGTGCTGGAACTCACCCTCCCAAAGCTCTTCTCCCCCTGTCCAAAGACTCCCCAGCTAAAGCTGGATCTCGTACCACCACCAACCAAAGTCTCCATGGCTAAGGCTGACTCTCTGCACCCCCCCAGCTGCTGTCCCCTGCAGTAATCCTCTTTCAGTTCACCCACAGTCCCCTGAGACAGCCTTTCTTGGTAGATGATCTTCTCCTAGTTTCTCTTTTTGGGTTTTGTTGATCTAATTTCTATTAAGAGGTTTCTCACATGTTATTTCTGAGGGGAAAGAGAGAGCACTATCACAGTGACTGTCTTCTCTCCACCATCTTGGCTGGAAGTCTCTTTTTACTTCTTATATTGCTTTCTTCAGCATCTTTGAAATTAGTATTTTATGAATATTTTCAATTCTGAATTTGCCTTAGACAATTGGGAATTATCACTATTATCCCACTCAATTAACGCAGCAATGGTACTAAATAGTCTCTATAATACAACAGTACAGAGAACACAAGAAATCATCGTTGAGATCAGATTTGGGATCATTATAGTTCTTATTATTTGTATGACCAAGTTGAAAATTCTATAATATTTCAGGAACACTGTTTCCTCATCTCTAAAATATGAGGGTGAATTTGATCACCTCTAAGATTTCTTCTAGCTATACATTAGTGATCTTAAGAGTCAGTAGTTTCAGTGGAACTAGGATACTAATTTCTCATCTTATAACTCTTGTCTGATATAAGAGAGAAGGGGATGAGATTCCAGCATAATATAATACCTTTTCCACTCATACACAGAAACAGAAACCTATAGTTGTTTATTAGCATTACTATTAGTGATGATAATATTAATAATTAACCATAGGATTTATAAACCACTTTGGAAATTTTATCTAATTTTATCCACACAATAACCCCTAGAGAGGTGGGTGCTGTTAATCACCCCACTATCCAGAACAGCAAATTGGAGTACAGAGACTTCCCAAAGTCACATAGATATTGTGGTGTCTGAGACTGAATATGAACTCAGGACATCCTAATTCCAAGTCCTGTATGTATGTATGTATGTACATATATATATATATATTTAGATAGAGATAAAGATAGAACTAGAGATATAGTTAGAGATAGAGATAAATAGAGATAAAGATAGTGATGGAGAGATTTCTTCCTCCAAGTTCACAAAATCTCAGTCTCTCTCTGTCTCTCTCTGTCTCTCTTTGTCTCTGTCCCTGTCTCTCTGTCTCTCTCTCAATTCTTTATTTCTCCCCTCCCAGTTCATAAAATTCATATTGTGAAGGGAGTAAAGAAATAGACAAAGAGAATATTTAACATCATATGGAAAGACTCTCATGGCTAATGTTGTTCATTAACTTCCAGTTTATGGAACATAGGCTCTCCAAAAGGACTCTTTCATTCACCACTCCCAGGGTAGTTTCTACCTATTGAATATCTAACATTGACCTTGAGAATACTTCCTTATATTATAAAGTAGTAGTGTTTATTCATTTGGATGCTAGAATAGGACTTGCCCTTGCTCAGCTCTTTTCCCTACTTTCCTTCTCTTTTTCCTAAACCTCTAGGTTCCATGAATTATGTTTCAAGGCCTCACCCATCTTTTATAGGTAAACTGAATTTGAATACTAGATAAGACTACATGCTGCAGTAGGAGGGACAAAGACTTATTTTTGAATTCAGAAGACTTGCTTTTCAAATATTTGTTCTTCAAGATGTTGGGCAAGCTCCTGGTCTGAATTTCTCTGTAGGGCTAAACCTCAAAGATCCTTTTTTACTCTAAATCTATGGACCTATATTATTGATTAATAAAGGTAAATGCTATAGAACATCATTCCCCTCATTTCCCATTTATCTTTTGTGCGTAATGTAACTATATATCTTTGATGTCTGAGAATGAATGATATTGTTTTCAAGAAAAGAAGTCAGACTTTTAAAAAGACCTTGCTAAAAAGAATCTAGTTGTTCAGGTCACATGTTCCAATTTGGAGTTTAGAAAATTCAGTCATTTATGAGTTAAAAAATTAAAAAATTCAAATTCTTATATTTCCCTGCTTTTCAACTTTCTTCTTTCTATGTCTTCATTTTCCACTCCATTTATTTCTCCCCTCCTTCATCTCTTTTCTATCTCCTCTTTGTCTTCTTTATCCTAATACTATTTTCTTCTTCTTTTATTCCTCCATTACTTGCAACTCTGCTTCTGATGCCCAGTTCTTGACACTATATATTACAAACTTAAAAGTGTGTAGATGGCATAAAATTTCAATTAATTGGTCTGGTAATGAATATGTATGAATAATTGTATAAGCACATGCACAATTGAGATAGGAAAATAATTGCATATTTGATATTGTAACATTTAATACTCTAGCAAATCTGATATTTTAGTAAGCATATTTCTCATGATTTGTAATTTGCTGTCAAAGGCCTTTAATTTTAGACTAACATCCTCCCTCCTTTTTAAAATCGATTTGCTTTTAAAACACTACCACCTTTGTTCATATATTCATATAATAAAAATGTATTTATCATACTTAGTGTGAAAAGTTCTTTGTCAAATTGTGTGGGAGAAAGTTTAGGTCATCCTTGACCTCAAGAATATAGTCTAGTGTGGGTTGGGTGAGTATAAAACATATTTCTATAATTCACAAGATTATGTGATAACTCAGAAGAAATATTTCTAGCATTACTGTGGTATAGGGAAGGTTTCCTGGTAGAGATAAAATTTAAGTTGCACTTTTCAAGATGGTTTTAAATTTTAAAAATATGAGGTGAGAGAAAGTGAGTCTTAAGATATAGAGAATAGTATATATAAAGTCAATGAGGAAGAAAGAGTAATGTATAGTAAAGAAATGGGGATATTTGCTTTAATTCAACTTAGAGTATAAGATACTACATAATATATAAAATAAGGCTAGAAAGAGATGGTAACATCAATTTGTGAAAGGCTCTGTATCAAAAGTACCTTCTTGAATAGGCAAATTGAGCCTCTGAAAATGTGGAAGGCAGACAGTGCTACAATTACTTGTGTGATTATTTATATTATATATGTATGTGTATAAATGTGTGTACTGACATATCACATCCACATCCTCATAACAAAATATCTGTATATTCCCATATTTATTTATATATGGGGCAGCCAGCCCTGAAGACCTGAGTTAAAATCTGGTCTCAGAAACTGAACACTTACTACCTCTGTGAGCTTGGGCAAGTCACTTAACACTGATTGCCTCACATCCAGGACCATCTCTAGTCATCCTGATTCATATCTGATCACTGGATCCAGATCATCCTAGAGGAAAAAGTGAGTGAGGTTGGTAACTTAGCACAACACCCCCACACACACACTCAAATTCAAACCACTTGTTTGTCATGGCATCACCTCTCTGATGTCATGATCTTCTTTGAGAGGAAAGGGCAAACAACAACAACAAAAATATGTGTATATGTAAGTATGTATGTATGTATGTATTTGCTGTGATTGTTGCTTGTCCTGTATGTATATATATATGTATATATTTATATGTATATATAAATATACATATATATATATATTTGTATGGATACACACACATGAGCACATACTAAATATATTGTGTGTATGTGTTTGTCAGTTAGGTGAATAGAGTGGATAGAGCACCAGGTCTGGATTTAAGAAGATCTCTGTGACCCTAAGCAAGTCACTTACCCTCTATGAATTGGGAATAATAATAACACCTAAGTCTCAGGGTTTTTGTGAGGATCAAATGATAGTTCTAAATCATTTTGCATAATTCTTGAAATATAATGCTATCTAGATGTTAGATATTATACAAATGCATCAATATATGTATATATATATTAAGTATATATACACATGTATGTATTTTATGATAACTAAGATTAGTGTAGTGTTTTAATGTTTGCAAAATACAAATATCTCATATGATTGTCATAACATCAAGAGGTTGTAGGTATCTCTATTGTACAGATAAGGAAACTGAGACATAGAAAAAGTTGTCCAAGGTTACATAACTAATAGACTTGTAATGATGAATTTTATTTCAGGTATTTCTGACCCCAAGTCTATCATTTTATATTCATGATGCCACCAATTTAATAATAACTAATTTTTTTTAATATTATGAAGGTTGACTTAATGAGAGAAAAAGTAGGGATAAAAATGATTGTTGGCATACTGATGAAATACCATGACATCTTCATTAATGAGCTTGAAATTTTTTAGGAAGTATTGTGTGTACTTTTTAGTAAATTAATAGGGGGTGGCATGAGGACTTTAATAAGAGCAGTGGTATTGGGATATTGATAGGAGGGAAAATGCTGATTTTAGAAAGAAATGATTGACAAGATTTGAAAATTAATTGAACATCACTTTCTGAAGTACAGCATATAACCCCAGGTTTCAGATGAAGGAAATTAAGTTAATGATAATGACTGACAAAAATAGTTCAGTCATTTTGGCCAGTTATATGAAAGAATGTCCTACAAATCTCTTTCATGCCCAAATCTCAAGAGAATGCAACTACAGTTAATTACAGATGATCAGAAGACAGATCTCTCACGAAACAAGGTAAAAATCCCAGCAGTTTTGCCTAGAAAACTTAAATTCCTAGAAGTTTTTACTTGGCCTTCATGTACCTATTGAGTGCATGATTTCATATTTGTGGAGATATGGAAAGACAAGAACATTAAAAAAATTATTGATACAACATTGTTCTGTTTTGATTACTCTGGAAAGGAATTTGGAATTGTTAAATTAAAAAAATAGAAAAGTGAAATCATTCATCTCATTGACCCAAGGATTCCATTACTCTTTGTATTTGCCCTAGCTAGTCACAGTGGATAGAGCACTGAACTTGGAGTCAAGGTGACAGAAGTTCAAATCCAACCTTGGACACCTGACTCTTCTTAGCTGTGTGACCTTCGGAAAATCCCTTAACCCTGATTTCCTTGCATTCAGGGTCATCTCCATTCATTTTGATTCATTTCTATCCACTGGACCCAGATGATTGTGGAGGAGAAAATGAGGCTGGTGACCAAGCACAACACCCCCTCACTGAAATCCAATCCATGTGCTTGTTATGGCATCACCTCCTCTGATATTGTGGTCTTTGAAAATCAAGAGCAAACATCATTTTTTGTCCTAGAGGCTTTGAGGGGACATGATGATCGTCAGGAGCAAGAAGTCATATGGTTTTCTGGGAGTAACAACTTGGAGTTGTAGGAGCTGATTTTGAATTTCAGCTTCACAATTTATTATCTGTATGGCCTTCAAAGATTCTTTCTGGGGATCAATTTGTTATACCTTGAGGGGACAGGGTGTAGTGAGGATAGAAAAACCCACAGATATTTTTAATCATAAATGCATGACAGAGTTAGGTCTTTTTATGAAGGAAAAAATAGCCAAGGATTTCACCTGAGTCATATTGTGGAGGTAGTGGGGGGGGCAGGGGGGGAGGAGAGGAAAGGAAGATGAGAGCAAAGGACATAATAAGAATAGTTAACATTTAAGGAGTGAGAATAGGGTTCTCTGGCTCATTCTCCCTAAATCCAGTAGTTTGCATATACCCCTCAGAATTTTAGATTAGCTGATAATATGAGGGATTACTTCTGTACCTCTGACAGCTTTCCAAATATCCCTCCCCAATATTACATGCCAGTGATTAGTCAGACTTCCATTAAGCAACTTAAAA
Source organism: Macrotis lagotis (assembly GCF_037893015.1). Classification (NCBI taxonomy): domain Eukaryota; kingdom Metazoa; phylum Chordata; class Mammalia; order Peramelemorphia; family Peramelidae; genus Macrotis; species Macrotis lagotis. The sequence continues at coordinate 93,695,726 of NC_133659.1, forward strand.
TCAATTAGCTTTTTTAAAAAAGGATAATTTCTTCTGAGATTCAGAGCAAGAATAAATATATAAAGAATTACTCCATACTTCATGGAATATTCTCTCTTCTACTATCACATTCTCTTGGTCAAGTAGATTTGATTCATTTTAGTTCCTCCAAGCAACTACATGGCTCATTATTGGACTTGCAATCCAGAAGACTCATCTCCATGCAGTGAGATGTAGTATGACTGTTGAATGAATCCTCATCTCACTTTCAACTATACTATTTCCATTTTCCAAATATCCCATAAAGCTCCTTGGGGTAACAGTGCTATTATTTTATCTATAAACCTGAACATTGTAATGGCAGGCTAAGTACCCTCAACTCTTTTTTGAACTCTTTAAGATTAAAGGTTTCACTCTCTTTACCCAAAGCAGAAGAGTATAAACGTAGAGCCCTAGGACAGAGACCTTTCCATAGAGGTCACACAGAATGATGGACAAGAACTCTCTCCTAATAGTATTGTTTTTTTAACCATATCACAGAGTGAAGAATCAACAAATGAAGCTGACTCCAAACATTTTGAGCACACACACACACACACACACACACACACACACGCCAGTTCTGACCAGACAATAAATTATCTCCTTGATTCCATATAATTCACAACAGAATACAACCTTTTGTAATCTCTCCAAGGTGCTTCCCTTGCATATTATCCTTCCTTTTCTGCAAGTAGGCTTCAGCTGAATAAGTAGAACTCTGAACATGTAGAAGAACCCTAGTTATATCTATATTGTGATTTAAGAATTTCAAACTCTATAAATTTTATCTTATTTGATCCTCACAACAACTCTGATAGATATACCACCATTTCATAAAGAAGAAACTGAAACAGAGAAATGATATTACTTGTCTAGGGTCACTCACCTAGTTAGCATCAGATAAAGGATTTGCACTCAGATTTTCCTGACCCAAGTCTACCACCCTGTCCACCACATCATCTAGCTTCATGGAACAGAAATGATAAATAAAATATGGAAATAGCAATGGGTTCAGAATCAGAAGTCTTGGATTTGAATAATTACATACATCACCTTGTAAAAGTCACTTAATTTTCTTTAATGATTCCCTCATCTGTAAAATGAAGAGTTAGAATGATTCAGTACAATAAATATTAAATGACTATTTGTATTTATTACTAATAATCAAGGAACTATGTTAAAAGCTAGACTAGAAAGATACAAAGGAAACAATTCCTTCCTTCAAGTATGTATAATAGAGATATGAAGTGATATATTTAAGATTGCTTCATTTGTATTAAAAGTGGTACTCAGGTCAGATCTGATGACTCTAAACTTTTTTAGTAATACAACATTATAATTTAATCATGTTTTCATGAAATTTCTTTGACTGATATTGGATATGTGAAACTATACTAGATGTTTTCAGATAAAAGAGAAAATATTTGTTCCTCCCTAAAAGAGCGTGGTGTCTCTACATATTAGTATAATCATTCAGTTCACTGAGCATCTTCTTAGCCATCTTCTGAATGGTCTGTCCTATTCTTGCTTATATTGAAAATACTTGCAATTTCTATAAAATGATGCTGAATTGATCCATCATGATTAATAATAAAGATGAATAAGCAATAAAAAGTAAATCAAGAATTCAGCCATTCACATTTTCTACCCCCAAAATGAATCTGAAAAATAAATATCTGAAAAAGTCTCCTTTATCACATAGAATATTAACTACACCAATATAATTAAATAAAAAAACCTAATCAAAAAATCAGATCTAGATCAGGAGGACCCTGAACCATTGACCCATCCATGGATGTTTACTGTATGTTATTTTTGTAATTATTTCCTCAAAGATTTTGTTGTTATGAATTCAACATTTTACTCTTTGGATTCATTGGAACACCAAATATGAAGACAAACATTTGAGTAAATAGTAAGAATAGCAAAAGAAAGGAAGTAATTGCCAGCATAGTCACTAAGACTGAACTTTCTACTCAGTGGTCATATTTCTCATAGGGCTGGTGAATTCAATAACAATTTTTCCAGTCTTACCATATCCCAGGTACTATGTTATGCAAATATTTAATAGTCCTTTTAATAAAGAAAACATATTCTTGTAATTGTCATTAGGATCAAAAGTAGGGACTCAGATAATTGTATCCAGAGTACAGTACTTACAAAGTAGTTATTTTAGGAGGGAAAGCATGAACAAGGTATTGAGATAAAGAATAACATTCAAAAAGACTTTTAAAAAAAATTACCTTACATCTGTTTTGAAGGAAATTGTAATGTAACTAGGTCCCTGAAAGTAGTTTTGGCACTGAAATTATTAGATTCTTAACATGACTATTTTTATAAGTTTAAAAGGAAAAATGAAAACAATTTGAGTAGCAAACTAAATCTTCCTGATCTCTTTGGGTTTAAATGGAATATTAATTACTGAGAATTCTCAGTCAGCAATTGCAACTACTACATATGGTTTCAAGATAATGTGCAATGAAGTATAGGAAATGGCCACACCTGCTCACATGTTCAATTTGGAGTGTAGGCACAATTTGTTCTCATTCAGCTCTTCAAAGTTTCTTTGGTAAACTTTATGAAATGTGCAAGAAATTTAAACTATTAGCATTTAGAAAAGTTGAGTTGAAACGTTGGAGTTTCCTTGGACCACATTTAATGTTATAACCTGTAGGTCTATTCAGAAAACAGGCTGGTTTAGGTCAAACAAGATAAAAAATTGCAGCTGTCTCTTTGCACCCACATGTGGAAAAAAAAAAAAGAATGCATTAGAGCTGAGGATAAGGAAAGAAGAAACTTTGTAAAGACTAATATTAATAATTATCAATGGGGTGAGGGGTGCTCCTTGAAAAGAATAAGAAAGAAATGATTGAAAGGGAAGAAAAATAGAGAATTAATGCCAATCATAACAGGAGAGATGATTTCCCAGAAAATGTTAAATAAACTAGTTTTTAATAATAGAAACACTTTTACTACGGTATTAATTCAAAAGAAAATGGGGAAGCTCTTTGTACTCTTTTCCTTGTCACCTCATATGTGTCACCCTAAATTCACTCTAAAGTTCAAATTGAAAGCAGGTAAATTCACTCATCCAAACAGGAGCAAGGGACAGATAATATATCAGTTTCATCTAGACCTTTAGAAAGATTTTGATATGAAAAAGGTTGAAAAAGTGACTTACTCTTTGAATGGCTCAATGATTCTCCATTAAGTCTATCATTAGGTCAAAAACCATTTATTAAGCTATCATTTACCAAACATTGTGTACTAGTATGCTTGTTCAATGGACTCAGGATTATTCTCCCCTCCCTAATTTTTAACTTCCATTCAAGGAGATGTCAATATACATGCTGACTCTCTCTCATCTTTCTCTAAACTCCTAGTTCCTTAATCTGCTCTCTTTCCATGAACTATTCCTCAACCTCACTCTAGTCACACACAAGGATGGTTATACCTTTGAGTTTGCTGTTACTCAAAATTGTAGCATCTTGAAGTTCAAAGATTCTGAAATCTTATCTGACCACAATGTATTGGCTTTTCATGTTTCCCTCTGCCTACCTTTACAAAATCTTACCCTTCATTCTTACCATGATCTCCAATTCCTTGACTACTCAATTCATTCCCTAACCATCTCTCCCCATTGTACTTCTTTCTCCTGATTTCCTTATCTTGGTCCCTTGATAACCAATTCAACTCTGTACAATTCTCTCTTGAATCCTTAGCCTCCCTATCACACCACCAATTCTGCCCTTCGAAGCCTTAGTTTTAGATCATTCCCATTTTGGTAGGATGATGATCTGTCTTCTAGCATAATTCCATAAAAATTGCTCTTTTCAAAATTATCAATAATTTCTTAGGCCAAACACACAATGATATTTTTTGATCAATTCTTCTCTTTGACCTCTCTGCAAGTTCTTTGACACTGTTGACTTACTACTTTTTACCCTTTATAGTTACTTCTCTTTGGGATTTTGAAAGGAAAATAAGGTGTCACAGTGAATAGAGGCCAGATTTGGATTCAGGAAGAATCATCTTCTTGAGTCCAAATTTGACCTAGGGCACTTCCTAGTTGTGTGACACTGGGCAAGTCACTTAACCCTGTTTGCCTCAGTTTCCTTATCTGTAAAATATCTGGAGAAGGAAATAATAAATCACCCTGGTAGCTTTGCCAAGAAAATCCCAAATGGATTCATAAAGAATTGCACATGACTGAAAAATGACTGAATAAGAAAAACAGCAACAGCAGTAGTTTTTTGGAACACCATTCCTTCTTGGCTTTTCTACCTACCTGACTGTTCCTTCTCACTCTCTTTTGCTGGATCCTCATCCAGGTATGCGTTCTGACCCTAGGTAGCTCACAAGGATCTGTCAGAGACCCTTTTCTCTTTCTATAATACTTCTCCAAATGATCTCATTAGTTACCATGGATTTGATTACCATCTTTATACTAATGATTCTCAGATCCTTTTTCTTCTGAACTCCAGTCTTACACCTCCAAGGGTCTTTCAGACCATATTAAACTCAAAGATCAATAAACATCTTAAATTCAACATGTACCAAACTATACTTACAAGCTATGTGTCATTCTAATCATTATGATGTCTTATTACACAGATTCAGTCTGTGCCATCGTCTGCCAATTTCACCTGTTTAGCATCTCTTGAATGTGCTACCTTCTTTTCTCTGACCTGCCACCACTATAGGGTGAGCACTTATCACTTCATGCTTTTATTATAGCAATAGCCTAATATGGATCTGCCTGCCTCAAGTCTCTTCCCAGGCTAATTTATTAACCACCAAAATTATTTGCCTAAAGCATGGGTCTTATTATAGCTTATACCTAATAGCACTGTAGTGATACCTTTTCACCTCCAGGTTATTTGAGGTATTTTCACTGGTCAATATAAAATATTCTGTTTGGCATTCAAAACCCTTCCTAATTCATTCATTCCTATTTTTTTTTATCTTTTTACATCTTAGTCCATACTGCATACTTTTAGATTGAATGAAACTGTACTGCTTGATCTTCCAGAAATTTTAGGTTCTAGGTATGCCCCCCACTGCTTTTAAGGATTCTTTTTTCTAACTTAAAATATAATCTTCTAAAGGCAACTTTTCCTAATCTCTCTTAATTTTAGTGCCTTCTCTCTTAATTATTTGCAGAGAGAGAGAGAGAGAGAGAGAGAGAGAGAGAGAGAGAGAGAGAACTCATTACTTTGGTTGCTTGTTTTCTCCCCTATTCAATTTTAAGTTCTTTGTCTTTGGTCTTGTGTCTTGTCTTTTCCATTTTTTCAAAATTCTGATTCTGAAGTTGGTTTTCTCTCTCTTTTTATGACAATGACAGACCCAAATTAGATGTTATTGATTTTACTGATAGCAGATCTTCTGTCAAGTTCCGGTAATACTTTGTGGGTGTCTCACTGCCTCTCTTTCCAAGCTGGTACATGGGGGCTGAGATGATTAAGTTCCAACTTTGCCTATCATTTGCTATGGTTCAGAAAAAGATTATCTGGATTCTAGTAAGTCATGACTGCAGGTCATTAAAACCTTATATCTGTTGCTTAGAATTCTCTGTGTTAATAAGAAATAACTTCCTTAAGAAGCCATCTCAAGATAGAACTTAATCTTTGGTTTGCAGCAGGAAAAAGTCACAAGATTTCAACGCTTCTGTTTTACAATGTCACACACTCTAAAATCTAGCCATAGTGGACCACTTGTATTTTTCCATATGTAAAATGTTTTATTTCTTATCCCCTTGCCTTTTTCCTGGTTATTCCCCATTACTAAATTGTTTTTTTTTTTCATCAAATCTGCCTCTGGGAATCTTCAATTTCTTTCTCTAAGCATTGACTCAAATGTCACCTTTTGTAGGAAGCCTCTTTTAGATTGTTGACTCCCCATATCATCTCCTCTAAGCATGTACACTAGATGTATCTTGTATGAATCCATTTTTATTCATGTCTTCTCTCCCTTTAGAATGCAATTTCCTTAAGTGCAGGGAAAGCATTTACATTTTATTTGCATTACCAGTGCTTGGCTTAAAATCAGTACTTAATAGTTATTCTATTGATAAAATGTTTGATTGTTTGACTAGATTGCTAGTGGAGTCCCTGCAAAAATTTAATTCAGTGATTTGGTAAGGAAAAAAAACCATTTAATAGTGATTCTTTTTTAAAGAAAGAAAAAACAAATATGACTAACATTCCATGTCATAAAATGATGCACCACTGGGGTATTCACTTTGTGAATCAATATTATATTCAGTTGTTACTCTGTTATGTCTTTAGTTATAAAATCCTTGATCTGATTATTGATTTTTGAGCTGACTTTTCTTTAGTTTTAATTCTTGAATTTTTTATTTGTTTTGATTAATCCTTCAATCCCCTTCTGCTCTTGGCTTTTAGCCTCATGAATGCAGACTGTTCTTTCTGCCTTTCAGTTACTAAGACAATATTTCTCATATGTCAAATGGAAATGGAAAAAATGAACATATTTCATAGTTGAACTTATTTCTATTACAAATAATAATAGATCTTGGGTTTAGATAAATATTATCATTATAAGGGGAAAAGTCCACTCTATTTATTTTTAGGTTTTTGCAAGGCAAATGGGGTTAAGTGGCTTGCCCAAGGCCATATAGCTAGGCAATTATTAAGTGTCTGAGGTCAGATTTGAACTCAGGTACTCCTGACTCCAGTGCCGGTGCTCTTTCCAGTGTGCTGCCCTACCCCTAACATCTTACAGTATTTTTCAAACTGCAACCATATTCAAGTTATTTGAGAAGTAGGTAGAGCAGACATATCTTAAATAATTTTAAAGAAATTTGATTAAGCATAAATAAATGATAAAGATACAAAATATTTATATATGAATATATGTGCATAAATATACATAGTATATAATGTAATATTTTAGGGAACAAATGTTCTATTTAAATTTAACAATAGAATCATATATGATATTCTTTAATATCTCTATTATGCCACTTAAAACAATTTTGCTTTATTCCTCAGGTGAAAAATTTTCTACAAAAGATTAATCATAGCTGACAAAATGTCAGGCATCTTCTGAAGAAGGAAGTAAAAGCAAATGAAAACCAGCTACTGGGCCTTTGGTGAAGCATAGTGAGGAAAAGAACCTTGGCAAATTATGAAACATGGTTCCTGAGAAAAGAGGTCTAATATGTTCTTGGCCCTCTCTGAAACTATGTCTCTTGATTGGTGTTATTTGCTCAGGAATTAGTTATTTGTTTTTCACGCATGAAGCAGCTAAAATATCAACTGAACTAACAAAGTCACTGATCTACAATACAGTTAAGATTTCATTCCAAGGAACATCCCCAACCCCCAGGACTTCAAGGCAGAAACAGCTTCTCAAGAGTCAGGGACACATTACAACCCTGAGGCCACAACTCACTACACCTTTCCATTTAAAGGTCAACCAAACAACTCAAAATAAGGAAAAGCACCAGGACCCTGTGCCATATAAATTTCTAATCCAGGAGGAAGACAAATGCAAAAATACAACTCCATTCTTGGTGTTTTTAATATGTACTACAGAGCATGAAAAGTTAAGAAGGAATAGCATCAGAAAAACTTGGGGGAATGAAAGTCTGGTGCCGGGATTTCCTGTGGTTCGTTTATTTTTGCTAGGTGTCAAGAACCAAGGCTCTACTGAAGCAATAAGAGAAGAAAGCAGGATGTTTCAGGACATCATTCAACAGGACTTTAAAGACACCTATTCTAACCTGACCCTCAAGGTCTTGATGGGCATGAAATGGGTTGCTACTTATTGTCCTAAAGCACATTTTGTCATGAAAACAGATTCTGATATGTTTGTTAATACTGAATACTTGATCCAAAAGCTACTGGTTACAATATCGACCTCACAGCTTTATTTCACTGGTTTTCCTATGAGGAGATATCCACCTATAAGAAATCGCAGGAGCAAATGGTACATGCCTTTTGACCTGTACCCTGGATCAGTCTACCCAGATTTTTGCTCTGGAACTGGATATGTATTCTCTGGAAGTTTGGCAACCATGGTATACCAGACTTCTTTTAGTGTAAGAGTTTTACCCTTAGAAGATGTATATGTAGGTCTGTGCCTTCAGAAAATGGGAGTCAGGGTGACAGCACCACCAAGATTTTCTTTATTTAATCCATTTAAAATTCCATTTAAACCCTGTGTCTATAACAAACTTATCACATCCCATTATATTTCTCCCAATGAGCTGCTCAAATTTTGGGATCTTATACAAAAGAAAAAGCATGAATGTTTTCAAAATTTAAATGGCCAACCCCCTCCCTTTATATTTGTTCACAATTAAACAAGAAAGTCACTCATCAGCAAAGAAATCATATTGAGTCTTTGTGGATTTTCATAGTTCTCATTATCCTGGTGTATTATTCCTATGCATAAGTGAAGCACATGTGAAAGAGTCACTGGTGAGGAATTTAGTTGTAGGTATGTGGCTAACACATATAGAGAAAATATTTGTAAATCTCATGTGCAAAAGAGTGTTATATTAATTCTTATTCCTCCTATTCTTCCCTTTAACTTAGTGCTTAAAATCCAACAACTAACTCATCTCCATTGTCAGTCCTAAATATTGATGTTAGATGCAATTTCATGTGTTCCCCCCCCTTATTTTATATTCTTGGATTTTTGTATGTCAAAAAAATGTAAAATTAAGTTAGACACACACCATTGTCATGCAAATAATCAAATCTGGATCTATTGGTGACAAATATTCTACTTCTTTGACTATAGAGGCAATTTAATTTCTGTGTTTTTTTTAAGGCATATTTTCAAATAAGTTAAATCGAGTTAAATCTTAAGGAATTTTTTCCAAAAAAACCCACAGTTTTTGAGCTAAGTTGGCATTATATGAAACTATTTGGAAAAAAATCTGTTGGGAAATGTATTTCAGAATTACTTACAGAAATAAACTTCATCTTCAAATTTGCCAAAAATACCGAATGAGTTCTGTTAAATTTCCCCCTTTCCAGATTGCTGGGGAAGTTGAGTCTCATGATCAATTTATGCTCTAAGTATGAGGAACTGAAGAACTGTCATTCCTTTCTTCATTAAATGTCCACTATTCAGGGTTAATTTTCACTTGTAAGGTGAATCCCCTTTCAGAATGGTTAAGTAAAAGTTTCAGGGTCTCCAATTATTTTCTGTTTCAGTAGCAAGGAAGTATGGAGAAAGATTTCTATATAAACTAGGATTGCATAATTAATCATTTCTTTACAGAATAATTCCTTATAATGAATCTCCTGACAAAGTTAACATACTTAGAGTTATTAAATACTTAACTTTTCTTGTCATTACTAAATACTCAGAGGAAGTTGCATGAATATGATACTAGAGTTAGGAAGATATGAAATCAAATACATTCTCAGACATTTAGACATTGTATAATTCTACAAAAGTCATTTAACCTTGTCTGCTTCAGTTTTCTCATCCTATAAAATATAGATAACAATAGTACAATTAGATAATATTAGTAAAGTATTTTGCAAATGATAAAGTATAATATAAATTCTAGCTATTATTATTAGCTATAAATGCCTCCAAGATAAATATTCAAACTAAAGGAGACATAACAATTCATCCCCTGAATTCCTAGTTCAGAGGTGCTTGACTTAGAGGCCCTGAACTCATTTAAAAGTATTTTAATAATTCAATTTCATTGAGATTTGTTTCTTTTGCAATTTATTGCATTTTATTTTATGTATTTAACAACATTATTCTAAGAAAGGTTTCTTAAATTATACAAGATTGTGTTCTGGACACAAAAGGTTAAGAATCTTTGTCATAACCTTTTCCCAGATAAGTTATAACCAATGATCATGTTAGTTACTACCTGCAGTGAATGTGCAAACACACAGATACATATATTCACACACATATATTCACACATACATGCACCAACACAAACTCATGCACACATGACTGAACAAACTACATCTTTCATTGGAAATATATTTAGGACAATTTTCTTTTCATTAGTTACCTACTTTAATGGACATTTTATGTTTCCTATTATATTTATAATAAAAATTAATCAGGTTTAGAAATAATCTTTATTCATATATATATTTTGAAGATTTATCTGAGCTTTCTAAGAAAATATACCAAGATAACACAGTCTAAAAAATCTCACAATACACATCCTACTATAATCCACCATATAGGTTGATAATTGATTAAATTCTCCCTAGACCATGTCAACTGGAAGAGATTCCCCTAGCAATTGAATGAATGTTAAATATAAGTAAACTAAATTGGACTTGCTTGGAGAGTAAGTGCAAACTTAAATAGTTTACTATATTAAACCTGCCCCAAATGAGACTATCTTAACTAACCATTTACCTTGGCTATTTTACCATCTTCTCTGATTTTGTTACTTCGTGTATGATATTCTTACAATATATACCACAGCTGCTGTTTTCCAATTCTTACACTTGCAGCAATAAATTCAATATGACCACTACTTCTGAAAAAGGCATGTATGTATAAACAAAACTATCAACTCATCATCCCTGTGATTCTCCAGCTTCATACTCCCATCTTTTGCTACTACTTTCTTAAGCCAACAATCTTATCCAATAGCATAAATGATACTTAAGGTCAATCACTATTCTATTTTTAAATGTATATTTACAGTGCTTAGCATATTGCTTGTAATGTTATTAGCATTTAATTTCTTTCATCCCTTCATTCTATTATGATCCCCTTTGCCACATATATTTTCGCTCCTTTACCACATGTATCTTAAGAGGTCCAATTGGAGGTTTGATAAACCAACAATTTATTATTTTATTTTGTTAGAGAATATTTTAGATAAAGGAAGCATTATCTTCCTGATTGTGAAATCAAATTGACTGTCATCTTTGCTATATGAAAATTCCCCTCATTTCTCAAGAAATAGGTATTTGTAAGCTTCAACTTTGTATTTATAATTTCTTTATGTTGTTTTTTTTCCTCTAGAATGGAAGCTCAGTGACCTAGCACAACACTTAAAATGGAACAGAGATGTATTAATAAATGATTACCAATTGATTAATTGATTGGTTCATTGGCCAATGAAGGAACTACAAAGGAGAGAACTAAAGTCTTTTCAATGGTAGCAAGTGGTAGAATCAGGTTTAGTTCTGCATACTCTGAATCCCTTCTACAATCTACTATCCAACTTTACTGGAAAACCTGTGAAATTAAAAAGGAAATGAATGAAAAGAAGCAAAACCTTTAATAAAATATAAAAATATAATATTATTTTTATTTTATTTTGTCTCATTTATGGAATCATCATGATCCAATGGAAAATACCAGACTAGATATCAAAGGAGGCAAGTAAAATGCTAGATCTGTCATTTATTACGTTTGGTTTTGAAAAGTCTTGATGATCACTAGGTTCTCTTTGACCTTTAAATTTTAAGATACAATGAAATGTTAGCCTTCAAATAAATTCAAATTTTATACTCATATATTTGCATGTGGATGTGTTTATATACATATGTTTTTTCAGTAATTCAATAAACAATTGTTATGTGCCTACTAAGTACTAGGGATAAAATATAAATAAATTTTTGTATACAAATACAATATTAGTAAAGGAAGGGTCATTCAAGAAATGGAAGTAAAAGAAAATATGTTGAGACTTTGTTCCAAGACACTCACTAGGTAAGCAAAATGCTTAACCTGAAAATTAGCAGGGGCAGAGTCAAAACAGCAGCAAAGAGGCAACTTTCCTGAGTTCACCCACCAAACCTGTCTAAAGACTTAAAGAATGACAGAAAATAATTTCTGGGGCAATAGAATCCACAAAAGAACAATCAAAAAAACATTTCCAATCGAAGAAAACTTAGGAAATCAGTAGGAAAAATAAAATCTGTCACATCTCAGTAAGAATGGGTGGAGCACAATTCAGTACAAGATTTACTAACACAGATAAAGTCATTCCCCAATTGATAAATGATCAAGTGATATGAACAGTTCAAAGTTATCAAAGTTACTTATGGCCATATCAAAATGTTCTAACACTATTGATTAGAGAAATTCAAATTAAAGGAATCCTGTGGTACTACCTCATAGCTATTAGATTGCCTAATAGGACAGAAAAGGAAATTAAAATGACAAATATCGGAGGGTATGAGAGAAAACTGATATATTAATCCCTATTGGTGGAGTTGTGAGTTGATTCAAACATTCTGTAGGCCAATTTGGAACTATTATCAAATGACTATTTTTATAGTCCTGCAAAGCCTTTGATCTAGCAAGATCAAAATAACTTATTTAATATCTGTTATTTAAGAAGAAATTATATATGTATTCTGTAACCCTGGCAGTGGTGAAAGTTTTACATTGAAATTTTTGAAATTTATATACATATATATATATATATATATATATATATATAACTACATTGGATTTTTTGAAATTTTATATATCTGTTATATATAATATTATATAAAGCTAAATTCATAGAATCATGTTTTCTTTTTGAAAATAGGAACGTATTTGAACAAGAGGAAAATAAGCTTATAAAACAGAGATGTGAAAGAAATTTATGTGGAACAGATATTTAGTTATAAGGTTAACTTTAAGAAAATGAAATGGCAGCATGGATACATTATGTTTCAAGTAGGTTAAGAATTTAATGTTTAATTTTAAAGAAGCAAAAATGGTAAACTCAGAAGAAGGTTGTATAAGAAATTGGGAAAATAATTCTGAATAAATGTGAGAGGTGTTGAAAAATGATTGGGAGACTGAAAATTATGTAACCCATAGTTAGATAATTTACTGATGAGCAAGATGTTGAAAAGTTATATACGAATAACTTAAACTTAAGAAATCAAAAAGGAAAAGATGAGAGGAGAATATGTTATGGACTTCTGGGACAATCTATGCCTCATGAACAGTGGGGGTCTGTAAAAGGAATTTAATATTGGACTTAAGTTCAAAGAGAGTATGGTTGAAATGGTATTAATTGGGGAAGCTGCAGATTATTTGAGATATCTACTGGAGATATCAAAGAAGAGATGATGAGAAGAAAAGCTAGGCATAATTTTCCTGGTTTAAATATTGTGTCACCTATATGTTTTTTGTAAAACATGTACTTTGTTAAATTAAGTAAAGTTAATCATTCAACTCATCCAAATATTTATAACATGGGAGCATTTAGGACCTTAGAAATATCAGGAATTTCATTTGTAGAAAATATTGAAGGAAGAAAGATGTTTCCTACAGAATCTCCTTGTTTAAATTTACATGCTTGGGATTTCAAAAATGAATGTTTTCCACCCTGGGTTGTTTGTCATACCCCAAATAGAAAAATTTATGATCATTCTATATTTTTCTATTTTTTTATTTTTTATTAGGTTTTTAGGTTTTTTGGGGGGCAAATGGGGTTAAGTGGCTTGCCCAAGGCCACACAGCTAGGTAATTATTGAGTGTCTGAGACCGGATTTGAACCCAGGTACTCCGGACTCCAGGGCCAGTGCTTTATCCACTGTGCCACCTAGCCACCCCATGATCATTCTGTTTTGCTACAAGTGTGGAATTCTCCTGATAGAGTTGTTCCACGGGGGATTCCAGGCTATATTAAACCAATTATATACCCACAAATAGGGTTAGCTAATTCAGAGATATGGAAGGCTATGAGAGCTATAGATGAGATGAGGTACATACAATGAAATAGGAATGTTGGACAAAATATCTTATGCAGAAAAGAAATTGTCCATGACTGGATGCACAGGACCAGATAGTGCCTTCATTATATGACATCAAAGATGTCAATATTATCAGAGAAAAAAGGGGGTATAATGTTAACTGTTACAATTGCACTGTTCAAGCATGTGTAAATAAGGAAGTGATAGACGATGATTTTGTTTTCATGATACGACAGCCAAAATTTGCTGTATTACACACCAAGTTAGAAGACTGGTATATGTCTCCTTCTGATGAGTTCTTAGAAAAGGTATTAAAAGAATGAGGCAAAAGATACATGTTAGTTGCATTGTGTTGGGAATATTAAGTACATAGCAGCCATTATAGCAGCCACTTCAGTGACTATTTATGTACAAGTAGGGAATAAGGAAAAAATAGAAGCTAAATATATATACTCAAGAAATATCAGAAAATACTCAGGAGAGAATTAATGAAGATCTTTATCATTTGATTAATGCATTACAAACCTTTGTAATGAACACAAGATACAATAGCAATGTGATTATAGATTTTCTGCTATTTGTGTTACTCCTTTAAAATATGATACTTCATTTATTCCAGGGGATAATATAAAAGTTTATTTGAATGGAATATAGTGTAATGTGTCTATAACTATGGATATGAATTAATTGCTTAAAATTGTTAATGATATTGCATTGACACCTAGAATGGAAATGGACTCAGGTGTTGATAATTTGTTTGACTTTGTTAATAGGTTTCATCCTTTTCATTTTATGAACCTATTAGTGAGCATGCTTCCTGGTATCTTTGCATTATTATTGATATTGTATATTATTCCCATTTGTCTTAAACATCTTTTATCACTGGGACAAAATATAGATGTCCTAACACACTGCCTAAAGCTTTAGCATGCCTAAGAAGGGGGAATCTGTAGAGGGTCAGCCCCTGGGAGTGATTTTCACATATCCTTGGTGACCTTTTCCATCAGAGATATGTATGTATTATTGCTCATTGTATGGATCTGTTGGCTCTCCAGTGAATCCTGACATGGGATAATATGTGGTTCCAGAGGTGGTTGTAAAGGCTTTTTTGACAGAGAAGTATGCAGATTTCTAAGAACAAATATTGTAAATTTACACAGGAAATTGTGAAATTGGGTCTCCTTCAACCGGTCATTCCTGAAATAAGTTTTTGCTACAAAAAGTCTTTATTTACAAAAATAAAGTTGGCAGATTTTCACTTCCAAACCTTGAATATTTGGGTATGATTTTCTACTTAATCTGACTCTTGGAAATTCATTTCCAGACCCACACCAGAGCTATCACAGGCAATACTCCCCAAATCATTGGTTATTAATAATCATTACTTTCAATCGCAACCAGTAACTGTGAATGTTTCCCAAAAATCTGCCCTGGACTCTCTTTTCTTTACACTCTGTATTATTTCACTTTGTGATCTTATCAGCCCTTCTTCTTCTTATTATTATTATTATTTTAAATTTATTACTATTTTTTCTTTCCCAGATTCATGTAAAAAAAACAATTTTAGCATTCATTTTTAAATCTTTGAGTTCAGGTAGCTAGGTGGCACAGTATATAAAGCATCAGCCTTGGAGTCAGGAGCATCTGAGTTCAAAAATGACCTCAGATATTTAATAATTACCTATCTCTGTGACCTTGGATAAGTCACAATTCCATTGCCTTGCAAACACAAAACAAGCAAACAAACAAAAAACAGCTTTGAGTTCAAAATTCTTTCCCTTCATTCCTTCCTCCCACCCCTACTCCATTGAGAAGGCAAGCCATTGCATAATGTCATGCAAAACATTTCTATAACAGTCATGTTGTGAAGGAAAATATAAATTAAAAACCCTCAAGAAAAAAGAAAAGTTTTTATTGAGTTTTTTTTTTTTTGCAAGGCAAATTGAGTTAAGTGGCTTGCCCAAGACCACACAGATAGGTAATTAGTAAGTGTCTGAGACCAGATTTGAACTCAGGTATTCCTGACTACAAGGCCAGAGCTTTATCAACTGCACCACCTAGCCACCCCAAAAATAAAGTTTTAAAAAGTATGCTTCATCTATAAAAAAATATGCTTCAATCAGTTATTTCTCTGGGGATGAGTAGCATTTTCATCTTAAGTCCTTCAGAGTTGTCTTGGATCATTGCATTGTTGAGAGTAGCCAAATCATTTTGTACTCTTTATTTTGCTTTGCTTTGAATCAGCTCATATAAATCTTTCCAGATTTTGTTGAGATTGTCCTGTTCATCATTTCTTATAGCAAAACAGTATTCCATCATAATCATATAGCATAATTTGTGTGTATATATATATATATATATATATATATATATATATATATATATATATATACTTAATGTGCACACAACCAGAGTGGAAATGTATTTTTTTAACTTGAAATTTTGGTCAAATTTCTTTTTATTATGCTCAACTGGCATAATGGATTAAAGAAAGGAAAAAAGTAGATTCTTTCAAATTGTTGAAAATATAATTTAAAATAAGAATTTAAAATGGCCAACATTTTCCTGACTCTTGTAAAAATTGGACTTGGCAAAAAGAAAAGCATACTTCTCATTACAATCTATCAAAAAACAAGCTTACTTACTATTTTTGATTGAAGTCATCAAATCAGATTTCTACCATACCATTGTCCCCCTCCCCTCAAAAAATAGATGTTTCAATGAGAAGAGAGAAAAGAGGAAAAATATTGAATGTTAATTTTATAAATGCTTTTTAGATGAATCTAAAGTAAGAAAATCAAGTTATGTACTAATGAATTAGAGATTCCACGCAGGAAGGGATTTTAGCGATAGCAGCTAGGTAGTAGAGTGTATACAGCACTGGACTTGGAGTTAGGAAGACCTGAATTCAAATTCAGCCTCAGATACTTGTTAATTATTTGCCTGGCCAAGTCAATTAAACCCGATGCCTTAGATTCCTCCTCTATAAAATGAACTTGAAAAGGAAATGGGGAAATACTCTAATATCTCTGCCAAGCAGACACCAAATAGAGGTACAATGACTCAACAACCATCTCAACATGTACATTACACAGTGTAGGAAACAAATCCAGAGAAATAAAATTATTTTCCAATATTATAATTAGTAAGTAGTAGAGTCAGACTTAGAACTCAAATACTCAGTTCTTTAATTCAATACTATTGTTGAAGAATAATTAGGACATCTGTATCTTATCATTCCCTCTGTCATACCCACCACTTCCACCTCACTCAATTCAAGTTGGTTGATAAAATAGCATTAACATCTATTGAACTACAGAACTATATAAGAAATTGTCCAAAACAGGAATACAAGAGTCTTTGCTTTATTTTTAAATTCTAGTGTTTCTGGACTTTCTTTCACCAAATCATAGAAGGTGAGAGATTGAAAAGAGAATAGATTTCATCTATGAATTGATTTACTGAAGGTCAAAAAGATGGGACTGGCCCAATATTATATAGTGTGTCAATTAATGGAGGAACAGGGTATAGAACCCAGTTGTTCTAATTGACAGTTCCATTACACCATCTTTCCCTGAGTTATTTTTGGTACAAATACGGTGGATGGATGACACTGTAAAAACTCAAGAACGTAATTCAGTGACCTCCAAGAACCCCTCTATATCTACCATTTCATGATTCTTCATGAAATGAAGTACAAATTCTTCAGAAATTATACCTTTTTAAACAGTCAAGGTAAAGTTGCCTAATTATTACTGTTTATTAATCCAATAATCCAATCATCTTAGAAACTCTTCCACTACAACTAGATCTTCAGTTGTCTGCATTTTTTCTTTTGCTGTATTTTCCATTCAGTCTGGATATAAAATATATAGCTGATTGCCAAATATGAACTTTAGAATACCATAGTTTGGGGTGGAAAAAAACTTTTCAATTTCTTTGTTCCCTTTAAGGTTTACTAACATATTTTTATTTTTTACATAGACATTTCTAGATATGTTCCAGATAAAAATTTGCCCAATTCCAGTCCCTAGTTCCTTCAGGTGTGATGTTGAGATCAAATGAGTCATTCACAGGTCATTGAACAGTGAACAACAAGAAATCTACTTAGCTCTAATGCAACAAATATATCAAAACTCATCTGATCATCAGGACAGGGTTTCCATTCTCTGTCACAAAACAGAGCTCTTGGACTCTGGCTACCATTACAAGAATTAGTTAAAGAAAACAACCTGATACAGCAACATCAGTTAACCAGTTAGGAAGTACAGAGTATAGAGTGCTGGACTTGTAGTCAAGTCCTGAATTCAATTCTGACCTAAGACACTAACTTGAACTTGCTGTATGAACCTAGACAAAAACTTAACCTTTATCTGCCCTTAGTTTCCTCATTTGTAAAATAAGGTCAATAATAGCACCTCTCCTCCACCAAAAGTTATTGTCAGGATAAAATGAAAAAATATTTGTAAAGCACTTTGCACACTCTCTGAAATGTTAGCTACTTAATACATCTCTTATTTCACATTTCACATCTACATTCTCAGACTCTTTTGAAAAGCATAGGGTTGTGATGTCCTTTGAGGTAGGTTCAACTTTATATAATTTTGATGAGACACCATCCAATTTCCTTTTCTTTTCTTTTTTTTTGGGGGGGTAGACAATGATGTTAAGTGACTTACCCAAGGTCACACAGCTAGATAATTAGTATCTGAGATCAAATTGGAACTCAGGTCCTCCTAACTCCACTGTGCCACCTAGCTGCCCTCCATTGAATTTCCTATAAAATTCTTGTTTGTGCTAATTTTGCTTACTTTGGTATCAATTTATTCAATTCTTCCCATGTGATCTTTGAGTTCCTCATATTTCTCATATCTTCAAATTCAACATCTCATTCTATCCATTTACTATAATTTGTTTTGCCAGTATGAATTCACTGATCTCTTTCTAAATCTTTGCTTTATAATATTTGGGAAAACACTCAGCAGATTATAGTCTTTCATTTTGAAAGGTATTCAACTCAAAACACATCAATGATAATAAGAGTGGTATACATTATCAGGATTTAAATTGTGAGATTTGCTACCCAGACAAAGAAGCAGCAGAACTCTGTATTTCATACATAAAAAAGCTGCTTTCCTTGATCATCTTTTCCTGGTAATTCACGCTGTGATACAATCGGAAGAATTATGGAGACACAATTGATTTTAACCTGAGATGAAAATTATCTTCTATCTATAATATTAAAGAAGTATCCTTATTAGTATCACTAAGCTACTTCAAGGTTATATGGTTTCAATAACTGTTTTGTTGGCAATTTCATATCAAGAAGTTAAAAAAAGTGTCCTAGAATATTGATGGAAATGCCTTAGGGAATTCAATGCTATTAATAATGAAAAACATCTCTGAAAACAAAAATAATTATGAGGGAAGGTAGGCAGTTCATGTCATTATAATTTTAGTAATAATTTTTAAAGTGATTAGAAACACACTAGCAACATTTCTAGGTTGACATTGCACACCCCCCCCACATATCACCCAGCATTTACCCTTATAACAACTATCATCATCAGAGTAAAGGAAACAAAATTGCCCTACACATAACATCTATGATATATGTAGGTAATGCAGTAGACAGTATTGTGTACTGCAGTCAAAAAGACTAGATTATTTAAAATATCACATTATTCAAAATTTTTAGCAATCAATTTATGTACAAGATTAATTCAATAAGAGGCATAAGAAATGGACAAAGATGGAAAAATGAAATAGCATTTTATTATTTGACTTGTTTTCTTTTAGTATCAAATAAATAGCATGAGAACATGATTCTCTTCAGGGATAAGTAGAAAATAAAATCATCTGATTTTCTTTTTCCCCCCCTTTTTACCCTGCAGAATTTATATCACTGGAATATGATCAGAGAGAGAGAATCTTCTCATCAGCTAAATTAAGACATTTTAATTCTGTAGTAGAAGTTTTTGGGAAAGTTATTACTGTCCTTCTTGTTCCAAATTGAATGGGAATATGATTCCCTAGATTCAGGTAAATCTCAATTTTTTCCCTAAAGTGGGAGATGAGTATTCATGAATCCATGCAGCATGGAAAACTTTACACCCTTCGTTATAAATATCTGTCAGGTAGGAAAAAATCAGTCAAGCCCAGCTACTAATCATTTTCAACAGCTTTTTTGCCAGTGGAAATGTCAGAGTCGTTTCAGAATACAATTTTTCCTAAAAACATTAAAAATCAATTAGTGTTTATTAAAAAGTGAGGAAAGGACTTTCTTTCTTCAAAAAATCAATTATAGATTAATTGCTGTTACAAAAGCATATGAAATGTAAATTACTTCTAAATTTCTTGCTGGTACCATCATGTGCTATGCTATGGTGTGATTTTGATAAAAGCTATTAAATATTATTAAAAGATGCTCAAAATTTCTAAAGCATTTTGATTAATAACAAACTGGTGATCTTATATATTCATATATGTAATTGTATATTTACAAGACATTCCTGAATTTATCACTTTAGTAGATTTTTTTATCATATGCTAAAGGTTATTATACCAGTACTAGGAAGAAAAAGATATTGATAAAAGAACCAAGAGAAACTTTGGTGGATGGGAAAGTATACTTGGCAATGAGAAAAAGACCTAGATTCTAGTCCTGGTTTTACCTTAAGGCAGAATGATGTTTCATGAGGCTCTTTGTTTAGGGGCACCTGGTGGTGCAATGGATATAGCTCTGGCCCTGGAGTCAGGAGGACCTCAATTCAAATCTGGATTCAGACAGTAATTACCCAGCTGTGTGATCCTGGACAGGTCAATTAACTCCATTGCCTTGGAAAAAACAAAACAAAACCAAACAAAAAATTCCTTATTGATCTAGACTCTATTTTCACTGCTACAAAATGAGAAAGGAAGACTAGATTTTATAGAATCTTTTAGATATAAAATCTTGGGATTTAAGTAACTCAGGATTTTAAAAGAATCTGGTGTGAAGATCTATATAAATCTTGTTCCAATGTCAGATGAAGTATATAACTACAATAGAAAGATGTTTGCTCTGTTTTTTTCCCTGTCCCCCTATGTTGTCCCCCAATTCATAATCTAACCTTAATAATATCATTAAATTATTACCTCACCTTTCCTATATAAACTATTATCACTTCACCACCACCAGAAAAAACCCAAACAATAAATCCTAAAGAGTTCATTTTAAAAATATAATATTAACCACTGGTAACAAATTACCAATGTATGATTTTTTTAAGAAGTTACACTGGATTTTCTTTCACTTTTGTTTTGTTTTGTTTTTTTTTTGCAAGGCAATGGGGTTAAGTGACTTGCCCAAGGTCACACAGCTATCTAAGTGTCTGAGTATTAAGTGTCTAAGTCCCACTTTGAACTCAGGTCCTCCTAACTCCAGGGTCAGTGCTTTATTCACTGTGCCTAGATGCCCTCATTCATTTGCTGAAAGACAGTTTTGTAAGCATTTATCTGCATAGCAGTTTAAATTATCCATGGTGATTAGTCACTATATTAATTGATCTTTACAATGTTAAATACTTTTCTCCCTTATATGGATAACAGTAAGTACACAAAATATGTCCTGAATTGAAATCAGAATAATATACTTTAAAGTCTCATAATTCTATCTCTATACAAAAGCATTTAGAAAATTTTCATACTTTTGTTCCTGAATTGCTTTGTAATTGTCTTGTCAGATGCCCAGGGACATAATATCATTGTTTTAGGTCTGTAAAGGTCTGTACACTGGATTAGCCAGTACCACTTTTACATTTTTGATATTGTAGAGAAAATATGCAAAGTTACAATGAATATTGATATCTGTGGTAATGGGTTAACAGAAACTGGTTTATCCATATGTAAATTTTTAAAGTACATTTTTCATTTTTTAAATTTTTTTTTCAAATTTTGAGTTCTGTATTATCATCTCCCTCTCAAATCTCTCACAACCATTATGCTGGAAAGAGATAAAAAACTTAAATCATGTAAAAGTACTTGCATATTAGTCATGTTGAAAAGAGGCAATAAAATATAAAAAGTATAAAATATGTTTATATATGCATTCATATATTATCAATTCCTTCTCTGGATATGAATAACATTTTTTTTTGCTATAAATCCTTCAGAGTTCTCTTGGATTATTGTGTTGCTGAGAAGAACAGTCATTCACAGTTGATTGTTGTACAACATTGCTTTAACTGTGTACAAGGTAATCCTGGTTCTGCTCACGTTACTTTGCATGAGCATATTTAAGTCTCCCCAGGTAAACCACTGTGGTTGTGATTTCTTATAACACAATAGTGTTCTAACACAGGCATATGCAACAAGTAGTTCAGCCATTCCACAATTGATGGGAATCTCCTCAATGTCTGATCTCAGCCATCAGTTTGATGTCTTTAAGACATCAATGGATGAAAGTTTATGCAGTTTTGTAGCCCTGGGGATAGTTTCAAATTGTTCTTTTAACCACCAACAAAGCATTACTTTCCACATCTTCTCCAACATTAGTCCTTTCCATCCTTTTCCAACATACAGCTGTTTTCATTTGAATTTCACCAATCAATAGCAATTTTGATTATTTTTATGGGAGAATAGATCACTTTTTTCTTTATCAATTGAGGAATGACTCATATTTTGATAAATTTGACTCAGTCCCCATACATTTGAGAAATAAGGCCTTGATAAGAGAAATTTGCTGTATTTTTTTCTTGTTTCTTTCTAAAATTAGCTTAATTGATTTTGTTTCTGCAAATTCTTTAATGTAATCAATTTTTCTCTTCCTACCCCACCACTATCCTATCTCTTGTTTGGTCATAAATTTTTTCTGCATTCATAAATCTGATAAGTAAAATTTTCCATGCTCCTCTAGTTTGCTTATAACATTGTCCTAATAGTTTAAATCATTTATAAATTTTGACCTTATCTTGTCTCTATTTGACCTCTATCTTGTCTCTTACTCAATTCCTATACATTTTTCTTAACTTTTTTTGTCAAATAGTTATTTTTTGTCCCCAAAACTTAGCTCTTTGGATTTATCAAATATGAGATTACTGTAGTCTCTTACTAGAGTTTATGATGTATCTAAACTATTCCATTGATCCACCAATCTATTTCTTAGCCAATACCAGATCGTTTTTTTTGAATATCAAACTGTAATACAGTTTGAAATCAGGTACTGTCAGGCAATCTTCCTTCACATTTTTTTTTCATTTTTTCCCTTGATATAATTAAACTTTTGTTCTTCCAAATTAATTTGTTTTAAACTCTATAAAATAATTTGTTAATACTTTAGTTGGTATGTTACTGAATAAGTAAATTAACTTAGTTAAAATGATCATTTTCATTATATTGTCTTGGCCTATACATAAGAAATGAATATTTCTCCAATTGTCTAAATCTGTCTTTATTTGTATGAAAACATGTTTCTACTAGTTGTCATATAGTTCCTGCATTTATCTTAGCCATCTCTGAATCATTCTTTATTGTCGAGTGATATGAAAACTATAAAAAAACTTATAATAGTTTTATGAAAAAGAATAGGCAATTTTATAACAAATTTAACTTTTGTGTAGTGAGATTTACTTTACTGTGGGATGCATCTATCAGTATTTCAAAGGGAAAAGGAAAACAGCATTTTCAAAACAAGTACTCAGGATTTAATTTCTAATGAATTTTCAAATAAAGGGACACAAGTTTATTGGTTTTCATGTATTCCTAGCAATTATCAGAATTAGTTTCATTTTTATCATAACAATGGATCTATAATCTTATCAATATAGATATTTTTCTTTCAATATTTAGATATTCTACATTTTACATAAGAAATGCATATATAATATGATGCATTGTAATGTATAGGTCAATCATTATTTATTAACCTTTCTTTGAATATGGCATTTTTTTCTATTTCCACATTTATTTGATTGCATTCTTTATACCATATATCTGAATAATTTATTCTTAGATTAGAATAAATGGTTCTAAAATTACATCATGCTTAGTCTAATCCATAAAAAGTAAGTGTTTTATTTATTCTTAATGTTTCAAAGATCATTGATTTGACACACTGCTGGAAGAACTATGTCATACATATGCACAAACATAAACATACATGTATATACACATATAAATAACAAGTTATATAAATATATGGTTTAAATCTTTATATGTAGAGTAATTATATAAATATAGTTAAGAGTAATAATACATTCATGTATATTCATACTATTCATGACATTCATGTGTTTTACATAAGAAATATTCCATATATGGGGCACCTCAGTGGTATACTGTATAGAGCACCACCTCTGGACACAGGAACACTATCCTGAGTTCAAACCCAGCCTCAGGCATTTACTAATTGTGTGAACCTGAGTAAATCACTCTTACCATTTGCCTCAATGAACTGGAGAAGGAAATAACAAAGCACTCCAGTAATTTTTCCAAGAAAATTCCAAGTACAGTCACAAATAGGCAAATATTACTGAAATGAGTAAAAAAAAAATAATAATTTCATATATACTTCTTACTCCAGTTCCTGAAATCTATCTAGGTAGTAGGAAATTTTAAATGCTTTAACAAAATAATAATATAAGAAAATTATAACATTTTAAACTTTTCAAAGCATTTTATATGTGTAAACTTATTTGATCATTTGATTCAAAAAACCTACTTAACATTATGACAATTGTTCATTTCTGAATATATTGTATAGCACATTCAGTGAGTTCCTTATATTTCTCTAATATAAGGAACTATATTTTAACCTGTTATTCTGCCTCAAGCTTGGTCATAATTATACAAAATTCTATCTCATTTTATTGGGCTTACATTTGTATTCTTGCAGTCTTTGTATTTATTGTTCTCTTATTTCTAGTTACTAACTCACATTTGTCCCATGTTTCATGTATTTTTGAATTCCATATTTGTTGTTTTTCATCATAGAATAATACTGCATTATATTCTTTTTATTTGACCATTCCGTAATATATAGTGAAACACTTTTGTTTCTAATTCTTTATTCCCACAAAAATCATAGGTATAAATATTTCAGAATATATATTTTTGCTTCTACTTTTGCCTCCATTTAGCATATAACTAACAGTAGCATCTGTAAGCAAATAGTATGAACAATTTAATCATTCTTTTTCTACAAACAATAAAATTTATTGGTCTATACTTTAGGACCAATTCAGAAATTTATCAGTGGTGTACTCATATGCATATCTTCACTTACCCTTTCCAACACTGAACATTTTGAACTTTAGTCATTTTTTTGTACATTTGATTTATGTGAGAAAAAAATTTAGAGATATAATTTATATTTCTCTTTTGGTGTTAGTGATATGGAGCAATCACACTTGTGGTTGTTAATAGCTTGTAATTTAAAAACATTGCCTGTATATTTGAATACTTATCCATTGGATAATGGCGTTTGATTTTATTTATGTGTGTTACTTCTTTAAACATCTTAGATATCAGAAAAGTATAAGATGGCTTTAAAACAAAAGTTGTTTTTCCTCTCGGATGACAGTTTCCCTACTTGTATTAATTTCATTGATTTTGTTCACACAAAACATTTTCAATTTATTAAAGAAAATTTATCTTTTTTGATCACTTCTATTCTAGATTGATTAAGAATTTTCCTGTTAGCCATAGTTGTGAAATTTTTTTATTTTCCTCAGTTCTTTAAAAGATATTATCTTTCATATGAAAGACACATTCATTTGAAGAAAGTTAGATTAGTATTGTGGATAGATATCCTGGCTTAGACCAGAATGGCTGTGTTCAGATTCACTTTTTGATACATACTGTGTAGGATTCTGCACTTAGCAACCTTGGAAAACTATCTATAGGTAAAGTTGAAGCTCATGTGCCATCCTGGTTTTGTAGAGGGAGATTCCTCACTAAGATCTAACAATGTGAATGCACAATAATTTCTTGCAATAAATATTGTTGTTCTTAAACTAAGTCTCATTAAACCAGATTTCAGTAATTTCACTAATAGAAACTCCCATTGAAGCAAGTGAATGTGTCAGAGTTTTTCTAGTAGCATGGCAACTCAGTGTTATTTGAAACATTGCTAAAAATAAGCAATGAATCTTACTTTTTATGAATAATCTAAGATATATGTGATACTTAGTACTTTGTTCTTTTTTTCAATCCAACATCATAAATATTGAAGGGTAAAGATCTGAAATTTCACAGAAGATATATGGTGAAAAGAATGATCCAGCAGTTTTCAAAGGAAGAACTATAAGCTATAACAAATGTAAAATCAATGCTCCAAATCACTAATAATTAAACATAAATTAAAACAACTATGATATTTTATCCCACAACCATTAAATCAGCAAAGATGACAAATGAATAAAATGAAAATTGTTGGTGGACAGACAGACTAAAACAAACAAACTAAATGGTTGATCATGCTATGAATTCGTCTGGAAAGCAATTTGGAATTATACCACAAAACTCTCTAAGTTTTACAAACCTATATCCCCTGAAAATGAAAGAAAGAGGAAAGAATACATGCATACCAACCTTTATATCAGTTTTTGGAGTGATGAAGTACTGAAAATTAAAGGAAGTGACAATGACTTTTGGATTGACTCACAAAATTATGCTCTTTATATAATGAAATATTATTACATAATAAGAAACTAGGAAGTCTTGTAGGAATTGAAATATCTAAAGCAAGCAATACTAAGAGAACAATTTATACAATACTATCATAAAGAAAATCAAAGAAAACCAACTTTGAAAATGGAACTAATGGAATTTAATGGAATTTTCACAATTCCAATGAACTGATGATGAAACCACCTAAAAATTGATGGATGTGTGCATTTGCTTTGCTTAGATAGGGATATTTGTTACAAGTTTTGCTTTCCTTCTTTTATAAATTTTAAAGGGAAGAAGTGTGAAAAAAAGAGGGCTCCTCTACAAATTTGTCAAAAAGAAATGCACATACAAGAATAGAAGGGAGAGAGAGATGAAAAGTGAATTTGAATGAAAAAAGTGAATTTGAAAGTGCCATGATGAATTAATCATATATTTAAATGGTTTTCATTACCCCTCTCTTTCAGTACCCCTCTCTTTTCTTAAAGATCTTTGAGTTTAACCAAGAGAACAACACATATATTAACAACAACATTGTGAGACAATCAACTCTAATGGAGGCAGCTCCTCTCAGCAGTTCAGAGAGCTAGGACAACCCTATTACACTGACCGTGGACAATGCTATCCCCATCCAGAGGAAGAAAAACAAAACAAGCAAACCAAAAAAAAAAAAAAAAATCCCAAACCCTTCAGAATCTGATGAACACTACATTCACTTTTAAAAAAATTCTCTTATGCATTTCTTTCCCTTAATCCAAATTACTCATACTGAAAATGACTAATCTGTATCCATGTTTAATACAAATATGTATGTACAATATTAACTTGACTATTCACAGCTGAGGGGAAGAAGGTAGGAAGGGAGGGTGGAAGGAAATTTTGTAACTTAAAAATATACATATGCCTATGGATGAATGTTGAAAAGCTTACATAACATGTATTTGGGAAAGTAAAATATTAATTTAAAAATTAAAAAAAATGAAAAGACCTTTGGTCTTTTTAAAAAGAAAAATCTACCTCTTTGTAACCAAAAACAATTGAATATTCGCTTATCATTTCCTTTGTATATTATTTATATGAAACTGTTCATTTTATTTGTCCTTTAAGTTCATAACCAAAAATAAATATTTTGTAAAAGCAAAACATTATACTGCCCTCCATTTGTGTGGGCTTACCTACTTGCAAATTCTTGACTCTGAACCATCCTTGCCATCTTCTTCTCATCTTTATCTGTTATATAACAGGTCATTGTTGGACAAAGATGACTATTCTCACTATGTCCCCTAAAAATTAACATTAGAGAAATGTGTTAGTTTATTATAAAGAAAAATTCCTCAATTAAAGCAAATCACAAGTAGAACAGACTAGTTCTACAGGTTTTAGAATATTTCTCACTAAAGATCAAGAGAAGATCATTTTATCATATTTTGGTACAATTGTAGCAGAATTCTTATTCAATAAACTTTGATATGTAATTCTATTACTCTCTATCAAGTCTTCTTTTCATGCTCCTCTATCATCATCCCATGAACCTTATGTAGTACTCTTATTTCTTTCGTACTCATATTTTCTACAATATAGACTAAAATATGATATATATTTAAAATATAGATATAAATAATAAGGAACTACTTTATAATGAACCTCAGCTATAACATCTCCTATAAGATCATCATTTAATTTGCCCTTGATTGATACATAATAACATGCCTCTCAGAAGTTCCAAATCTTTTTCTTTGCCTTCAAATCTACTGCATCAGCTTTCCTTCTTCTTACTTTCCTCAGTAGATATTTATGGTTTCTCTATTAATCAGTAATGAGATACTACAACTTTTGTACTCTACCTCTCAAAACTCCCCTTCTGCACTTATTCTATTCTTCTTAGCTTAAGAGAAAATGACTACTCTTCTTTGCCAAGACCAACTCAGCACTTCTAACCCCAATCTCAACCTATCCCAGGTCATACAGTTTCTCAGATATTAACTTATTTCCATTTTCTCTCTCTTATTAATCATTTCTCCCTAAATATTGATTTCCTGAATGCTGACAATTAATGTTTAAAATTTTTTCCATTCTTTATGAAAAGCAAACCAAAAAAAAACGTTCTGTTAACCTTGGCATTCCCCCATGGTATTATCATTTACCTCACCTCTGTTTTCTGCAAGAACTACAATTAAAATTGTCTTATGAATCATAGTTGAAGTTTTCTTTGTAGGTCACTTATTTGCATCCCTCCTTTGTCATAAAGATCTCCAGTGAGATAACATTAAAGAATTTGTGAATATTCAAGTTCTAGAGGATGCTTTGTCCTGAATCTACACTTCATGCTAGCTGAAAGGATGAGGAAGTTGTTCCTGAGAAGATGAGTACAATTATGTCTGAGACATCTTTGACTTATTAAAGCAGTAATATTTTATTACATTTATAAACCCCTATTTCTTTAATTATTTCTCAATAATTGGACATTTACTATGTAATCTAATCCTTTCCCACTAATAAAAAAGTACTGAATTTGAAACCTTTTTGACTTCCTTGTAATAAGAATTTTTTTTTTCTGCATAGTAAGATTTCTGGGTAAAAGGACATGGACATATAACATTTTTTTAAAGCACAATTACAAATTAATTTTTACAATGACTGCTGTGCTGCACAACTCTAATCACAGAATATTGCTCTGCTTGTATTTGCAAAACCTCTTAAATGTTTAATATTCCTATTTTTGGTGAACTTTGTCCATCTACTGGTTAAGAGGTGAAGTTTGAAAAACATTTTTAAATATTTATTTTTCTTACATGTACTTTAAAGCAATTTTGATTAATTTATGGTTGTAAATAGCTTGCAATATTTTTCAGAACTATATATTCATGTGATTTGAACTCTCCATTAGGTGGTCACTATGAGACTCACACATTTGTTTAAGTTACATATCTATCTTGTGTATCATCCTTATTAGACATATGTGATTCACTTTGTCTCTGAAAATAGCTTTCTTTTTATACCGTTAAAAAATTAATACTAAATGTTTGAAATTTCATAAATTGAAATTATTTTAGTTTTTGATCATATATTTCTCTTGCCTGATAAATAGCCACCACCACAACCTATTGCTTCGAAGTTATCTGATCTTCTTTTTTGCCCTTATAGTGTGACCTTGTATGTCAATTTTAAGATTGTTTTGTTATATAGTAATATGTTGTAAACTCAATTCCTATCAATCTTCTTTTCAGTTTTCCCTGGAAATTTTTTAGATAGAGTGTTCTTTCCACAGAAATATTATGCCTTTTTTTCAGCCAAGAGAATATTGAGTATAATCTCCCTTCTCTAATCTGTTCCAGTAATCTACTATTGTAGATTCAATAGGCACCTAATATTTTGGTGATTATGCCTTTTTATTAGAATATGAGTTATAGAAATGCTCTTCTTCCTTAATTCTTACATTGTTTAATATATTATTTGAATTTCTAGACCTTTAATTCTTCCCAGCAAATTCTTCACTCTGTAATCTCTTAAAAGTTTTATTAGTTCATACTTAAATATGCAAATAAACTTAGGTTGTTTTATTGTTTTTATTGTAGACCCAGTCATAAGAACTGACTTCTCCAGTTGCATTTCATTGTTTCTTTAAGGAATATTTTGCAGTTATATCTCTAGATATCTTAAGCATGTCTTGACAGTTTAATTTGCAGATTTTTTTTGCCTTTGGTAGCTATTTTGTAGTAGATTGCTATTTGTGTTATTTTCTCCTGATTTCATTGTTATTATATAGAAATGCTTTTCAAGTATTTGGTGGGTTTGTTTCATATACTGATAGACTAAGTTATATCAATTAGTTCCTTTCCCAATTGTCAGGAATTTTCTAAATATTCCATAATTCCACCAGCAAATGGGAATATTATTGTTTCTTCTTTGCAAATTTTTTTCTCTTAATATCTTTATTTTAGTCTGATTTTATAATTCTCATTCTCAGTTTTCAATTTCTCCATATTTACTGGTTGCTTAGCAGGTGCCTACAAATAGGTTCATTACTCATCCTTAAAAAATGCCTCAACTGTCATTTGTCCATCTACTATTGTCTTAAATATTTCCACTATTTTTGTGACTAAACTCTTGAGAAGGAAGGCTAGCTAAAATTGATTCCTCTATTTCTTTTTCTCTCACTCTCTTCTTAGCTCCAAATTTTGGTTTCCAAACTCATTATGTAACTAAAACAATCTTGGGTAGTTACCAGGGATTTCTTAAGTAACAATTGTGATGGCTTTTTTTTTCAGTCCTCACCCCTTTGTTCTTTCTGCAACCTTTGACATTATTTTTCTCTCTCTTCTCTTTGATCCTCTTTTTGATGTAGACTTTGTTGGTATTGTTCTCATTCATTTTGTCCTGCCTGATTGATCACTCCTTTTTTATATCTTTTGCTGGATTTTCATCCAAGTTTTTTCCTGCTAAGCTTGTTATGTCCTTCAAGAAAGGTAAACCCTCTTTACTTCTTTATTCTCTTTTCTTCATTTTGTTCTTTTACTTGATTATTACACCAGTTCCATTGGATTCAGTCATTTCAATCTATGCTGACACTTCTCAAATTTATTTTTCTAGCCTTAACTCTATTCTAACCTCGTCTCATGTCTCCTATTAACTATAGATGTCTCAAATTTGATATTCCAAAAACATGTCCAAGCTTGAAATTATTATGATTGCCTTTTCTCACAAGTTCTGCCAGGTCTTAACCTCCCAAATAATATTACCACCACTTTGCATCAAGACTTGTCTCACCTCAGCTTCATCTTCCACTTAATTTTATAACTGAAATTCTTAGAAAATTGGCCTGACCGCATCACTTCCTGATTTCCTTCAAATCCCAGCTAAAATTCCTTTATCTGCAAGGAACCTCTCCTGACCCCTGATACTAGTGCCTTCCATCTATTTATTATCTTTGAATATTTCTGTAAATATTTTTATTTATACATAACTGTTTTAATTTTGTCTTGGCCATTAAACTTGAGAGCAGAAACTATGTCTGACTTTCTTCTTATATTCTGGATTTTGTCAATGACTAGGCACATAATTGTTATTAATAAAATTTTATTGAATGCTTGATCAGTGGGTGCCTATAATTCCAGGATAAAATAAACATCATGTACTTTTTTAGCCCCATCCAACCTTTTGTAATATTTTTATTTGTCCATTATATTCCAGTCTCTATTTGTCATACAGAATGCTCCATCTCCCATCTCTGTGTACTTTCATTGGTTGTTCCCCATGCCTAAAATTCCATTGTCTTTCTTCTATGCCTCCTGGCTTCTAGTACTTCAAGTCAATTAAATCCCACTTTCTCTCTTTCTCTTAGTTTCTTTGGAAGGCAATGGGGTTAAGTGGCTTGCCCAAGGCCACACAGCTAGGTAATTATTAAGTATCTGAGGCTGGATTTGAACTCAGGTACTCCTGACTCCAGGGCCAGTGCTCTATCCACTGCACCACCTAACTGCCCCTACTTCTCATTTTTTAATTTTAGTGCATTTTCTCTATTGACCATCTTCAATTTTATTGTATCTCATTTATTTGTACATCATTGATTGGAAATATTTGCCCCTCCTTGGGATTATGGGCTCCCTGAGGGCATGGATTATTTTTCACTTGCTTTGTATTTTTAGCATTTTCCTTACTTTGCACATAATAGTGAATTAATAAAGATATGTAGACTTGATTTGACTTGTTTTCTCTCCTTTAATTGCTATTCATACTATTTCAAGGCCAATGTCATATGTTATCCAAGAAAGGGGGAACCATTTAACAGGGAAAAAAAAGTTTCTCTTATTTTCCAATTTAATATAATGCAATTTTTATGATTTTAGATATTAACTTTTCATGATATTTTAATTTTCCTTCTATGATATTCTCTGTATAAAAGCTTTATCCTGCATTATGTGAGTTCTATTTTGTATAAAGATTTTCCATTACCTATAGATATAGTTATAATGTTTTATTATTATATGATTATTTTTGTATGTAATTATTGTATGAATCCTCCTGGTATCTCTAATATACTTCTGCTTGTACTGAATATACTAGATGATAGGGGAATTGCTTTAATTATTTTACTGATATTTTTCTGAAAAATATTTGATTAAATGTTTCTGTTCAAACAGTTCAGTCATGTCTGACTCTTCATTACCCCATTAGAATTTTTTGGTCAAAGATACTGGATTGGCTTGTCATTTTTTTCTCCAGCTTATTTTATAGATGAGGAAATGAGTCAGAATTAAGTGACTTGTCCAGTAGTTAGTAAGTTCAAATATTACTGAGGAGGGATTACCTACTATTCACCCCTTTTTTGTTTCTATGTATTTCTCTATTTTTGTTCTTTTTATATATTTATTTTATTTTATTAATGTATTATTTACTTATGTATTTACATATATGTATGTATGGGGGGGTGGGGTTGCAAGGCAAAGGAGTTAAGTAACTTGCCCAAAGTCATACAGCTAGGCAATTATTAAATGTCAGAGAATAGATTTGAACTCAGGTTCTCCTGTCTCCAGGACAATGCTCTATCCAGTGTGCCACCCCCATATTTATTAATTTTAAACCTAAATGCCAAATACAGAGAAAATATTGTCATATTTGTAAGAAAACATAAGGGAATATTCATAATATAAAGCAAAAGCTTTACAATTCAAGAAAGCTGATATATTAAATGCTATACATTGTTTTCAAAAGTATTCTTCTTTACTTCCTTGCAAGTTTTCTTCTTTTCTCTGCTGTGCACTGCTTACTAGGTTTTTCCCTCCACTGCTTCCCCCCAGGACAGTAACCACTAAGCATGGAGATATATTTATTTAGATATATAGAGATACACACACACACACACACACACACACACACACACACACACACACACACATACATATATACTTATCCATATGGAAATACTCACAGACCCATAGAGATTTATTTATGTGTGTGTGTGTGTATTCATTATTGTTGATTCTCTTTGTCTCTCTCTCTCTCTCTCTCTCTCTCAATTCCAGTCACTGTTTCTTTTTGTTTTATCTTCTCTTATAATTATCTGGTCTATAATCTCAGAAAAGAAACTTTTAAAACAATTATACAGAAATACATATGTTGTACTCTCTAAGCAGATCATTGTAACATTTCTCACAATCTACTCTTAGTTGTTGAGAGCTGTTGCTTTATAGGGATGTGACCTTGTCCAAGTCACTTTATCTCTCCAAAATTCAGTTTTATCACCTGTAACATAACAAATTTAGGCTGGATTGACTATAACTACCCTCACATTCAAAATACTATGATATAAAAGAATCTCAGGACTTCCAGCCAAGATGGCTGAGAGAAGCCAGACACTGTGCTAAGGTCTCCTGACTTTCCCTCAGAACTAATATGAATCAAGCCTCTTCACAGAATTCTGATTGACAAAATCCAGGAAAAAGAAGAAACTCTTCCAACAAGGACTGTCTCAAGGGAACCTGGGTGAGCTTGGGGCTCCAAGAGCAGAGAGATAGTGGAGGGACAGCAGGGAGGGACAGCAGAGAGAGGCCCAGGTACTAAACTAAAATTAGCCATGGAGGCTTTGTCTGTGTGAGCAGCAGACCAGGGAACTCCAGTAGAGCTGGAGGGAGAGTTCCTGCAAAGAGAGTTGCAGAGTGAGACTGTATATCAATCTGCTCAGTTTGGCTGATCTGGAAGACCAGGGCTGTGGGCCCAATACTTTCATCAGAGTCCTCAGAGTCCTCATCCCAAAACAAGCACAGCAACAGTCTCCTCACCCCCAGGCTTAAGTGTGGACAACAGATCTCTCTCAGTAGAATAAGAAGATTAACTATCTAGCTTGAGGGCACAGCCCACACTGTTCAAAGATAACCAATATCCAGGTGCATCTCCATCACTCCGCCCCCAAGGCCTAAGGAGTGGGCCACAAAACAGTCCAGAAAAAGCCTCTAGCACCCTCTACTGGCTGGTCCACTTGGAGTTACTAAACCCAGTGAGCAGAGTCCCTAGGTAGTTCAACACCAAAAGGCTGTGTACCAGCCCCTCCTCTAACATTAGAGTCTAGTAAAATGAAAAAAGCCAGAAGAAAGAGGGGTCCATAGAAAAAATACCTTGAAGAGAAAGGTCCTAACTCAGAGAGAACTAGAAATTCTGAGGAGAATATGAATTGGTCTCCAGAACAGAATGAATTCTTAGATGAAATCAGGAAGAAACGAACCACACTAAGGATTACACAGGACCTAGTTACATCAACATTAAGGGATTGAAGGGCCTGGAATGTGACATTCCAAAGACCAAGGGAGGTTGGAATGCAATCAAGAATTCACTATCAAGAAAAACTGAGCCTTCTCTTCCAGGGGAAAAGATGAGGCTTTAACAAAATAGGAGATTTCTAACTTTTCCTGATAAAAAGATGAGAGCTAAATAGAAAAGTCTGATTTCAAACAGGAGACTCAAGAGACACATAAAAAGGGGAAAAAGGGGGCAAAGAAAAAAACTGTTATCCAACAAGATGAAACTGACTTTATTCACACCTGGGAGCAAGATTCTCATAGCTCTCAAGAATTGTACATCTATTAGAGAGTTACTTAGCCAGAAGTGATGGACACTCAGGACTAGTCTGTGACTGATAGAATAATTTCCAAAAAAATGTCTTTTTAAAAAGGGGAAATGGTAAAGGCAAGGGAGGATGGAGGAGATTGAATGGGGTAAATCACATTACATAAAGAGGTGCAAAGGATCTGTGGCAATAGAGGGGAAGAAGGGAGGAGGGGAGAACTGGCTGAATCTTATTCTAATCAGATTTGGCTCAAAGTTAACATACACACCCTCAGTTGAGTTAAAAAACTTATTTTACCTTTCAAGAATAAAAAGGGGAAAGGGGGAGGGGGAAGGGGAGTAAAAGAGGAAATAAAAAAAGGAAGGGAAGGAAGAAGGGGTAAAGGGAAAAAGGGCAAATAAAGGGGAGGGTGGTTGGATCTAAGGGACAAGCACACTGAAGGAGATGGTATTCAAAAGCAAATTACTGGGGAATATAAAGTGAAAAAAGGGAGGAAAAAAGGAACAGAAGGAAGATAGCATGAAGGGCAATAAAGAGTTAGTAATTATAACTTTGAATCTGAATGGAAACTCTCCCATAAAATGTAAGTGAATAGTAGAGTGAATTAAAAACTAGAATCCTCCAATATGCTGCTTACAAGAAACTTATTTGAAGCTGAGAGATACATATAGATTGAAGGTAAAAGATTGCAGCAGAATATACTATGCTTTAGCTGAAGTGAAAAAAGGAGGGGTAGCAATCCTTATCTCAGACAAAGCAGCTGTAAAAATAGATTAAAAGAGATAAATAAGGAAACGACATCCTCCTAAAAGGTACCATAGATGATAAAGCAATTTCAATACTAAATATTTATGCACAAAATGATATAGCATCCAAACTCTTAGAGGAAAAGCTAAAGGAGTTACAGGAAGACATAGACTGCAAAATTCTACTGGAGGGAGACCTCAACCTCCCATTCTCAGATTTAGATAAAATGAACAAGAAGGAAAATAAAGAGGTAAATAGAATATTAGGCATGATAGAACTTTGGAGAAAATTGAATGGAGAAAGAAAGGAATACACTTTTTTTTTTTCCTGCAGTACATGGAATTTACACAAAAATTGACCATGTACTAAGCCATAAAAACCTTAGAAGCAAATGCAGAAAGGTGGAAATAGTGAATACTTCCTTCTCAGATCATAATATAATAAAAATCACATGCAATAATAGGCCATGGAAAGATAGATCTAAAACCAATTGGAAACTAAATAACCTCTTTTTAAAGAATGAGTGGATCAACAAATTATAGAAAGAATTAATGATTTTGTCATAGATAATGGCAATAACAAGGCAAATTAACACTTATGGGATACAGCCAAGGCAGTTGTCAGGAGCCATATTATATCTTTAAATGCTTATGTGAATAAATTAGAGAAAGAGGAAATCAATGAACTATACATGCAACTAAATAAATTAGTGAAAGAACAAATTAAAAGCCTCCAATTAAAGACCAAATTAGAAATTCTAAAAATAAAAGGAGGAAATTAATAAACTTGAAAGCAAGAAAACTATTGAACTAATGAATAAAACCAAGAGTTGGTTTTCTGAAAAAAATTTGATAAACTTGTGGTTAATTTGATTAAAAAAGAGAAAGAAGAAAATCAAATTGCTAGTATCATAAATAAAACGGTGAACTCACCACCAACAAGAAAGAATTAAAGTAATAATTCAAAATTATTTTGCCCAACTGTATGCCAATAAACTTGATAATCTAAGTGAAATGGATGAATATTTACAACAATATAAGTTGCTAAGGTTAAATGAAGAGAAATTAAATAACCCTTTCTGAGAAAAAGAAATTCAACAAGCCATTATTGAATTACCTAAGAAAAAATCTCCAGGGCTAGATGGATTCACAAGTGAATTCTATCAAACATTTAAGGAACAGTTGGTTCCAATTCTATTTAAACTCTTTGGAAAAATAGGTGAAGATGGAACTCTGTCTAACTCTTTCTATGACACCCAATACAGTACTGATACCTAAACAAGGAAGAGTCAAACAGAGAAAGAAAATTATAGACCTATCACCTTAATGAATATAGTTGCAAAAATCTTAAATAAATTCTTAGCAAAGCAATTAGCAAGTTATCAGTAGGATAATGCACTATGGCCAAGCAGGATTTATCCCAGGAATGCATGGTTGATTCAATATTAGGAAAATTGTTAATATAATTAACTAATTTGCTATATCAATAACAAACCTAAAAGAAATTATATGATTATCTCAATAGATGCTGAAATAGTATTTGACAAAATACAGTACCCATTCCTACTAAAAACACTAGAGAATGTAGGAATAAATGGATTGTTCCTTGGAATGATTAGCAGTGTCTATCTGAAACAGTCAGGGAGAATTATATGCATTGAGAATAAGCTAGAGGCATGGAAGATCAAAGGTGAAAGAAGGATGCCCATTATCACCAGTACTATTCAATATTGTGTTAGAAATGTTAGCTTCAGTAATAAGAGAATTGAAGGAATTACAATTAGGAAAGAAGAAACAAAACTCTCACTCTGCAGATGACATATGGTATACTTAAAGAATCCTAAAAATTTATCTAAAAACTAGTAGAAATAATTAGCAACTTTAGCAAGGTCGCAGGATATAAACGCTCATAAATCTTCAGCATTTCTATATATTGCTAGCAAGATACAGCAGCAAGAGCTAGAAAGAAAAATCACATTTAAAGTAACCAGACAATATAAAACACTTGGGAGTCTACATGCTAAGGCAGATTCAGAAACTTTATGAAACAACTATAAAAACTTCTCATATGATAAAATCATGTTTAAAATAACTGGGCAAATATCAACTGCTAATCAATGAGCTGAACTAATATAATAAAAATAATAATTCTACCTAAATTACACTACTTATTTACTGCCTTACCAAACTTCCAAAAATTATTTTAATGAGCAAGAAAAAAATTATAAGTAAATTCATGTAGAGAAACAAAAAGTCAAGAATATTCAGAGATTAGGGGCAGCTAGGTGGTGCAGTTGATAAAGCACTGTCCCTGGAGTCAGGAGTACCTGGGTTCAAGTCTGGCCTCAGACACTTAATAATAACCTAGCTGTGTGGCCTTGGGCAAGCTACTTAACCCCATTTGTATTGCAAAAATTAAAAAAGAATATCCAGGGATTTAATGAAAAAAGTACAAAAGAAGGTGTGTTAGCCTTACCAGATCTAAAATTATATTATAAAGCATCAGGCATCAAAACTGTCTGTTTTTGTTTTGGGGGGGGATAAGAAATAGTATGGTATATCAGTGGAATAGACTAGGTGCAAACGATATAGGAGGAAATGATTTTAATAATCTTGTTTGATAAACACAAAGAGTTCAACTTCTGGGATAAAAACTTTCTCTTTGACAAAAACTGTTAGGAAAATTGGAAGTTAGTATGGCAGAAATTTGGATTACACCACCATCTCACACCCTATACCATGATAAGATCAAAATAAGTATAAGATTTAGACATAAAAGACAATATTATAAGCAAAAGGAGATCAAAGAATAGTTTACCTGTCAGATCTATAAGGAAGATAATGAGAACATCATTAAAAACAATCTAGATAGTTTTAATTACATCAAATAAAAAAACTTTAGCACAAACAAAACCACTTTAACCAAGATCAAAAGAAATGTAGTAAATTGGGAAACTATTTTTACGACTAGTATTTTTTACAAAGAACTCATTTCTAAAATATACAGAAAAATGAGTCAAATTTACAAAACAAAAATAAAAACAAGCTTTTCCCCAAATGACAAATGATCAAAGGATATGCAGAGGCAATTTACAGATGAGGAAATCAAAGTGATCCATAGTCATATGAAAAAACACTCTAAATCATTATTGATTAGAGAAATGAAAATAAAACATATCTGAGGTATCACCTCACACCTCTCAGATTGGTCAATATGATCAAAAAAAACAATGGTCAATGTTGGAAGGGATGTGAGAAATCTGGGACACCAATGCATTGTAGGTGGAACTGTGAACTGATCAGTTATGAATTATACCCAAAGGGCACTAAAATGTGCATACTCTTTGATCCAGCAATACCACTACTGGGTTTATATCCTGAAGGGATCATGAAAAAGGACAAAAACATCACTTGTACAAAAATATTCATAGCGGTTCTATTTGTGGTAGCAAAGAATTGGAAATTAAGTGAATAGCTATCAATCAGGGAATGGCTGAACAAATTGTGTTACATTATGTATATTATGGAACACTATTGTTCTATTAGACACCAGAGGGATAGGATTTCAGAGAAGCTTGTAAAGATTTGCATGAATTGATGCTGAATGAAATGAACCAGAACACTGTACAGCAACATGGGGTTGATGATCAACCTTAATGGACTTGCTCATTTTATCAGTGCTATAATCAGGGACAATTTTAGCATATCTGCATTGGAGAATACCATCTGTATCCAAAGAAAGAGTTGTAG
The DNA here is from genome assembly GCF_037893015.1 of Macrotis lagotis. Classification (NCBI taxonomy): domain Eukaryota; kingdom Metazoa; phylum Chordata; class Mammalia; order Peramelemorphia; family Peramelidae; genus Macrotis; species Macrotis lagotis. The sequence goes on from NC_133659.1 coordinate 93,735,130, forward strand.
AGTTTAATAAAAGACCAAATGCTATTACCTTTAATTTTTTTAAAAGGTATCTTATGTATTGTGTAATTTTGCTATCTCTTATATTTTATTTTTTCCTTAAAGATATAATTTTTCTCTCAACACATTCAATTTTGATCAATGTATAGCATGGAAACAATGTAAAGACTATCACTGCCTTCTGTGGGGGATGGGGGAGGGAAGCAATTTTGGGGGAAACTGTAAAACTCAAATTCATAAAAAAGTAAAAAACATAAATGAAAAATTTGTCAGATGGTATATATCACTGATAAGTGTGAACATGTTAATACTTCTTTAGCTTTGAGGCTTCCAAAGATCCCATTTCAAAAATGTATGTGAACACAATTATTGAAGCTTTGAACAAACTATTATTTAACTAGAAATTTTGGCACAATCATGTTACTGAAAAAACATATGGTCGTAAAATCTTGCAGTAAATGAAAGACAGATTAAAAGAGTATTCCTATCCATGGTGCTGATTTATATACATAATGTGATTCTTTGTAGTAGTAACTCTGATCCTTATTAGTTCCATTTCATTCTCTATGAGCTAAAGTATTCCTCTAACAGTTTCAAAACTATGGATCTCTAAAAAAGCAAAAAACTTTGTGCATATGAAATATGAACTTAATTTATTTTTGACTTTCTGTCACAGTCACATTCTGCCTGTGGGTATCAGAGTTTAAAGTTTCTGTGGTGCTGAAATGAAATCAATATGGCTCAGCACCTCCAGCAACTGTCCAAGCATTCCATGGATCAGTGTTCTAGCATTAACATCTGGTCCTAACTACAAAAGCCAAAAGTACCTGAAGATACATTAGTCTAATTTATTTCAAATTTGGTGATGTGGGTGAGAGCTTCCTTCTCCAAACCTGAAGCTATTAATTTTAATTATAAACAATTTACAATGTTTTTCTCTAAAAATGTGCTTCTGATTTGAAAAAAAAATGAATAATGAAACTTTTAAAATGACCTATGGTCATTCATACTCATCTTTCAGACACTATCTTTATTAGCTTGAAATTTCTTTGAATCTTGCTTTTCTTTGCATTTTCCCCCAAAAAACATATTACCCATTTTTCAAGCTACCAGGAAATTGAATTCTTAAATAAAAGACTGCTAAACTATTTACAACTCTAATAAATGTTCAACATTCCATTCAAAAAGAGCTTAAAGGCTATGTTGTATGTTTCCTGAAGTGATACAATATTCATGATAAGCACGTTTGGTTTGCCCATTTTCTTTTCTTACTCTTATCATTCTCTCTATATTCTCAATTATTTAACCAATTAACTACCAATTAATTTAATCCTTGTCACTTACAAAATGATTTCAGACTGATTCTTTTAAGTGGGGAAATGAATGAAAGAAATTTTAAATCTTTATGTTTTTGTTGTACTTCTGTAAGATAATAAAAATGATGGAGAAAGGGGGGTATAGCATTCCTCTGAAGACTACTCCTTTCTACCATAGAAATCTATTCCTTTAGGAAATTCCCTCTAAATCTGTTCTTCTCACAGAGAAAATACTTCAGTCTCTTTATCTTGTTCTTTGATTGATTGGTCTCTCTCTCTCTCTCTCTCTCTCTCTCTCTCTCTCTCTCTCCAAGGCAATGGGGTTAAGGGGCTTGCTCAAGGCCACACAGCTAGGTAATTATTAAGTGTCTGAGGCTAAATTTGAACTCAGGTCCTCCTGGCTCCAGGGCTGGTGCTCTATCCACTGCACCACCTATTCGCTCATTCTTTCTCTCTTTAATCTTCATTTTAAGGAGAAAACAATCACAATGCCTTCATTCTTATCCAGGTTGGCTCTTGGCTACCTGAATCTTCTCTACCATGATCCTTCTGAAGAAATTCCATTCCTCCTTGTTCTCTCTGTTCTCTTCCTGTTTCCTTTAAGGCATAGTCTTCTCATATTAGAATGTAAACTCCCTCTAGAAAGAAAGACTTTCTTTTGGCTTATATTTAAATAACATAGATACCTTATTAGATGCTTATACATATTTGATCTTTTGACTCCAATTTCACTAATATTAACAAAATTTTTCATTAGATGGATTATCAGAAGAAATCAGATACTTTATGCTAAGAACCTTAACCACAAGAATTTTTACCAGGCATTGAACAATGTATCTTAACGTTTCATAACTCAAGGCTCTAAAATTCAGAGCTTTGTATCTATACATTATTAAAAAATATAATTAAGCTTAAATTTTGTGATGAACTAAATGTTCTTTTTTAGCATTCTCAATAAATGGACGAGTTTACCTGAATGAGAAATAAAATGTATTAGCTCGTGATCAGTCCTTAACTAGAAAAATGTGTTTTTTGCAATGTCTAGACAAGAGGAAAAAATGAAGACTGTGCAAGGCAATGGAGTTGGGGTGGCTTGCCCAGGGTCACACAGCTGGGTGATTGTTGAGTGTCTGGGTCCAGGTGCTCCTGGCTCCAGGGTCAGTGCTCCATCCACTGTGCTACATGGCTGTCCCTATTATTATTATTAATTTTAATTTTTTCTCTTTGCTTTACTTTATTGCTCACATGGGTCTATATTTTTGGGGGTTGGGGTATTATGTTTACTCTTAAACAAGAATATTATAGTAATTTATAAAAAACACCATTTGTACAAAAATAAGAATAAATAAATAAAAATCCAAAGGCAAAAAAAAAAATGAAGACTGTATATCCTATTCATTACCTGGGAAGATATAAGGCAGTGGAGGATTTAAAAATAAAAATAATCAAATGATAGGAACACAGCAAAAGTGGGTACATGATGCAAACACTGAAAATATTTTGTTTTAAAATTCAAAAATAATTAATGTATTGATTTTGTAAATGCTTCTGCCTGACACCACAAGAACCCTACAAAAGTGGGTGATGTTTTATCACCATTTTATTCTCTCTCTCTCTCTCTCTCTCTCTCTCTCTCTCTCTCTCTATATATATATATATATATATATATATATATATATGCATAAATTCAGAGATCAAAATATACAATGAAACCTTAAAAATTATATCACAAACTACATTATGATGAAGGTGTGTTGTAACCTGATGCATTTCTTATTCAATACATAGTATTTTTATTTAATAGTATCAGTTCCCCTCATCATCATAATTCATATGCCCTCTTCAGAAAAGTAATTGTTACTTATTTGGGAATATTGCTTGAAAAAACTTGGAACATTTAGCCTAGAGAAGAGTGTACTTAATAAGGATATTCCAGATATTTGTAAAGTGACTGTTTATGACTAAAAGGCTAAAATTTTTTTTTACTATACCTGGAGTGTACAATAAGAAATATTGTTTAAGAGTTGCAAAAATATAGATTTAATATGAAAAAAGAAAAAAGAATTCTCTAATAATTCAAGCTATTGAACCAAGATTTAGAAGTTTCTTCTTTGTTAAATATCTTTAGGTAAAAACATAGGCTGTTATTACAGTACATCTATGGCAATTAACTTATTTCACAAATTGACAAACTAAAGCCCAAAGTTGTTAAGCAACTTATCTCAAGGTTACAAAAATAGTTAGTATCAGAGAGCTATTGAAATTCAATTCTTCTAACTCTAGAGCCAGTACTCCTTTCATTATACAACCCTGTCCTTTGCTGTGGAGAGGTTTCTGTGAAAGTAAAGCAGCAGAAAACATCGAACATTCTTTTCAATGATTCTAGTCATTGATGAGAGTCAGTGGCTACCCTTCAATTACCCATCCTCACCTTCGTGTGGTAACCAATACTGTCACACACTTGAGGGAAAGTCAAGCTCATCTTGCTCCCTGAGGCCAGGAGGAATCTATCTCTAAGTTGTGAGATCTCTGTTTGTGACAATATTTATCTTCCTAGTCTACAGGTAAATGATCTGTGTGGATTTATACAATTAATGTCTTGACTCATCTTCTACTTACTTGGCATCACTGCCTTTTTTTCTTCTATGCTGTATTTTATTAGACACAAATAATATTTGGTATGTCAAAAGAAATCAGCCATAGAAACATGACTTACCTGTATATATGGTTTCACTCCTTACTTTTAAAGGTAAAAGAATAAAAGTAAATATATAAATATAATCTCAGGAAATACACTTCTATATGTTCTCCCAGATTCAGATACCCTTTTACAAGATTAAAGTGATACTCAGAGCCAGGATTTTCTGAGAAGACAATAAAGACAATTAATACTCTCTTCCTTCCATTTTTTTCTCTTCAGGCTTCTTGACCTCCCTAAAAGATACCTTTTTTACCTTAAACATACTTCTGACCTGCAGCTCTCTCTTCTGATTAGTGAGTTCTTGGTTAAAACCACACTTTTATGAAGTACCAAGACTATGTTCACTCCCACTCCATTCTTCCCTCTTCAGACTTTTAGAAATTGTCATTAGTACTTTTCCCCAAATGTACATCTCCCTCCCTTTTCCCTGTCCAATTACAGTTCCTTCCTCTTTAGGTATAATCCCTTCCTCCTGTTAGAATGCAAACTCCATGAGGGTAGGTACTTTCTTCTTTGCTTGTCTTTTTATCCTCCCATAATTAACACAGTGCTTGACGAATTGTAAATACTTAATAGATGCTCTGTCCATCTATCTCTCATTTAAATTAAATAAACCAAAGTTCTCCACACATATTTTTATTATTATAATTATTATTATTATTATGTATATTCCAATACCAAAGACATAAAGGAGTTTTTTCAGTAATTTGAAACATACTCCAAATTTCATTTTTTTAAAAAAATGCACAGTGAAATAATTCTGCATTTGCTCTTTAAATTGCAATCTATTTCTTTCTAATGAATTATGATATGTAGATAGATAAAGAATTCTGAAGCACAAAAGCCAAATGAAGATAAGTTTTGTCTACTAGACTAACATTTCCATTCTAAAGTTCTGTATATGGCCATTCAGCATTGTATTTTTTTCTGTTCAATCTTTTTTTTCTTGACATATATAGATATGTATTAACACAATTATAAAAACAAAAGTCATGTACTTTATGTTTGCTTTCCTTTTCTTTGTCCCCTGGCTTCTTTATGTGAGCAATAAGGCATGCTGCAAAGTTTTAGTGCAATTCCAAAATAAATATATTGTCATGGGAAAATACAGACAAAAAAGCTATGAAGATAAGTATTCTAACTGAAGCTATGATTCTGATAACAGTCACACACAATTATAGTTTGCTTCTGGATTTGTAGGCAATAGACATTGCTGGGGAATTTTCCTTTTTGTGAGACAGCAGATTTAAAGTACATATCTTGGTACATTTAATGCCTTTGAAGCAGCAATAATTTTCTATGTATAATAAGTTAGATGTTTTGACTTTTTGCTTGCTTCCATTAAACATTGATTTTTTTTAATTGCTTGTATTAGTTAGGATCAATATTGAAGCCTTGATTAATTTCTTGTATCTTAATTTTGCTCTTCAGAGTCACTCCAGTAATTCCTCTCAAATTGCTATTGGAAAAAAAATAGAATTGGTAACTGGAACATAGCTTTCAAAATAATCGAAGATTCAAGGTGGATTTTGTTAATAGAATAGAATAAATTATATTCTATCATATTTATTTTATGCCAGCAGCATTTTTTCTGTAGAAGTAGTATTGATGGAATCAAGGTACTCTGTAGAAAAATAGTTTTTTTTAAATTATTAAGTTGTATCAAAGCTGTGTTTCTTCTCGAGTGTCAGGTCCAGTGGTATTACAGATGCTACTTTTTCGGCTGGGTGCACTATTCGGAAGGTATGCCAAGGGATCTGGTCGAATTAAATACCTAGGAAAAGAAAAGAATACATATCACTATCTTCAGTAGCATCAAAATTGATTTACATAGTCTCTGGCTCAGTTAAATGTGTTAATATCAAAATTGATCTACACAAATTTGGTCTATAACTCTCCTGAGTTACATTGCAGACATGATATTACTTTAAGTTCTAAGTTGTACAAAGGATCTATATCTATTATGTAGAAGTAATTGTAAATGAAAGATGGTTCAGTGAATGATTGGGATAATGGTATCATTTCTCTACAACTGACAAGATTTTTCCCATAAGATGTGAGAAATCAAGCAAGGGCATCTTTCATTCACGTCAGATTTTATCACTTTTATCTTGACTATTGACATAAATTCAAGAACTTGAGATATTTACAGCTTTTAACAAAAGTGCCTGGGATCTAGGTCTTACATAACCACTAATTAACTCTGGGACCCTGGTGAATCATTTTTTGTAATTTCATTTTCTTAAGCTATAAAATAAGTGCCTCAGAATAGGGTGGTCACAAACCTCAAAATTTGATAGTTCTATGAAGCAATGTACACAATTGCAACATTCAGTCTAATTAATACTTCACCTGATCATATTCAGGTCATTGTCACTGTCCAGAAATCCAACAGAATTGTGTCTTTTGAAGGTAAAAATTGATAAAAAGCTCACATTTATACAGGGTATATTAATATGTCACAAAGTGATTATGAAACATTTTATCATTTCACCTTCACATTATGTCTGTTCTCTAACTGTTGTTTTATCCAAATCATTTATAAATGGGGAAATTCACATTCAGAGGTGGCCAGTAACTTGTTCATTAAGTATCTGAAATAGGATTAGGAACCCTGGACTTACTTCAAAAATAATGAGCTCTCCATTATACTGCAGTGTCTCTCACAAAATTCATTCTAACAAGATAAGTAGGGAAATTTATATCTTCCAATACTTATTCACAAATGCCAAAATTGGCATTAAATAAATATTCATTTTATACTCTTTCTTACCTATCAGTAATCATTAACAGACTTTTAATTTTGTAAATTCCCACAGGGGATATCCACAGGGGATAGAGATAAGTACCAACTATAAAAAAGGAGCAAATAAAAAACAGAAACAAACAAGTTCATTTCTGATGGAGTTACAAACTTCAAGAACATTTTTGAAGAATAATCTGCTAATATATAATAAAATTCATTTTTATTAAAAAAAATTGCACATTGGTCTCAATCTTTGAATACTGAAAATAAAACCTAAAAAGGATTGGTTATCAATTATTTTAAGAGCTGGCTAATATTTTTTTTTGAGCAACAACATACATATTTTTAATTAAAAACAATTTTAATATACAGTAACAGAGTGATAAAAGGAAATTATAATATACTCCAGTAATGGAATACCATAAAAACATTTTTAAAAATTTGAGGAAGCCTGGAAATAGCTCTGTGAAAGAACACAAAATAACAAAAGCAGAATTAAAAGAATGGTGTATGCATAATCCTGTCAGTGACTGATATAGGATAAAAGCTGAATGAAAAGAAATGAACAACTCCCATCTTTTTTAGAATAAGTGACTGAAATAAATTATTACTAAACAAACTTAGTTGGTTTTATAGATGTCCAAGGATTAGCTTGAAAGGAAACACAAAGTGTTTGGTTATTTCTATTTTGTTGTTGTTGTTTTAAATGACAGAAAACAGTCTCTCTGTTCCAGGAGAAAGGAGCAAAAAGATGCAGAATGAACCAAATTGTAGTTAGTGACAGTACTCACAAACAAAATGCTACATTTATTTTTAATGTAAACAAAGTCAATAAACATCCCTTCATAGATAAGTTCAAACTTAAACTCAATAAAAAATTTTAATGTAAACAAACTCAATAAAAATACCTTCATAGATAAGTTCAGATTTTATCACAAGATGAGTTCAAAGTCCAAGGGTTGGAGTGATCCCTGGTCAATAAACAATATGGAACTGTAGAAAAACCTCTGAATTAGGGTTAGAGTCAAGAACCTCAGTCTATCAGGTGGTTCAATAGATAAAGTGTTGGATATGGAGTCAGAAAGACACATTTTCATGAGTGTCCTCTGACTTTTATTAGTTTTATGACCCTGAGAGCATTACTTAATTCTGTTAAATGAACTGGAGAAGGAAATCCCATACCATTCCAGTGTCTTTGTTAAGAAAATCCCAAATGTGGTAACAAAGACTGAAACACAACTGAAAGGGATTCAATAATACCTCAATCTGCAAGTATCTATGATCTCATGAAATGTTTCCTCATCAATTAAAAGACAAGAATATCTTAAAGGATGTTATCTCTAGGATTCCTTCTAGCTTTATATTTTAAAGATACAAGAGATGTAGATAATCATTCACATAGCTCCTAATGATGTTCTGGGCAGTAAAATATGTGATATTTTTGACAAATATCTCATTTGATTTTCAAAATAAGAAACTTGGGTGGCTAGGTGGCGCAGTGGATAGAGCACCAGCCATGGAGTCAGGAATACCTGAGTTTAAATCCTCTGACCTCAGACACTTAATAATTACCTAGCTGTGTGGCCTTGGGCAAGCCACTTAACCCCATTTGCCTTGTAAAAAAACAAAAACAAAAACAAAAGAAAGTTAAGAAACTGAGACTGAGAAAGAATAAGGAACTTTCTCATGTTTACACAGTATCAGGCTATTTTTTACTTCAGACCCAGCACTCTTTCCACTATTCCATTAACTAGGATATCAATCAGTTAGTCAACAAGTATCTATTAAGCTCTCACTATGTACCAGGCAATTACAATGGGTAGTTTAAGGAAAACCTCAGTGACAAAAATCAGAAACAAATGTTTGAAGAAAATGAAAAAAAAATGAGCTTGAGTAGAAGTATCATGTAGAGTTGAGGAAGAAAATTATAAATTTTCTTGAAAAGACCAGACAAGAGTAGGGAGCATGGAGTGAATACAAACCAATATTTTAGGGGAATTATAGTAGAGATATAAATCTTTTGCTCTACTCTTGATCTTAAATAAATTTGGCATTCTATTGTTTCATTTTAATTTTAGTAGTTTTGAAAATGACCAGAGAAATCATTTAAAAACATGAAACCTTTATGTTTTTATAAAGATAGTGAACTTAGAAAAACGAAATTTATTTATAGTATTTTCCTTTATATGAAAAATCAAAAGAAATTATTCTAACCACCATAGTGTTATAGGATTTTATTAATTTTATAAGTTTATATTTCAGATCTCATTATTGAATTTTATAAACTATGTATGATGCTTTATGATTTTAATAATTTTGTCAATGAGAAAAATGAAGCTTAAAATGTATTCCCAATTTATTTTGAAACCTAGAGCTTTATTGAAAATATGCTATGAAAATGAATTTCAGAAAAAAAACAAAAAGCTTGATCAATTATCCACAAAAATATACAAGTTAAAGTTTTTAGTAGCTAGATTGTTTAGTGGATTGAGTACAATTTTCCCTTCCACATTGTGGGGATTGAGGGAACAGCTCTCATGATCTAGAAAATCCACACAAAGTTTTTTTGGCCTCCTGTAGTACCACAAAAGAAGTCTGAATTATTTTTTTCTATTATGGGGTATTTAAAGTACCTTATTGTAAAATTGGGGATCAGATTATTCAATAATATGAATATGCTTTATGTATTTCTGAGTTTCTAAATTTTTTCTATGTCATCTGCTAGTCTTTGTACGTCATCTGTAGCTTTTGTAAAACTCCTCCAGGGGGCAGTTAGATGGTGCAGTGGATAGAGCACCCACCCTGGAGTCAGGAGGAACTGAGTTCAAATAGGGACTCAGACACTTAATAATTACCTAGCTGTGTCACTTTGGGCAAGTCACTTAACCCCATTGCCTTGCAAAACAAACAAACAAAAAAGCAAAACTTCAAAGTTTCAATTTCATTGCTTAAGCTGAACCCCACTAAAGCCACAATTGAGAATTCATATTACAGAAGAGATAACTAACTGTACCAGAAATATTAGTTTAGTCATAAAAATTTCCTTTTACCAATAAAAGCAAGGTGATTCTTCTAGAAAGAAGATGAGATAACAAGGATAAATAGAGCAAAACATTAAGCAACTGGGAAACCTTGAAAGAAATAGGCTAACCCTTAAAGGGATGAGAGAGAAGGAAAGAAATGATGAAGTTTATCATGAATAGTTGAGTTCTAAATAACATTTAAATAGAAATTTGGGCCCTGTACAAAAATCTAGAAAGGACAAGTTTGGAGAGATATTTGTGTACATAAGAAGGCTTTCAATATTTGAATATTTCATATATACAGAGTCTGTGCATTTCTGGGCTATTAAATTGGCATACTTGTGCCTTCAGTGACAAACTTTGATTAAAAACAAAATGGAATGTTAAGAACAATTTTACTTAAATAAATAGCAATCAATAGCAATAATAGATATTACTTAATAACAATAATATTTTTTATTTATCTCTTTGATCCTCATTTCAAAATCTCTAAACAATTCTAATCATCCTTTTGTCTTTGTTCTAGGTCAAAAGGATAAGAAATACTTTTTCTGATTTGCATAAACCAATGCTGAGTGACAGAAGTACAACCAGAATATTATACTCATTAATAGAAACATCGTGAGATGTTCCACTATGATGATCACCTCGTCTTATAAGTTCAGTGATCAAAGACAATCTGGAGAGAACTGTTATAGAAAATGCTATACACATCCAGGAAAAAAAAAATGATGGAGTATGAATGCAGGGTAAAGGATACTATGTTCACGTTTTAAAATTTCTTTTATGTTTTTTTCTTTCTTTCTCATGAATTTTTCCCCCTAGAGTTACTTCCTCTTTCACAACATGACTAATATGAAATATGGTAAACATGATTGTATATGTACAATTATATCAGATTGCTTCCTCATGTAGGGAAGGGGAAGAGAAGGAAGGGTCATAAAAAATGTGGAACTCATAAAACTCGCAGAAGGATGAATGTTGAAGACTACCTTTGCATTTGTTTGGGAAAAAATTTAAAAAGAAAGAAAACCATGGAGAAATAAGTATTAGACAAAAAAGAGAATAATAGAAATGGAAAGACCCAGACAATAAATAGAATTTTATTCTTTAAGAAGAGGACTGGAAGGATATTAAATCAAAATTCCTGGGTACATGAAAAGCATTTAAAGAAAACATTTAAATCATTTCTCCATTTTCTTTTTTGCCAAGGTCACCTCTCCACTGGAATCTCATCCTCACCCCTCCTCTCTCTACCAGGTGCCTGGCCAAAATCATCTTTCCACTTCTTCTTTAACCTTTCATAATGTTTTTTTTAGATTTTTTTTTTTTACAAGGCAAATGGGGTTAAGTGGCTTGCCCAAGGCCACACAGCTAGGTAATTATTAAGTGTCTGAGACCGGATTTGAACTCAGGTACTCCTGACTCCAAGGCCAGTGCTTTATCCACTACGCCACCTAGCCACCCTACCTTTCATAATGTTTAATGGCTACTTTACCACCACCTATAGACTTGTTAATTTCTCTCTTAATCTTAAAAATAAAACTTCTCTTCAACTAATTTGCTACATGTTCCTTGTTTTAGGTTCTAAACACCTAGCAAGAGTAACCTAAATCAACTACTTAAATTTCCCCACTAACAATTCATCTTTCATTACATTATTGGATTTCACTCATTAAACCTTGTCATTTCTCTATCAATAAAATTCAATATTTTCATTTTAATTTTAAGGTCAAATATTAATTCCTATATTTAAAATCTCCACATCTTTATAATCTGCTTCTAAACAACCTTTAAACTCTATACATTATTTCCCTTCACACATTTCTTCTTCTGCTAAATTGTCCTTATTGCTTTTCACATCTGACAATTCTCTTTTTGTATTAATACAAGTGATTAAACATGGATGGAATGTACTCTAGGTTCCCATCTACATCTTAGAATCTCCATTTTGTTCTTTTAAATCATAGCTCAAACACCATCTCATTGACCCAACAGCAGCTGTTCCAAAGGTTTTAGTTTGCTGGGGCTAAATCTGTTAGAAAGACTTGAATTCAAATTTGTGCTTAAGACATTTCCTAGCTTTGTTACCCTGGTCAAGTCACTTAACTGCCATGTGCTTTAGTTTTTTTTAACCTCAAAAACAGGATATTGATAGCATCTCTCTTAGCTTTTTTGTGAGGATTAGATTAGACAATATTTTAAGTGCTTAACACAGACACAGGTCTTCTGAGTCCACAATAAATTTAATCTCAAATACATTCTGGATCCAGAGCAGACACACAGCAATCTTTTCTGAAATGAAAATTAAAAAAAAAACCCACTTTTCAAAACATTAAGAAAAAGCTGTAAGATCCTTTAGAAGAGAAAGAAGTAAATACTTTTATTAAAGTCTGAAACTCTACCTCTCACAGATATATGCAAGCAACTTACACAACATCATTAACTTCCAGTCTTGTATCAGGAGAAGGATTGATCAGGATATATGAAAGGGTTCCTTGACGATCATTCATTTCATCTGTAGGATAGATAAATAAATACCACATTATTATATTACTTACAGGTTGTGGGAATTATTTTTGATAAGTCAACCATAGAAATTTTTACCTCGTCCTTATAACTGTCAAAGGAATTGACAGCAACTTAACAACAATTTCAGGAGGAAATTTATTTCCAAATTATCTTCATTAAAAGTGTTTTTCATGAATAAATAAAGATAATTGCCAGCTCCTTTAGGAAAAAAAAAAGAACACCATTCCCATACTCATACCCAATGTAAAATGCTGTTAATATGTACAATTATATGTTGTACTATTATCTAGTTGTAAAAGTATTTGTTTGCCATCAGAATTTAGAAAGTGCATAAGGAAAATGATGTAAGAACTGGCAGTTTCTGTTTGTCTTTTATTTTTCTGATGTATGATATATGAGAAACATAATTTTTTTGCTTTCACAAAGGCTCTTGATTAAATGTATTTGATAAGAAAATTTCAAGGACAAGAAATGCTGACTCATTTGGAATTTTTTTTTATCTGTGATATCACATTTTAATTTTAATGTCAAGACCTTACTCTGGAAAGTCCATGTCCCAAATTACCAATAGTTCCACCTTGTATGTGATGGCATCTTTGAAGGAAAAAAATTTCTAAACTGTAGGACTTTTATGAAGTCTAATTTTGATTTATAATATTATTTGGTATAATGAATCAGATAATCATTTCAGCACTATAGGTTTTCGGAAGATAAAACAATATTGATCATGAACCTTAGAAAAAAAGAGTTATCTCTCAGACTGGCCAGTATGACCAGAAAGGACAATGATCAATGTTGGAAGGGATGCAGGAAATCTGGGACACTAATATATTATTGGTATTGCTCTGGAGAGCAAATTGGAATTATACCGAAAGGAAACAAAAATGTGCATACCCTTTGACCCAGCAATACCACTACTGGGTCTATACCCTGAAGAGATGATAAAAAGGGTAAAAACATCACTTGTACAAAAATGTTTATAGCAGTCCTGTTTGTGGTGGCAAAAAATTGGAAATTAAGTGAATGTCCTTCAGTTGGGAAATAGCTTAACAAACTGTGGTATATGTATGCCATGGAACACTATTGTTCTATTAGAAACCAGGAGGGATGGGAATTCAGGGAAGCCTGATGCTGAGCAAGATGAGCAGAACCAGAAAAACATTGTATAGCCTAACAACAACATGGGAGTGATGATCAACCTGATGGACTTGCTCATCCCTTCAGTGCAACAACCAGGAGCAATTTTGAGCTATCTGCAATGGAGAATACCACCTATAGCCAGAGAAAGAATTGTGGACTTTGAACAAAGACCAAAGACTATTATCATCAAATTAGGAAAAAAAACCATTATATTATTATGTAATTTTACTATCTCATATTTTATTTTTCTTCCTGAAGGATATGATTTCTCTGTCATCACATCCAACTGAGATCAATGTATAACATGGAACAAATGTAAACACTAACAGAATTCCTTCTATGGGAGGTGGTGAGGGAAGCAAGAATGGGGGAAAATTGTAAAACTCAAAATAAACTCTTTTTTTAAAAAAAAAGAAAATGGAGTTATGATATCATATTCATTAGAGACACTATCAAGACACAATTTAAATATTTTAAAGGGAAATAATAAATATATTGATGTAACCAAACCTGACTTATATTTTGTCTCATTTAATTTTTCTTTAGTGAGTAAAGAAATGACAATTTTATTTTATAAATAGATTGGAGAATTCAAGTTTTCATTTTAGTAGTGTTTTTTTTTATATTTTATTTTCCAAATACATGGTATGAAAGTTTTTCAACATTCATCCATATATATATATATATATATATATATACATATATATGTATATATATACGTATATATGTATATATATATATATATATATATATATATATATATATATATATATATATATATATATGTTATTTCCTTCCACCCTCCCTTCCTACCTGCCTTCCTTCAGTGGAGAATTTGAGTTAAACATAGTGTGAAGAATTAGAATAAAGAAAAAGAAATACATAAGCAATACTTTTTTTAAAGTAAATGTAGTGTTCATCAGATTCTGAAGGGTTTTTTTTTTGTTTTATTCTTTTTTGTTTTGTTTTGTTTTATTTTTCTTCCTCTGGATGGGGATAGCATTGTCCATAGCTGGTCTAATAGGAGTGTCCTAGCTCTCTGAACTGCTAAGAGGAGCTACATTCATTAAGGTTGATGATCTCACAATGTTGTAGTTAATGTATATATTAACTTGGTTCTACTCCCAGCATTATATCCTGTAATTCATTCCATGCTTCTTGAGAGTACAATCATTTATGTTTTCTTATAGAACAATAGTATTCCACAATATCCATATACCATAACTTGAGTTTTTTTTAGGTTTTTGCAAAGCAAATGGGGTTAAATGGCTTGCCCAAGGCCACACAGCTAGATAATTATTAAGTGTCTGAGACTGGATTTGAACCCAGGTACTCCTGACTCCAGGGCCAGTGCTTTATCCACTGCACTACCTAGCCGCCCCTACCATAACTTGTTTAGCCATCCTCCATTGATGGACATCCCCTCAGTGTCCAATTCTTTGCCACTACAAAAAAGAGTGCTATGGATATTTTGAAACATATGGGGCCTTTTAAATAATTTCTTCTAGGTACAGGTCTAGTTTTGGAATTGTTGGGCAAAGGGTATGATCAGTTGTATTGCTCTTAGGTCATAGTTCCATATTACTCTCTAGAAAGGTTGACTCAGTTCTCAACTCCACCAGCAAGATATTAATGCCCCAATCCTCCCACAACCTCTCCAACATTGATCATTTTCCCTTTTTGTTATCTCAATCAATTTCATAGATATGAGGCGATAGCTCAAAGTTATTTTCATTTTCATTTCTCTAATCAATAATGATTTGAAGCATTTTTCCAAGTGATTACATATAATTTTAACTGTCTGTTCATATCCTTTGACCATTTATCAGTTTGGGAATGATTGTGAGAACTCCTTGTTGTGAAGATTATATCCCTGCTTTCTTTTTTCCCGTCTAATTTTGGCAGCATTGATTTTATTAATGCAAGAGCTTTTTAATGTGTGGCCAAAATCATTCATTTTGCAGTTTATAATGTATTCTATTTCTTGTTTGGTCATATATTTGGCCTGTTTCCTTGGATCTCATAGAGAATTTCTTGGTCTAATAATTAATCTATGATGTCACCCTTTATATCTAAATCCCCTACCCATTTCAACCTTATTTTGGTATAGGGTGTGAAATGTGACTATATGCCTAGTTTTTGCCATACTATTTTTCAGTTTTCCCAACAATTTTTTTCAAATAGTAACTTCTTATTACAGAAACTAATGTTTTTTGAGTTTAACTGTAGAATACTGTTACTTTTGAACCTATCCTAATCCACTGATCCCTTAATCTGTTTCTTAACCAGTACCAGGCAGTTTTGATGATTGCCACTTTATAGTATAGTTTTACATTTAGTAGAGCTAAGCCACCTTCCTTTTCATTTTTTTTCATGAATTTCCTTCCTATTCTTGACCTTTTGTTGCTCCAGATGAATTTTGTTACTATTTTTCTAGCTCAGAAAATTGTCTCATTTAATTTTTAAGAATAAACCATATAATAAAATCCTATTAATATTTATTTAACAGAGGATAATGTTTGAACCCCCCAAAATTTCTTTTATTAAGCAACTCAAAATCATGGAAGAAACTGAACAGAAAAAACTTAAAGTTCTTGACTTATATTTTAAAAGGGGAATAAAATAGACTCCTGAGAGGAATGTTTCTCTCTCTGAATTCTGAACTCCATGATTCCAGTCAATTCTCAAACCTTTATTACCCTCAAAAAGAAACATGGGACTATGTCCTATTTTAAACACTTAATACATTAAAATACTTATGAAACAAATACAAATCAATCGAAAGAACACACCAGAGTTTCCTATAAAACTTTGAATTTATCAGCAAGGTAATATTTGATTTATGCAAAACTGTATAGCTAAAACTCCTATTGAGTAAAGCAAGAATCACAAAGTATTGTTGGCTGCTCTAGCTTGGTTAAGGTATTAAAAAGAATCTGAAATCACAGTTTCAAGTTATGTCATGACTTGAGAGTCATATTCATTTTAAGGGAGAAGGGAGGTGCAATCCAAATTCCACAAATAGCCATCTTTGATCCCATGAAGGGAGACGCTGACCTTGTGAAGAATGTCAGAACAGACTGTCACTATTAAGTTCCAGATCATGAATTTAAGGTAAGACTGTGAAGGGAACCAATACTTATGGATGTCATTCTACGGTAGAGAGAAATTTTGGGTTCTGGGTTACCTACTGAGATAGGAACAAATTTAGAAGTAAATAATAACTCTATTGCTTTAACCTCAGGGAGGCAGTGGGACTTCAATTATAGCCTTCAGCCTAGTCTGAAACCAGCATAGGAAAAATACAGGTAGGAATCTCAGACCAAACAAAAACCTGAAATTGTTGTTCTCAACCTGAAGTGCTTTTCAACTGGCTTCCAGAACCTAAGTCTAGCAATTATTGACTACAACTTGGCAAAAGAGGAAAGCTCATGGAATTGTACAGATCCAAGCCCAGATCAAAACTTGAAAAGTTCAGACTTGGAATTGCAGTGATCATATTTTATGCTTGGACCAGAAAATTATGAAAACCTTCACAATTTAGCTGCCAAAAACTGGAATTGTATTGAGATACTAAAATTATATAACATTAAATACATCAAGAAAAACTCAAGAGGACAAATACCAATTCAAACATTTCCCCAGATGTTCAGAGAATTTGACTCTAACATCAAGTGAAAAGTAAGGAGGAAAGTTGGGAGAAAAAGATAATCTAAGATGAATTCCATCATAGAAAGGTATTGTGATAACAGTAATGCTCAAGAAACAAATATATAAGAGAATGATTTCAAAACATCAAGGATTGATGACAAAAAAAAAAAAACATTTTAGGCATACCACCAAAGGATTACTTTAAAGAGTTAAGAATAAAAACAAAAACAAAAACAAAATTAATTTGGAAAGGAAAAAAGGATCAAGAATCTCAAAAGAATTCATGAAAGAGTGACTAGGTGGTGCAGAGTATCAGTCCTGGAGTTAGGAGTACCTTAGTTCAAATTCAGCCTCAGACACTCAATAATTGCCTAGCTGTATGACCTTGGAAAAGTCAATTAACCCCATTGCCTTAAATTTAAAAAAAAAGGTTGCCTAAAAAAATAATTCATGAAAAAAGGAGGGAAAATTGAACTTAGTACTAGATTTCATACAGCACACCCAAAAACAGAAATCATTAAAATAATTTGGCTAGTTAATAAATAGAGAGAGTGATCACTGGACTATATTAGGTATACAACCTACAGAAACAAATGGGCATTGAAGATTTTGATACACTCAAGGATCCTAAATATTAGGACAAGGACTCAATATTGGTCATTTTCATTTGGGAAAACTAAAAGCAGAATTATAAAAAATAGTTTTGATTGGTATCACACATCATTTACCAAGATAAACACTAAATGATTTCATGGTTTTCACAATAAATGGTAGCATTATAGATTAGAGAAGGAAGAAAGTAATGTCAGATATATGAATAGAAAAAGAATTCATGACCACTCAAAAAGACAGAGAGGAATAGTGAATATAAAATAGACCACGTTATCATATAAATTTTTAAATTAAAAAAATTATGCAAAGAAAAATTAAAATCAATTTTAAATAATTACACAAATAGAAATTCAGCTAAAATTTAAAAATAAGCATATTGTGGCAGCATCTTTGCAACAGGTTTTTCCTGAAATGTCATTTCTGATTTATACAGTGAACAACCTCAAAGTTATAAGAATAGGACCCATTTCTCACTTGATAAATAGTCAAAAGATAAGAATAAACAGTTTTCAGAGGAGAAAAATCCAAGATTTGAATAGTAATATTTTAAATATTATATAAATTATAAATAAATAAATGCAAATGAAGACAACCCTAAAGTTCCATATTACACCCATCTAATTTTCACAACCAATAAAAAAGTTAAAGAGTGAATGTTGGGAAATCATGAGTGGTCAGACTTGGAGAAGCATGGACAAAATTAAATATACTGATGCTTAATGAAATAAGCAGAAACAAAAGAGCCTTGTTCACATTAACAACAATACCATGAGATGATCAATTATGATGAATGCAGCTCTTCTCAGTAATTCAGAGATCAAGGACAACCCTGAGAGCCCTGCTGTGGATGATGCCATCCTTATTCAGAGAAAAAAATGCCATATGAATGTATACATTTTTTAGGTCTTTTTTTTTTTTGCAAGGCAATGGGGTTAAGTAGCTTGCCCAAGGTCACACAGCTAGGTAATTATTAAGTGTCTGAGGCCAGATTTGAACTCAGGTACTCCTGACTCCAGGGCCGGTTCTCTATCCACTGCACCACCTAGCCACCCCTTATGAATGTATACTTGTAAAAAACTCCATTTATGTTCTTTCTCATATTTTTTCTTTCCCTTTGATTTTAATTCCTCTTTTATAATATGTCTAACATGTAATTATGTTAAAAATGAATGTTCATGTACAACTTTTACCCAACTGTTTGCTGCCATGGGGAGGAAAGAGGAAAAAGAGGGTGGTAGAAAAATATGGAACTCATAAATTTGCAAATGGATGAATGTTGAAAAACTACCATTGCATGTAATTGGAAAACTAAAATAAAAAACAAATTTGAAAAAACAGAATGAATTCTGGAAGAGTTGTGAGGAAACAAGATTAACGTACTTTTTTTTTTAGGTTTTTGCAAGGCAAATGGGGTTAAGTAGCTTCCCCAAGGCCACACAGCTAGGTAATTAAGTGTCTGAGACTAGATTTGAACCCAGGTACTCCTGACTCCAGGGCCGGTGCTTTATCCACTGTACCACCAAACCACCCCCAAGATTAACATACTCTTGATCAATCTTTAAACCAGTTCAACTGCTGTGGAAAATAATTTGGAACTATGGTCATAAAGTTATTAAACTATGCATACTCAGTAACTCAGAAATATTATAATTAGGGTTACACAACAAAGATATCAAAGAAAGAACAAAAATATTCCTACGTACACAATATTTATAGCAGTTTTTTTATGGTGACAAAGGACTGGAAACTAAGTGGTTCCATATCAGTTTGGGAATGAATGAATAATTTATTGTAAATGAATGTGATAGAAAACTATTGTGATATAAGAAATGAAGGAGATGATTTCAATAACATTATTTTAAACACAAATTTGAAAGACTTGGGATAACTGATCAACACAGTGTTCAGCAACAATATCAAAGGTCTCATGATGAGACGTGCTATCTAATACCTGAGAAGGAGGTGATAGAATGAGAGTATAGACTGGGACCATTTTTTTAAAGTTTAGCCAATGGTAGAGTTTGTTCTACTTGACTATACATATTAGTAACAAGTGTTTTGAATGTCTTTATTTCTAAATTTGTGAAAGAGTGGCATAAGAATTTTTATCCTCATCAAAAATATATCATTTTTTCAGAGGAATCAAATCAATTAGAAATAACTAATATAATGGGTGGCAGCATCAGAATTTAAAAAGTTTTCAACATACTTGAATGGTAGGCCAATACAATAAGGATAAAGTTCATAGTTATATATGTAAAATATTACTCCTTGGTTCAAAAATCAAATTTAAAGAAAATAAGTAAGGGAGATATAACTAGACACCAGTTCTTTTGAAAATAATCTGGGGGTTTTTAGTGGAGTGAAAACTTAAAATGAATCAGTAATATAATATGGTATTGGGAGGGTGAGGAAACTAATATGACTTTAGATTATGTTGTGAGAGCTATAATCTATTTAGAAAGGTGACAACACCTCTGCACTTTGCTCATCCAAATAAAATTAAAGAGAATTGTGTTGGACCTTGAAATAATACCAAAATGTGAGTCAAGTAAGGAATCAGAAATCTTTAGAAAAAGATTTGTGAGGGAAAGTAGTTTATGTTGGCTTGACTATATGATAATGAATATGCAGAAACGGAATTATATTTGAACTGCTTGGTTTCAGATGACAGTCAAGGGGATTTGATTAACTGTTCAAAGAACAGAATTAGGTTGGATATAAGCAAAATCCCAAGTACTATCATACAGTGGGATGGATTATCAGAAATAGTTGATTTCCCCTTACAAAATGATTTTCAAACAAATACTAAATGAATATTTTTTAAGATGTGCTATAGAGTTGGGGCAGTTCAGCATTTAGCATACTGTCTAGTATATATTTAGTGTCTGTAAAAGAATTAAAAATGTTATGGTGAATTGGGGCAATTTTTGTTTAAGCATAGTTTTCATTAGCTGGTTTTTGAGATTGCATAAAATATGAGAAATCTGTGATTTTGATACATGATTTCCTAATTGAAGTAAAATTGATTTTCAAAAGACAACTACAAAAGTCAAAATTTCATTTCTTGTTGAAGGATCGGATTTTTGTTTTTTTCAGTGGGGCAGGAGGCAAGTAGGATGTTGTTAAGATATAAGTATGGAAAACTTTATCAAAGACTTTTCTTATGCATTTAGCATTATCTCAATCGACCTATTTTTTTAAATAAATTAATTTATAAAGTGGAGTTCATTCTGGAAGAGAAATAATTTCCAACTATATTCTTATTAGTAACATAATCATTTTTGTCTTCTTCAAATTTCCTCAAATAAAAACTATATTGATATATCGATTTCTTTTTTTTAATTAAAGGATATTTCATTTAAGTATATGAAAGGAATGTGAAAGTGAAGGAATGTGAAGGGAGATAAGTATACAGCGTTATCTATATTCTTAATAATTGTGCAAAGTGATTTTCACAAATATCAAGAATTTACAAATGATGTTTTAAAATATTTACAAATTATCTTATTTGATCCTTACAACTATCCTCAGAGGTAGATGTTATTATTATCACCATTTTAGAGATAAGGAAACAGAGGTAAAGGGGTAAATGACAAAGGACAGTTAGGTGCTACAGTGTATAGAGTATAAGACCTGGAGTCAGTAAGCCTTAGTTCAAATCTGGCCTCAGACCCTTTTGACCCTGAGCAATTCACTTAACATTGTTTACCTCAGTTTCCTTATCTGTAAAATGAAGAAGAAAATAACAAAAAATTCCAGTATCTCAATGAAAGGTCATGAAGAGTTGGACATGGCTGAAAAACAACAGGAATAGGTTGTAAAACTGGTAAATGTTTGAGGCCAGGTTGGAATTCAGAACTTCCAGACTTTAGGCACAGTGCTCTACCCTACTGCCTCCCCCTCAAATGGTTTAATATAAAGTTAACTCTTCAAATATCAGATTGTTTCCTTAATTAAAGTCATTCCATATAAATATGGAAGGCTGAAAGCAAGGTGAAATGCATATAATTTATTACAATAATTTGACTCCATTAATGAGCTTAATACAAATGAGTCTGGGGAATATGAGATTAAGGAAAATTAAATCAATTAAAAGATAATTTGAACTCTTGGGAGTATATATTCTTATCATTATTAAAGCTACTTATCAGGTATTAATTATGTACCTCAAAAAGCTTACTGCATTTATATGAACATCTCAGAAAGATACAGCATGACATTGGGGATAAAATGCTAAATATTGAATTTAAAAAGTGAGATAAAACTCTACCTGTGACATACACTATGTACCATGGATGAACCTTGATCTTTACTTTTTTCCATTTTTTCTTCTTCCCTGTCCTTTATTTTCCTTTCCTTCTTGTGTTTTTCTGTGCTTTTTCTTTCCTAATATTTTCATTTTCTCCATTCTCTCCCCTCTTTTTTCACCTCCTCTACTCCTTCCTTCCTTCCCACCCTCCTTTATTATCCTTCTCTTTTCCTTTCTTTTACTTTTCCCCAACTTGTTAAATTTGTCAAAGGCTGAGGAAGTTAGGTGGTGTAGTGGATAGAGCACCAGTCCTGGAGTCAGGAGGACCTGAGCTCAAATCCAAACTCAGACACTTAATTATGGCCTAACTGTGTGACCTTGGGCAAGCCACTTAACCCCACTGCCTTAAATAAGACAAACAAACAAATAAATAAATAAATAAATAAATTTGTAAAAGTCAATAATAATTTTTGATTATCTGGGAATTTGATTATCCAATTACTAATGGAGCCAGTTTGTTCTTCTTTGAACAATTGCATGTCCCCACTCTTCACACCATAATATTGATGAATTCAGATAACCAATGAGCATAGCCCAGTCTTGAAGAACTTTCTAAGTTTTGTCTATTAAATTGTTCAAAAATTGAAATTTTGTGTCCTGGATAGGGTCATAATCCTTGAAATATTACAGGTATTTCATATAATTCATGGGCAAGTTTCTACAATGCAAATTTTATTTTAAAAGGAATACTAAAATTTGTATAATAAATATTAATATGCCTTAAAATCAAGCTGATACTGAGTGAAATGAGCAAAATCAGGAGAACAACATAATTATTTTCATTGTGAAATGATTCAACTATGGTG
This sequence comes from Macrotis lagotis, assembly GCF_037893015.1. Taxonomy (NCBI): domain Eukaryota; kingdom Metazoa; phylum Chordata; class Mammalia; order Peramelemorphia; family Peramelidae; genus Macrotis; species Macrotis lagotis. The sequence continues at coordinate 93,757,966 of NC_133659.1, forward strand.
GATGCAGCTCCTTTGAACAGTTCAGTGATCAAATACAATCTTGAGAGACCTGTTATGGAAAATGACATCCACATCCAGAAAGAAATAAGTAAACACCAAAAAATTTATGAAGTCTGAATGCAGAGCTAAGTTTATTATGTTTACTTTTTAAAATTTCTTATATGCTTTTTCCTCCCTTCCTTTCTCATGTTTTTACCCCCTCAATTCCAATCACTCTTTTAAAACATGGGAGATATGGAAAGGTTAAACACAATTGAAAATATTTGTTTAGAGCCAGATTGTTCACTGCCATGGATGGGCAGGGGAAGGGGAGTGGAGAAACATTTGGAAATCAAAAACTAGCAAATGGATGCATTCTGGAAACCACTTTTACATATAATTGAAAAAAATAGAATAAAATAAAGGGTAAAAAAACAAAAAAGGAAACTACTAGATAAATACTAGATCTGAAAACAACCTTAGAGATTTGTGTGTGGTCACTGAGTGGGTAAATTATTTTCCATGATTCATATGAACCTATGGTTTCCTGACTCTATCACTTTCTGATAACCGCCTCTCTAGTATAACAAATTGTTCTTCTACATTCTGGAAATGCACGTTTAGTATATAGAATTCCCTTCATTGACTTTTGTATTACTGGTGTAATTCCTTCATGTCATTTCGATATTCCCATGTTTTGTCTATTCACATAGGTATTTTGTGAATTTTAATCTTTAAGCATGCTAGGCTTGAAGATTTTGTTAATTTCTTCAAACCACTAATAATCCTATTTAACAAATCCTTACTTAAGACTAAATTTATTTAATAGTCTTCACTTGTAATACTGTGTATCCCAAATAACTCTAATTTCACCAGGACTGGTACTTTCAATAACAATATAGATTACTATCAGTACTCTCTCATTTGGAACAACTTTTGTCCATGTTTTCTACAATGCTCAAGAATTCTGACATGACCATTATTTTACTAATCTTACCAGAAAACTTAACAGACTAGATCTTTTTTACATTCGTGAAAATATCGTACCTTTCATGATTAGTTAATGATTAATAGATGCATTAAAATTAAACTGCTCATTAGTATTACAGATTTTCCTTAATTTTTTTCCTCCCTTATTAGCAAGGCAAAATAGTTCACTAAGAGATCAACTGATGATTAGTATATTGAGATGCAGGCTGGGATGTATCAGGATGTTAAATTCTGTCACCACAAATCAAATGCTTGCGCTTGGTGTACCAAGGTGCCATGTAGATAGATATAAGAGAAAGCAAAATCAATTCAAGTTCAAGAGACTCCAAAATCAGTTAGATTATCACCAATAGTTTCCAATAAATCAGGCCATGGGGTGGAATGATTTTACTAAAGGCAAGTAAGACGGATGCTTTGGACAGAATCCTTCTTACTATAATAAGCATAATTATGCAACTCAGACAACCAATCAGTTGGTTGATTGGTATGATCCTCTTCAATACCAAAATACTATTACTAGTATTAGAATTATGGAACAGAAGATTTTTTTTATATTTACATTGCTTAAGTCATGTTTGTATTGTCTAGACAATACATTTAGTTAATCTGATTTTTTTAAAAGAAAGAATAATAAATTATCAGTAACAAAAATGAAAATGATTAACACCATTAATGAGAAGGAAATTAAAGTGATAATTTGGAGCCATTTTGCCCAACTGTATGCCAATAAATTTGACAATCTTCATGGAATGGATGAATATTTACAAAAATAAAAACATCTTAGATTAACAGAAGGGGAAATAAAATACTTAACCCCATTTCAGAAATAGAAATTGAAGAAACCATCAATAAATTCCCTAAGAAAACATCTCCAGGTCCTGTTGAAATTACAAGTGAATTCTACCAGACATTTAATAAACAATTTCAATCCTCTACAAATTAAAATAATAGGAGGAGTTCTGCCAAATACTTTTTATGTCAACAGTAAGGCATCAATACTTAAACCAGGAAGAATAAAACAAGACAAAGAAAATTATAGACCAATATCCCTAATGATCATTTTTTTCAAGTCAACAAATATTTATTAGGCATCTATAATGTGTGCCAAATACCATAAAACAATTATTATCTTTCTTTATCTGTACAACAACCCCAGGATGTAAGCACTATTATTATCCTCATTTTATAATCCCCAATGATCATTGACGCAAAAACTTAAATAAAGTTTTATTTTTAGAGATTATAGTAAGTTACCACTAAGATAATACACCACTATCAGGTAGGATTTATGCCAGGTGGGCAGGGATGGTTCAATATTGGGAAAACAATAAACATAATTGAACTTATCAATAACAAAACCAACAGAAATCATATGATTATCTCAACGGCACTGAAAAGTCTTTGACAAAATACAATATCCATTTCTATTGAACACATCAGAGGGTACTGAAATAAATGAAGTTTTCCTAAAAATAATAGCAGTATCTATCTAAAACTATGAACAAATATTATATGTAATGAATATAAACTAAGAACATTTCCAATAAAATTGGGGTGAAATAAGGATAGTCATTATCACTATTACTATTCAATAAAATATTAGTGTTCTCTTTAGCAATAGTAGAAAAGAAGATGAAGGAAGAAGACAAAGAAGAAGAAGAGGGAAGAAGGAGGAGGAGGAAGAAGAAGAAGAAGAAGAAGAAGAAGAAGAAAGAAGAAGAAGAAAGAAGGAGGAGGAGGAGGAGGAGGAGGAGGAGGAGGAGGAGGTGTAGAAGAAGAAAATTGTAGGAATTAGAACTGGCAATGAGGAAGCAAAACTTTCACTCTTTCCCGATGATATGATGGTATACTTAGAGAACCCTGGAATGTTATCTTAAAAAAAACTATTTGAAACAATTAATAACTTCAGCAAAGTAGCAGGATATAAAATAAACCCACATAAATCACTAGAATTTCCATATATATGAACAACAAAATCCCGGGGCAAGACAGAAAGGGAAATTCCATTTAAAGTAATTATAGACAATATAAAATATTTGAGAATCTATCCCTAAGACAAACCCAGAAACTGTATGAACACAAATACTTTTTACACAAAGTCTGATCTAAACAATTGGGAAAAAGTTAATTGTTTATGGTCAAGTGGATCTATAATATAATAAAAATGACAATTCTATGTAAAACTGAATTTCTTATTCAGTGCCATACCTATCAAGCTACCAACAACCCATTTTTTCAGAGTGAGGGAAAAAACAGTAATAAAATTCATCTGAGCACCAAAACATCAAGAATATCAAGGGAATTGATTTTAAAAAAGGAATGGAAAGTGACCTAGCTATACCAGATCTAAAACTGAACTATAGAGTGAGTATCAAAACTACCTGCTACTGGTTAAGATATAGAATATTGGAGGTAGGGGGATGAGGTGGAGGGGGAAAAAATGAGGCAGGAGGTGCTGTGCCCAAGCAGGAGCTTGCAGTGGGAGAGTAGATGACCAAGTAGGGTGAGGGTGACTTACACTGGATTGTGGAGGAGCTGGAAGACACTACTACCATCAACACGGCATTGGACTGAGAGAGATGCCTCAAAACGGTCCATAGACAAGCTAAAATCTTTTTTTTCTCCTGGCAAAGCAAGTGAAGAGGGCAATTGTGAAGTGACAGAAGTAAACAAGCTTGATGGAAAGAGATAAATTATCAACAAAAAAAGGCAAACTCATCTCGTTCTATGATTGGAATTGAATCTAATTTATAAAGTTACAATTAATTCCCCAATTTAAAAATGTTGAAAGATTTGAACAGGCAGTTTTCAAATGAAGAGATAAAAACTATATATAATCACATAAAAATGCTCCAAATCATTATTGATTAGAGAAATACAAATTACAACTATGTGATACCACCTCATATCTATCAGATGACTAAAAGGGAAAATGATCAATACTGGAGAAGGTATAGAAAGATTGGGGCATTAATACATTGTTGGTGGAATTGGGAACTGATCAAATCATTCTGAAGAGCAATATGGAATTATGTACAAAGAGCAATAAAGTTGATACCCTTTTTGTTACTAGGCCTATATCCAAATTCAAAAATATTTATAAATTTTTTTCATAGTGGCAAAGAATTGGAAATTGAGGGGATGCCCATCAATTGAGGAATGACTGAAATTGTTATGATATATCAGTGCTATGGAATACTATTGTTCTACAAGAAACCATGAATGGTTGGACTTTAGAGAAGCATGGAATGATTTACAAGAACTGATGCTGAGTGAAGGGAGCAGTGTGTTGACTGACTATGATGAATGCAGCTCCTCTCAGCAGCTCAGACAAACACACAAACAAAAATACACCAAATCTGAATGGATACTATGTTTAATTAAAAAAACTGATATTTTTTCCTTTCTATCCTATGATATTCTTATTTCCATTAACCCTAATTCCTCATCCTGAAAAAGGACTAAGATGTAAACATGTTAAACACAAATGTATACATACCTTTTTACTAGACTGTTTTTTACTAGACTGTATTACTAGATTTCTGATGAAGGGAAGGGGATGGAAATGAAGGGAGGCATAAAATGTGTATTTTAAAAATGTGTAAGTGGATGAATGCTGAAAAACTCATAATGTAATTGAAAAAATAAAAATAATTAAATTTTTAAAAATACTGAAGGACTAATTATTATTGTATTATTTTTATTTTATTATTATTATTATTATTATTATTATTATTATGATCATTAATGGTAGTAGTAGTAATAGTAGTAGTAGTAGTAGCAGCAGAATCCTGGAATTGAAGATATTTTATATTTACATTGCTTAAGCCATCTTTATAATGTAGACATTATTTGTTGGTTGGCCAGCTGCTACCACCTGGTTGTTATCACATGTCATCATAACATTTGTGGCCTTGTACCTAAATAATAAAAAAAATTTGCAAAATATAGTATTCACTCTATTTTTAAAAGCAATTGAAAAGAATTTTCATCCATTTTTCTCTTTGGCTATACCTAAATAGATGTAATTTTTCTCCGTTATTTCTCCAGAAAAAGGTGAAGAAGGGGGTATAATTCTTTAATATATGTATATATATGTATAAATATATATATATATATATATCTTTGAGTATTCATATATGAGAAACATAAATGCATGAAAGAAAATGTCTAAATCTTTTTTAGGATTGATGTCAATGGTTCTCTTCAAAAAAAAAGGATAGCAACAACAACAGCAATTTTTTTAAATTACATACTTCTTTTAGTTTCCATTCAATAATTTTCAGTGATCTATATGATATAATTTTTCCAAAATTCTATTCAAATCCTGAACTTTTTTTACACATTACTAAAATATATTTACTATAAGAGTAAGCATAATAACATAATCCCTCCTCCCCTAACAAAAATAAAAAAATAAACCTCATGAGAAATAAAAGAAAAAGACAAAAAAAAATGTGCTTTAGTCTGTGTTCTGATACCATCAGCTCTATCTCTGGTGTAGATTGCATTTTTATCATAAGTCCATCAGAGAAGCTACTTCCATATTTTTCCACAGTCACTGTTTGTAATTACCTGCATCCATTTGCCCCACTACTATCTATTATATTTTCTCTCTCCTTTTACTCTGTCCCTCTTCAAAAATGTTCTATGGAGTAGTTAAGTGATGTAGCAGATTAGAGCACTGGCCCTGGGGCCAAGAGACCCCAGGCCTACATTGCACCCCAGAGACCCAGCAACCACCTGGCCCCATGATCCCAGACAGGCCACTCATTCTTACCACCTTACAAAAAAGTAAAAAAAAGGAAATATGTTATATATCTGACTTTTGTCTCCCATGATCTAAAGTCTCCTCTGTCACCTACTCTCTCTTGCCCCATCCCCTTTCTCTCCTTATTCTTCTACATTTCTATACCCTCTTAAGTATACATGTTGCTTCCTCTCTGAGTCATTTCCAATGAGAATGAAAATTCCCTCATTCCCCCTCACCTTCCCCCCTTACTGATTGCAAAAGCTATTTCTTGACTATTTTACATGAAATATCTTAATCTATTCCTACCTCTTCTTTACTTTCTCCCAGTACATAGCCTGAGACCAACTCCTATTTTTCTTGGAGACTTTGGATACAGAAACTTGGACTTTCTTATCTTCTGACTGTGTGTTTTGATCCTTCATGGGGACCAAAGTAATTGTCTATGGTCCAGTTCTTTTTTTCTGTTTATTCATTTCTTCAGCCTGTGCCCTGGTTTGGTGGTGCTTTCTGAGCTTTTGAGTATTATTGGGACACCCCAGCAAGGGTGCCTTATGAGAGGCTCTGATTGATCTCTTGTCTGTACTCTAGTATGTGGATGACCACAAGCAAACCCCTCTGCCCTGGGGTTCTGAGGAGGGTCCCAGTTCTATGACAGTATGGGGGCTCAGACTGTGACTATGGTCTGAATATGATCAAAACTCCAGAGTCCTGTCCCAGGGACAGAGGACAGACCTCAACAGTCTCCCCGTCCCCACCCTTAACTTCCACTGCTTGAGTGCTCTAGGAGTAGCTGTCAGCAGCTCCTTACTAGGTGGTTCTATGCACCTGCTTCATTACCTGGGATCTGGGGTGCACTGAGGGCTGTAGCTGTGCTGAGGGTGACAGTGGCCTGGACTTCATGTTCACTCTGGAAGAGGTTTCCCCACTAATCTTCCAAGTTTTGCTTAGTGTTCCCTGAGGTGGCAGGTCAGGAAACTGCTTCTGCTGCCAGGAGCTGGGGCTCCCACAGACCCAGGCACCCTGCTAGCTGTTCCCAGAAGGCTAGAGCACCTTTGCTCCAGCACATTGCCTCCCCCGCCAACTCCATGGAACAGAGCCTTCCCATGATCTTCGAGGTTACCTTGGGCTAGAGAATTGCCTCACTGTATCTTTCTGTGGGTTCTGTCTCTTGAAAATTTAGAGTCATAATTTTAAGAATTTTGAACTATTTTGGAGAGATCTCCTAGGAAAGGCTGTCCTCCTGCTGCCATCTTGGCTCTGTGCCCCCCTCTTCCACCCCTGAAAATTTCTAAATCTTGATTGAATTAAATGTTGGTAAATTGAGTGCCCAAATATTTTCATTGACTCTAAATCATTGTCATCTCTTCATTATCCTTTTTATTATTTTTTTTGCTGTCCTTTTTTTTTGTAAAAAAAACCCCTTCATTTTATGTGACATGCTACTTATATTTTTTTTCCTGTAAATGTACAGAATAAATTTAAAATAACCTGCAGTTATGGGATCTGATGCTGAGTGAAGGGAGTAGAACCAAGAAAACATAAGTAATTCCATGCTTCTCTAGAGTTTGACCATTCATTGTTTTTTATAGAACAATAATATTGCATAGTATTCATGTACCATAATTTGTTTAGCCATTCTCCAATAGTTGGGAATCCCCTCATTTTCCAAAATTTCTACATTTTATTTGAATTTTTTATGAATAATCAGTTTCTTCTTCATAGGTGACAGTAAACATAGAAGAAGAATAAACTCAAACATTGCCTTCTTTTTGAAGTGTGACTTGATTCCCAGCATTTAGAAATACTTTTGCATTCCTTTAACATTTCATTTCTCTTATGGTCTTCTGAGCAGCTAGATAGTACAGATGACAGAACACTGAGCCTAAAATCAGGAGGAGTCATCTTCATGAGTTCAAATCTGGCCTCAGACATGCAATAGTTGTGTGACTTTGAATAAGTCACTAAAACCTGTTTGACTTAATTTCCTTTTGTGTAAAATGAACTGCAGAAGAAAATGGCAAATTTCTCTAGTATTTTTGCCAAGAAAACATCAAATGTGATCACAATGGGCTAGGCATAACTAAACAATGAATTGCCTATAGTCTTTTCTATTCTAAAGTTACCGTCCATTTTTATAGCATTTTACTTATGCCATGTACACTGAATAAGTTATTGCAAGCTCCATGGAGACAGTAATTGGAAATGTTATTTAAACATGGTAAGGGATTGATAATTTCTTAGAAAATAAATGAGTGAGTGAGTGTTTGATTCAGTGCATGTGCATCAGTTCTAGATATTTTCTGCTCCTATAGGTGATTTGCTTATTTTGCATAAAAGAAAGTAAAACATGATCTGAGGATATTCCTTGATATTTGGGTAAGTATTTTTGGTTGATAATGTAGGAAGTCTTCTTCTCAGAGTTGTGATGGAAACAAATGTAAAATTTTGTTATAGCATTATTTCTACATTAGTAATATACCATATTAGAATCACCTAATTAACATGTTCCTTATAAAACAATATTTTCTAAAGATAAATTCTTCAGTTATTCAAAATTTGATTATTTGAATCAGGAAATAAAAAACTTCTTTAAGATAGTATGACAAAAATTTTTTTCTCCTCTGTTTTTTTTCTTTATTTCTTTCATTTGGATTTGATTCTTTGCTCACAATTTATCAATATGGGTTAAGCATGGTTTTAAATGTAGAGCCTTTATCAGATTGCTTTCAGTCGGGGGGAGAAAAGGGAGAGAGGGAGAAAATGTAAAACTCAAAACTTTGCAAAAAAGATGGTTGTTAAAAACTACCATAGGTAGGCAAAGCCAAGATGGCAGGACGAAGGCAGAAATTACCAGGTCTCTTCTAAAACACTCCAAAAACCTTTATTTTTATGATTCAAACCAAATTATAGAGTGGCAGAACCCACAGAAAGATCCCAGTGAATCAATTCCCCACTCCAAAGTAATTTGGAATTCTATGAGAAGGCTTTGTTTCACTGGGGTTGGAATGGATGGCAGCACAGCTAAGGTCACACTGCCAGAGAGAAAATGAACTCCAGTCTTCCAAGAACAACCCACAGTGCTCTGGGGTTCCTGGGGGCCCCTGGTCTTAGTACAGTGGCAGTTTCCAGAGCTCCCAACTCAGGCATCACCAAGCACTATTTGGAAAATCAGTGGGAAACCTCTGCCTGAGTGATCAGTGAGCCCAGGCCAGAATGGCCCTCAGTGCAGCCTCTGTCCTGAAATGGAAGCAGCCCAGTGGACCCACCCAGCAGAGAGCCAACAGGGGAGCAAAGTGCTCAGAACATAGAAGGTAAGGGGATAGGGGAGACTGTCAAGGTCTCTCCTTTGTCCTCTGGACAGGACTCTTGTGCTCTATCCAGACCCTGGTTGCAGTCTAGACCCCCATACTACCATAGGGGAGCAGGGACCCCCCTCCCAGCTCCAGGGCAGAGGGAGTGTGCTTGTGGTCATCCACAGACCAGAGCACAGGCAGGAGAGCAGTCAGAACCTCTCATAAGACATTGAAGAAATTGGGGTCCCATGGGGGGTGTCCCAAAAACAATCAAAAGTTTGGGAAGCACCTCAAAGTCAGTCAGAAACTGGGAAAATGAGAAAACAGAAAAAAAGGACCTGACCAGAGAAAATTACTTTGGTCCCACAGAGGAACAAAATAAAAATTCAGAAGATGAGAAAGTCCAAGCTTCTGTGTCCAAAGCCTCCAAGAAAAATAGGAATGGGTCTCTGGCTATGAATGAACTCAAAAAAAGATTTTGAAAATCAAGTAAGAAAGATAGAGGAAAAATTGTGAAGATAAATGAGAGCAATGCAGGAAAATCATGAAATCCAAACCAGCACCTTGGTCGAGGAGATCCAAAAAAATACCCAAGAAAATAACATGTTAAAAACCAATTTGTGTCAATTGGAAAAAGCAGTCCAAAAGGTAAATGAGGCGAAGAATACCTCAAAAAGCCCAATGCAAAAAGAGATAAGGAAAGCTCTTTGAAGAAAATAAGTCCTTCAAATCTAGAATGAACTTAAAGGAACCTGATGACTTTGCAAGGAATCAAGAAACAATAAAATAAAATCAAAAGAATAAAAAACTAGAAGAAAATATGAAATATCTCTTTGGAACAATAATTGACCTAGAAAACAGATCTAGAAAAGACAATTTAAAAATTATTGGGGTACCTGAAAGTCATGACCAGGAATAGAATCTAGATTTATTTTTAAAGAATATCTACAGGACAATTGCCCTGATATCCTAGAAGGAGAGGGCAAATTAGAAATTGAAAGAATCCATCAATCATTTCCTGAAAGAGATCCCCAACAACTAACTCTCAGAAATATTGTAGCCAAATTCCAGAACTCCCATGTCAAAGAGAAAATATTACAAGCATCCACAAGAAAACAATTCAACTATTATGGCTCTGGAGTCATAATTATTCAGGACTCAGTAGTGTCTTCCTTAAGGCCTTGTAGGACTTGGAGCAAAAGGACATAGACCAAAAGAGTGGAGTATAACCAAGAATCAACTACACAGCAAAACTGAACATCCTCTTCCAGGGGGAAAAGATGGACATTCAATGAAATAGGGCAATTTTAAAATTTCCAAACAGCCAGAGCTGAACAGAAAGCTTGATTTCCAAGTACAGGATTCAGGAGAAGTAGAAAGAGGGTGGTTGGGAAGGGCAAATTATGAAGTATTTTATGATGCTGAATTGCTTATTTTCCTGTATGGGAAGATTTAATAGAGCAGTAAGAAGGAGCATATTTACACAAGACACAGGAGGGAGCTGAATATGAAGGTATGATATATTAAAAAGATGGAGTCAATGAATGAAAAAGGAATGCACTGGGAGAAAGGGAAAGGAGAGGTAGATTGGGCTAAGATATTTTTAAGTAAGAGTCAAGAAAAAAATTTTTCCAATGGAGTAGAAGGTATAAGGTGAGAGGGAATGAGTGAGCCTTCATTCTCACCAGAACTGGCTCAGAGAGGAAATAACATACACACTTAATAGGGTACTGAAATCTATCTATCTTGCCCCAGAGGGAAAGGAGAGGAAGGGGATGGGAGAAAGGGGTAAGGGGACGGGAAGGGAGGGTGTAGGTGAGAGAGAAGAGGGAAGATAATGGGAGAGGGTAGTGAGATACAACACACTTTTTTAATAGGGTGGTGGAGTTGAATGGTCTCTCTGGGTGGATGGTTGTTGGGTGTCTGGGGTGAGATTTGGGCTTGGGTACTCCTGGCTCCAGAATGGGTTCTTTACCACTTGGCTCCCCCAGAATGCACTTTTTTTTGTAAGGCAAATGAGGTTAAGTGGCTTGCCCAAGGCCACACAGCTAGGTAATTATTAAGTGTCTGAGACCAGATTTGAACCCAGGTACTCCTGACTCCAAAGCTGGTACTTTATCCACTATGCCACCTAGCTGCCCCCACAACACACTTTTAAGGAAGGATGAAGTGAAAAGAGATTGAAAATAGAATAAATGGTAGATGGTAAAAATAGATGGAGGGTAATACAATTAGCAATAGCAACTGTGGGGAAAAATATTGAAGTAACTTCTCTGATACACTTATGATAAAGAATGTGATCCATCCTAGAGACAGAGCTGACAGTATCTGAACACAGACTGAAGTATACTTTTCTTTTTCTTTTTCTCTCACTTTATTTTTCATGAGTTTTTTTTCTGTTCTGGGAGGGTGAGGAGATAGATTATGTTTACTCTTACAAGACTATTTTAGTAATTGTAAATAAATAAATAAAGATTTTAAAGACTACCATTGAATGTAGTTGAAAAAACAAATAAATAAAAAATATTTTTTAAAAAGTTAGTATTACTAACACCTATGCTAGATGTAGCCAATTTCACTTATTCTCTAATCACTGAAAAGATTGTTTTTGATTCTGTGCTTTGACATTTCATCTCAAGCCAACAGTTTTTCCTAAACGGTGTTTGATATCTCGTGAAGCAGAAATTGACATTCTGATGACAAAATTGAATATCTATATTGTTAAAAATGCTAATCATTTTATCATCAAAGCATTTGGCTTTCTGTCATTAGGATAAGTAAGTTTGAGATTCATTCTGAATATATCCTTAGTAAAAATTATCAACCAAAAGAGTCAATAATTGCCAAATACCATGACCAAAATACTTTTTATTTCCATAGGCCAATGTTAAGTAGACTTTCTCTACATGTTTATAATATGCTATCATTTCACCAAGAAAAATACTTTGAACAATGATCCTGGACCATGTAAAATATGTGTGAGAAACAGAGGAGGGGCATGAAGGTTGAGAGAGATGGTGGGAAATGAACATTGTAAAGCAAAACTGGGAGAAATTATGAAATAAATAAGGGCTTTTAGATTTTTCTAATTTGTCTGTCAAGCTATATGAGAGACAACACAGTAGAATGAAAAACCAGCAAAATTGAATTGAAAGATGTTCATTTGAGTCCTAAATATGTTTGTACTATATAGGCCTTCTGCAACAATTTAATTTGATTACTTTAATTTAAAAAATAAAATGCTGCTCAACTCCCAAGGTATGAATATATGTAATTATTTTTTGTCATAAAATCTTACACAAATGCTAAGAACTATTCACCAACATTTTAACTATTATTTTAGTTAAGAATCATGAATTTTCCTTTACCTTTAAAAGGAATGAGAGTTTATATATTTCTTCTCTAATTAAAACAATATACAGAGGCATATGATGTTAGGCCCAAAAGTATTTGCAAAAAGGAAAATGTTTTATCATAATTTTTTGTACCTCCATATAAGTACAAGAATAAAGTTGACAAATTGATATAATTGGTGAAAACACTACCAAGATAATGATATTCTTTCATTCCTTTCTGTTTTCCTTAATCTAGATATTTGCATAACTATATACAACTTGATACATTTTTCAACAATTTAAGTTCTGTTTACATAAATATTAATTTACAATGCAACAATTTCCTAGTGCCTCATACTATTTGGAATGTTTTCCATTTCATTTGGAACTAAAGGAATAAATTGTTATTAAAATGAACTATAAATGGAATATTGCCCTCACTAGATATAATCAAAGGCTTCATATTACTTCTATACAACTCCAAACAATGTTTTCATTATCCAGTACAGGATAATCATAAAACATAACTATATTCCCAATCCTAGATTTGATCAAATTAGAAATGAATTGAGGAATTATATAAATTTTCAAAGGAATAATTCAAAATTCTTCAGAATAGATAAAATTTTAATGCTGATTCTAAAATTACAACATAAACTAATTCAAAAAATAATAGGATGATCAGCATAGATGAACAGATGGTTATATATAATCATTTTAATTGAATTCAAATTACAAATAATTCTAGAATAAGATACTATATATTTAATATTCCATTTGTTTTTTTTCCTACTGAAAAGATGATAATTCTTTTGGTTGAATAAAAAAATGACCAAAAACTAGACTCATTCCCTGTTTGCTCACAAAAAGAATCCTTAGTAAACCACTAGTGGATTGCACAATAGGAATGATGTTCCTCCATGTTTTTCCATGATTTTGATATCCTTTTTGTAGGTCTCTCCATGTTGAAAGCCATTTTTCCCCTTGCATTTTGGATATAAAGTTTATTTGTAATGTGAGTATCTATTTTTAAAATTTTGTAGATTTTATTAATCCAAGATATTAAAAGATTTATAATACGGGATCTTTCATTTGTCCAATAATATACATCTTCACATGTGATCAGTAAATAATATATTTTTACAGCATGAAACAAAGACTTGCTTAAATTTCTCACATAATCTACACTAATTCTGAAAAGCTAACTAAATTCCTAAGTGATAGCACTCCTATAATTTCTAGTATGAGACCTAGTCCTTAATGGCCACCATAAACATCTCCATTTCCAGACAAATATGTACTATGTGACCATTTGTTCAATACTTCTGGAGCACATGTGGACATTGTTCATTGAGAATTTTTAATTCTATTATTTAATCTTATGGAGTTCATAAGATTACATTCACTAAACCCAAATGGGACTAGATATTATTAGCCTTTACTATTGTTTTATGAATTGAATTTTGTATACTCTAAAAATACTTATATTTTCTTTATTATATGGTCTAAAAATGTCTCTACTTTTCTTCCAAGTTCTTAATGATGAATTGAAGATCTTTCTGAATCTATGTTTGAAGTAATTAAAGGAGCTGTAGGTTTATGGATCTGAAAGAGAATATTAAGATACATATGACATAAGTAAATTGCTTTAAATATGCTTTCATTTAGTTTTTAATTTTCAAATGCCAGTAAGTCTCAATATATGGAGAGTTCTTGATATTTTTATGCTTGATGTGCTTAGCACAGGGAGTACCAATAAAATATATTTATAATTATCATCTCTATCAACTAGTTCAATGGGAACTCTAGATTCAAACTTGAAGCATGCAATCTCTGGTTTTGCTTGACATATATTAAGAATTTTATATTCCAAATTATATCTATGATATCATTAGAGAAATCTTCTGTGAAATGAAGATGATTAATGAACATTCATGGAGTCAAATATCTTGCTACCATCCATGAACACCAATGAATTATTAATATGATTTGGTGATAATAAACATATTAGCACTTTGAATTGTTTGTTCAACAATTTCTAAATTAATAATAAATTATCATGCATCTAGGGATTTTTGGCATATCATTTTAGTCCTCAGGTGACTTTATTTTCTTCTAAACATATGCAAGCATATATACTTATATACATATATATATACACACACACATATATATAAACACACACATATATATATATATATATATATATATATATATATATATACAGTGAATGTTTTTCATAAAGTTCACAATTATATAATTGGCCTGTATTTGAAGGGGATCACTGTTATTTTCATCTTTTAGTATGGCTTGTTTTGCCTTTTTGAATGAAAAATGAAATCAGACTCAAATATGAGGAGAAAATGTAATTTTTTCTCATAAAATAGTATCAAGAAATTAAAATAATCATGCATCTTTTTTGCCTGTCACTTTCTATCATGGGAGAGAAGGTAGATATTCAGTCATCTCTTTAAGCATACCTATTATAGTTTCACTTCTTATATAAGCTATGTGCAAGCTTTCTTTTTTATATTTGAACAAAATTATTTTTATTGTGGTAGATGGCATATAAAATATAGGTGATTATAAATTTTACAAACTCTCCTCCTAGTTTCCGCCCCCCCATCTCATTGTATTTATTTTTCTCCAAGTTTATAATTGGTGGTGAATAATTATTTGTTCATTGGGTTGCTTTGACTCCTTAAATTTTTATTTTCAATTACTAAAACAATTGAGTTTCTGAAATCTTTGTGTAAGTTTGTATTTCTTTCCTTTTATTGTATAAAACATTTGTTTGTGTACCATCTAGATATTGATTTATTTTCCCTATGTCTTTTCACACTTTCAATAACTCTCTTAAATCACTTCTGCCATAGTAGTTTTTGACATCTGTTCTTAAAGACATTTTTTAGGTGTTAAGACATATTCTTGATAGCACCTATTTTTTTATTTGTTATTTTTACTGTGAAAATGGCTACTGCATCTATTATTAAGAGTTGGTCCTAGGGCGGCTAGGTAGCACAGTTGATAGAGCACTGGCCCTGGAGTCAGGAGTACCTGAATTCAAATCTGACCTCAGACACTTAATAATTATTTAGCTGTGTGGCTTTGAGCAAGCCACTTAACCCCATTGCCTTGCAAAAACTTAAAAAAAAAAAGGAGTTGGTCCAGAAATCGTTTTATGCTCTTTGTCAAATACTGTTAAAATGTATTTATTCTTGATGCTTCATATGTGTGTGTCCTTTTTAGATTAGTGTTTTTGCTATAATTTATCTGCTAATTAGTTTTATTTTAGCAAACTCAAAAAGGGCTTTATAGAATTCCATTTCAAGTAGATTCACGATTTTTAAAATCATTTAAGATATTTTCTCATCTATTTTGCTATTAAATGTATTTTAGAATTTGCATTAAAATTTTATCTAATCTGTATAATTTTGATTTATTCCTCTGAAAATTTATGTAATTCCTAAATTTCATTTCTATTTGGATCAATTTAGAATTGCGGATGCAGTTATTTTCTATGATTGCGCTGCTCTGATCAGTATTTCCAAAATATTATTGTTTTGGAGTTGAGCAAAGACAGTATGAAGCCCTGGACTATATCTAATGAGATAGGGTTCTAATATGCTCCTTCTAGCTGCTCTATTAATTAAGATGGTTCATATGAACTATCAGTATCATCTTCCCATGCAGGAACACAAGCAGTTCAAACATCATTAATTCCCTCATAATTTGACCTTCCCATTTACCCTCTCTATGCTTCTCCTGAGTCCTGTATTAGAGACCAAACTTTCTGTTCAGCTCTGGCTCTTTGAGCTTTAATTATATTTAATTTTTAAATCTGGATATGAAATATCATCATGTGTGTACTTCAGTCTTTGTTCAGATACCATCAGTTCTGTTTCTAGGATGAATCACATTCTTTATCATAAGGGCATCAGAGAAGATGCTTTAATATTTTTTCCCCACAGTTGCTATTGTTAATTGTATGTCCCTCCATCCATTCCCTCCTTAAAAGTGTGTTGTGGGGCAACCAAGTAGTGAAGCACCTGTCCTGGAGTCAGGAGTACCCAAGTCCAAACCTTTTCCCAGACACCCAACAACCACCCACCTGGGTAGACCACCCAACCCCACCACCCAGTAAAAAAAAAAGTGTGTAGTATCTACCTTCTCTCATGATCTTCCCTCTTCTCTATCACCTTCACCCTGCCTTCCCTTACCCTTACCCCTTTCTTCCATCCCTTTCTTCTCCTTTTCCCTCTGGGGTAAGATAGATTTCTGTACCCTATTAAGTGTGTACGTTGTTTCCTCTCTGACCAATTCTGGTGAGAATGAAGGCTCACTCATATCCTTTCACCTTCTCCCCTTCCATTCCATTGAAAAAACTTTTTCTTGACTCTTACTTAAAAATATCTTAACCCAATCTACCTCTCCTTTCCCTTTCACCTAGTGCATTCCTTGTTAATCCATTGACTCCATCTTTATAATATTATTATGATATAGAACTGGTAGGGCTAGGAAAGGTCTCTTTCAGAATATTTGACTTGGATTAGTCATGAAAGAAAAAAAAATAATGCTAAGTAGTGAAGACAAGGAGGAAAAATATTCAAAGCAGTGATATTTGTTATTTTTCATGGGGTCACATAGGCTAGCATCAAGAATAGAATTTGAACATCTGAACTCCAAGATAGGCAAATATTCTATTTTTCCCTCTGTATTATGGAAGCAAGAAAATGATGAAAGGTTTAGGTGAAAAGCAAGAAAATGAGAAGGTAACTAAAAAACTCAATCTTATATTTTTACCTAGGTCCATTCCTATCTCTAATGCCTCTATTAAGTGTTTTTAAACTAGCACCATTTCTTTCTACTTTCCATTGTAACTGGAAAAAGTTCATAAGTATTGGTTGTTCCTCCATGTAGGAAGGTAAAATTGACTTGTTACACTACAAATTAGTCATAATAATTACATATAACATCCTACCAACTTTTCTGTAGAAGCAAGAAACATAACAAGAGAATAGAATTTCAGAATATATTATTAATATATTTATTTGTATTTTTCTATTTAAGGATTTTGGGGATAGGTCAAAGTTTATTGTTATTCTTTCAAAAACTTTGCTGAACCTGAGTTATATACAAAGACCACAGATCCATTGATTTCAATTATGGTGTCTCTTGCTTACAAGTAACAGTCTGTCAAGTTCCAGATAATAGCAGAGCAATTTTGTCTCTATTTTAACAGGAAGAAGAAAAGTGAGTCACTGATTTAGGATCATTTCAGCATTAATTGCCTATAGGAATTGAGAGCATCAATTAGAATCAGGATCAAAAACTGATGCTAAATTAGGAGGAAAAAACAGGAAGTATTATGTACATTAAGAACAGCTAAAATTAATCCATTGAATTGTTAGTATAATTGTGTGATGATCACCAATGATAGACTTAATTTCTCTCAGTAGTTCAATAAACAAAAACAATTCTAAAAAATCTTTGATGGAAAAGTCCATCTGCATTTAGAGAAAAATCTATAGAGTTTGAATGTAGAAAGCATCCTATTTTCATTTTTTAAAATTTGTTTCACATTTTTTCCACTGACATGTTTTTCCCTTTTATTCTGATTCTTTTTTTCACAACATGACTAATATGGAAATATGCTCAACATGATTGTGCATTTATAATATATGTCAGATAATTCACTGTCATGGGAAGGGTAGAGGAAAGGGAGGAAAGCAGGAAAATGTGGAACTCAAGATCTTCCAGAAATGAATTTGGAAACTATCTTTGCAAGCAAGTAAAAAATAAATAAATAAACTTTTAAAAAGAAATTTCTAGGGTCCGCTAAGTGGCACAGTACCAGTCCTGGCATCAGTAGGACCTGAGTTCATCTAGCTCAGACACCTGACTGTGTAACCATGGGCAAGTCACTTTAGCCCCACTACCTTGTAAAAATTAAAAAAGAAAAAGAAATTGCTAGTTTAGTTTTAAAATAGCTGTTTCAAATCATCAACTCTTAAAAATGGGAAGATTGACTAGGCTTGAACAAAAGACATTCAGAATATCAGAATAAATGTATACTAAAAGGCAATATAATGTTGTGCTCTTTAATCCTAAACCAAAATTTCAAAAAAACATCAAGTTTTGTTAGTAGTTTTATATTAAATGACTATTAATAATACCTAGCATTTTATAAAACCTTAATAGTTGTAGTATTTTACATTTTTTATTTCATTTCTTCCTTCCAATAATCATTGAAGATTCCCATTTTACAGATAAATAATTTAGATTAAGAGAGGTGACTTGTCCATAGACATACAACTAGTAAGATTTCTAACTCCATTCAATGCACTACCTATCTGTTTACCATTAAACAGGATAATTACAGAAGGATTAATGTTTCAAGAGACTCAAAAGTCCATTGAGAGACACAGGCTGGAGAACATGATCAATGTTTAAAAAGAAATATCTTCTAAGATATCATCATGAAGATATAGGGTTAGAGGAAAGGTAGGAAGATAAATAAATTGGAAAGAATGAGAGATATTAGAAAGTTTGCCTAATTTCAGGGGTAAGCATGAAATTAAAGGAGAGAGTGAGAAACAGTGCTCCAGCATGTTGGTTTCTTCTATGAAGAATTTATGGAAAGATATGAAGAACTGGCTAACATGAAAAGATAGGGATAAGTTAAAATTTATATTGATGGAAGGCTTACCCCACTTATGACATCATAAATTCATCAGTTTCTGAATGATGCATTCATACACATACATGTCCATATAAAGAAAATGTTTCATTGTCATGATTTCTTTAATATGTCCTTTACTGATCTTCAAGTGTGAAATAATTATATGTCAATTAAATAGTTTTCATTTGAATTATTCTCAATTGCCACCTTAATATTTTTTTTCTTGGGAGAGGGGGAGGCCATAGTAACGTCATCTTTGAATTATCTCAGGAAAATTGTTACAAGGGTGAGCTAAAATTGAGAGCACAATATTTGGTCATCCAGATTTGTCATTTTCATTATATCACTCCAGGTCCAAAACTCTTGCTGTTAGGTCTCAAATACACAGAAGCACATTTAGAAGAATTCTGACAAATTAGCCTAAGCAAATTTCAAATTGCCATCCTAATTAATTTAGAGTTTACAGAAACATTTTGTTGCCCAATACTTCAGATACAATGGTTTTGATTATTATAGTGAATGTTTATACACATGAAGGAAAAGAACTATATTTAAGAGGATAAAACCTTTCCAAAATCCATGCCTCTTGAACTATAAGACAAAAATAAAACCAAATTTAAAAAGATAATTAAATTTTTCTATTTGAAACCCTCTTAAATTACTTGATTTATTTACAGCTCTCTGAAAAGATTCAAAAAAGGGCAAAAAAAATTAAGTCCACAAAATATATATGTATTTTTAAAGATCATACCATATCCTACTGTAGTGAGACCCAGGTGTTTCATTCTGTTTTTCACCAGTTCAGCAAGTTCCTGCCTTTCCGATCTCCTATACAGGTTCAGTCGCTGTTGACTTATTTTTTCAGCAGTTTTACCAGAGTGTTTTGGAACTTTTCTACTGAGTCGACGCGCCCACTGCATGCTCTTTCTCCTCAGGAGCGGGTGGTCTGATTGGTCACTAGATGTGGAATTGCGATGGTTGTTCCGGTGACTTTGTTCTTTGGTATCTTTGGTGTCTTCCCAGTCTTCCACACTGATTGATATTTGTGACTGTAAAATGAAATTAATGTTAACACTTAGTTCTTTTGAAATAAAGATTTTTATAAAATATTATCATGGGACAGCTAGGTGGTGCAGTGGTTAAAGCACCAGCTCGTTCTCTCCCTCTCTCTCTCTCTCTCTCTCTCTCTCTCTCTCTCTCTCTCTCTCTCTCCCCACATATATATATATATATATATATAATCATAGTCTTTATTTAAGAGAATATTGAGCACTTGCATGTTGGCAAAATTGCACAGCTAATAATGAGAATATCTACTCAAAGAGGAAAAAAACAATTAACACTTCTTACACTTCTGCTACTAAAAATGTTTTTGGAAACAGAGCTTTTGAATTTTGGACAAGTAAAATATCTTTACTCATTGAAAGAGAAGACTTGGTCTTCTTTACAGGTTCAAATGGCTAAATTATAGTGTTGTCTCATAATGAGAAAATCACTTGGCAACATTGCTGAATGGACATTTGAAACAAAGAAACCTGAGATATTTCATTTCTGAATTAAAAATTTTCTACTATCATATTTAATTAAGCATACTATTATCATTAATTTTTTTAAATGACTAAAGCAAATGAAATATTAGTGGCAGGCAAATTTTAGTTAGGACAGATATTCATTTTTGTATATTTAAAACACAGAATACATATTTTAATATCTAGAATATATATTTTCACAAATTGCTTTCCCAATTGTTAGCTTTTAGCACACATATTCATTATTTATCATGCACTCTGGTTTTTGTGTATTTGTTGTTATAATGGCTTCCCTCATATATATATATATATATATATATATATGAGGGAATAGACTTTAAAAAACAATTTCCAATGTTTTATGGCAATATATGATGATATTTCATATTCAGCCTTTAAAATTAAATATAATTAAAGTTCAAAGGGAAAATAATTGGAAAATCTATTAATTTGGCTGGTATAAATTTTTATTACTAAATTTCATTATTTCTTTAAGAGCCTATCACTGATTTATAAGTTATTAGATAAAATCTGCTTTCTTTCACAAATCCTACATTTCTTATCAGGAAAATAAAATCAATAAAAGTTTTAATGAATTAATTTTCTGACTAAAGAAAGCATTGTGAGTAGATCATGGTTGAGGGGATGTCCAGAAGGAACATAAACAATGAAAATAGTTTTGGACAGATTATATCCATAAGCATGCAAATATATGATTCTCTAGTCCCACAAGAATAGAAGGTCTTGGATGGATGATGGGATGAGCACCCTGAAATGAGCACACTGATCAAGAACCCAGATGCAATAGCCATCTACCCTTATATCTGATTATCTTTTTGTAAGGAGTAAGTGGAAGAAGAATATTAGGTGCAGTTAATCTACTATTGGTCTGGACTAGGATTTTTTTCCCACCGTCTACAATTGAAGAAGAAAGGGTACTAACCTTGCACATATAGATTAATTAAATTTTGGTAAATTGAGAGTTGTTACATTGATTCCTAACATTTAATCAAACTGACTGAGTTCATTATGATGTACATAATACCCTATGCTAACTGCTCAGTACCTAGGTAGGTCATTTAGAAATCAAACATGAAATCACATCTGTCAACTCTGATTGAGCAAGAGGTGAGCGTATGTGCGTGCACACACACACACACAAAATTAACTTTCAGATAGATTAAAGCTTCAAATTACAGTTAATTACAGCTTGCACTTTCATAGATATTAATCGGACACAATTGTGTAGTATTTACATATGACATATATATATATGTATACACACACACACATTATTTTCTACCTATTTAACTGTGACTAGGAAATTTGTTTGTTGTGGTCTAAAGCTGTGATTCCATCAATGGTAGCTATCACCAAAACTAATCTATAATTCCTTTCCTATTTTTCAAAAAACACTTTGACATAATCCTTTATTTTTTCTTCTTTACTAGTTTCTTGGGAAAAGGTGTCTATTCTTCCCCAAGTTCAAAACCTCAGTTCCTTCCTTCATAGCATCTCCAGTATATTGTCTCCATAAGTGATCCCCATCCACTTCTTAATGTTTAGTCTTTTCCTATCTACTGTTTCCTCCTCCTTACCTAGAAGTATGCCAATCTGATCCCTTTTCTGAAATACAAAACAAAGTACAAGTGAACCCAAACTAAACACTAACATCCTAACAATCTTTTATTCTGTGTCAGTTCCCTTTCATAGTCATTTGCCTCCATGTCCTCTGCTCTCACTTACTTCTCAAAATGCTGTTATTGTGGCACTGACTTTAATACTCAACTAGAATTATTCTCCAAAGTTACCAAGGATCTCTTACCAAATCATTTCTCAGTCATTATACTTCTTAACTCTAACCTCTCTGCAACATCTGTTACTGTTAACATTTGTCTTCTCACTCCATAAGTTTATGCCACACCTGTAGTCCCTACCTCTGATTGCCTGATTTCTCTAAATACCTTCATCTTAAGGAAAGAACCCAGGTCAGTGTCTTCATGATTCCTCTCCAGTCTCTATTCTAGACTTCCTCCAAACTCCCACAGGGGTGTTCCCACCTCAACTTTTCCTTTAACTCTTTCCTCTCTGGGTTTTCATGACATTGCTCTCACTTGTTTCTCATCCTATATGTCTGTCTGCTATTCCCCTTTAAGTCTCTTTTGCTGATTTATTTTCAATATTATGACCACTTACTGTAGATATATTTCATGACTCTAATGTCCTATTCTATTTTCTCTACAATTTCTCTCTCAATGACTTGATAAATTCCCACTGAGGGTAGAGTTCTTGCAAGGAAAAAAAGCAGGATGAATATGAGATAAATTGTTAGGATAAAGGAAAAAGACAAGATTTTTGATATATCTTTCTATATTTATCTTTATATATAGAACAATCCATAGGTTTATCTACAAAAACTGCTTATATCAAAACCATGTACATCTTTAGACCTTTTATAGTATATGAAACTATTTATATTTTTAACCTGGATCTTTTGAATCTTGTCTGCTTCAGCCATGCTCTGAACAAAAGCTATCTAGATACTGACGTGATAGTTCATAGAGAAATTACCAGTTTATCTGTGGTTCAGTTTGTGAATTAATAAATAAAGTCAACTCAATAGTAAAAAAAAAAACTATTCCTGATCACCTTAATGATAGTAATACATGTAATTGATATTCCTGATATTCCTGCTTAGTTTTCTATTTTCCATTGTATTTTCTACAAAGCTACCAAAGTGAATTTCCTAAAGTACAGTATTAGCTATGTTTACTACCTTAAGAGATACACTCCATGCCTCCCTATTGCTTCTAGGCTGAAATTGTAAATTCACTCTCTGTTTATCTTTTAAAGACTTCTTCAACCTAGCCCCAACCTATCTTTAAACTTCATTAAATACTACTTCCCTCCAGGACTTCTTAGTTTTAAGACTAGTTGGGGATGAGGGAGAACAGAGTCAAGGTGGCCAAATGAATCTCACATGCTGCTGGAGTCTTCTATACACAAAGCTAAATGAAATCTCTGCACAGACATTAAAGCTACATATCCCACCAAAAAAAAAAAAAGATAAGATCCAAAGTTTTCAATGGTAGACATGGTGGAGTATCTTCAGAGAAAGTCTCTTTGTCTCTTTGAGAGGAAACAGGAAGTAAAGCCCATAAAGGCAGAAGTGCAGGGAAAGCCAGTGGAAAGATTTTAGCCATACTACAATCCATGTCTTGACAGCTTGACAACAGCAGAGGTCCCAGCAGCTATATAGCAAGTTATCAGGGAGGATCCCAAACCCAAACAAAGTCTGAATCCTGGGAACCCTGGGCAAAAGATAGGACTGGATTGGTAACAAACCACTTCATAGGCAGAATCTGGACAATAAGGGAGAAAACAAACCTCTGCAAATACATGTCTGGACTACATAGGCAACATCTTGGCTAACAGCAAGCCAGGAATCAAAGCCCAGCCATAGCAGAAAAATTTTGAGTATATGTACTTCCAACACCCCAGCATTAGAGCTCAGAAATTTCAAGGTGAGCAGAAAAGTTAAATGGGCACTCACTATGGAAAGCTACTATTCAGATAAAGATGACAACGATGTTACCTCAAAAAAAGAAAATAGTGAAAAATTACCTATATTATGAAGTCTTAAAAAAGTCTATAAATTGGACTCAAATTCAAAAGCTCATAGAAGAACTTTAAAAAGAATCTAAAAACCAAAGAAGAGAAGAATAAGAAGAATGGAAAAAAGAAATGAGAGTTATACAACAAAATTATTAATCAAGTCCTTTAAAAGTAAACATAATTACCTGTAAAAAGAATGTAACTCTTCAAAAATGAAAATTGACCAACTGGAAAAGGAATGGAATTCAGCAAAAAAGTAAAATCAACCAAATGGAGAAGGAAATACAAACATTAACTAAAGAAAATTAAATATTAAAAATTAAAATTGAATAAATAGAAACCCAATGTATCTACAAGACTGCAAGATTTCATCAAACATACTAAAAAGGCTGAAAAATTGAAGAAAACACTAAGTACCTTTTAGGAAAAACAAATGACATGGAAAATAGATCCAGTACAGATAATTTATGAATTATTGGACTACCAGAAAGCCTAGATTAAAAAAAAAGAACCTGGAAAACTTCTTGCAAGCAATTATCAGAGAAAATTGTCCAAATCTGCTAGAGTAATATGACAGAACATCCAATGAAAAAAATACACAGAACTCCTCCAGAAAAAGACCCCAGGATAAAAATTTCAATGGTTATCGGCAAATTCCAGAATTATCAAATAAAGGAGAAAATACTTCAAGCTGCAAAAAAGAAGCAATTTAAATACAAAGGAAACACAATTACATATACATAGGACTTATCAGCTTCAACAATGAAGGATTGGAGAACCTGGAATTACATCTATTGAGGGGAAAAGGGCCTTGGATTAACAATCAAGAATTTACTACCCCACAAAATTCAGCATATTCTGTCAGGGGAAAAGATGAATGTTCAGTGAAATAGAGGACTTCCAAAATTTCTGGATAAAAAAGGTAAGAATTTGACAGAGAATTTAATTTCCAAATAAAAGAATCAAGAGATGCATGAAAATGAAAAGTAAAAGGGAAGAAAACAAAACAAAACAAATCTCAGTCAAGAAAATCACATTTTATACAACTCTATAAGGGAAGATAAAGCACTTTAATTCTTGAGAATTACATATTCCTTAGAATAGTTAAAGGATTAAATATAATTGAAGAGATTGAATTTAGAGGTTATGGGTATGGTTGGTTCTTATGTTTCAACTGAAGAGGTCCAACATGACATCACTATATTTGAGACAAAAAGCCCAGATGAAAAGCAGGGGTGTTTGCTCTGAACTTATGTTTCTCAGTTTCCATTGGCCTATTTTAATTCTGCTTTGCTTTTAAGGCTTAACACTTTCTCTGATGAGGGCATCCAATGCTAAGTGGAATGGAGCCGGTGTCTCCCATAACTTACAATCAATTGTAAAGTTCTTAAGAGAGAGATCTTCAGAAGTGGAGCCAAGATGGTGGCATTAAAGCAGGAATTTCCAGAATATCTCTTTCAAAATATTACAAAAACCTTAAAATTATATCTGAAACAAAATTTTAGAAAAAACAGGTCCTACAGAAAGATACAATAAAACAATTCTCCAGTCCAAGATAATCTGGAAGATCTGTGGGAAGGCTCTGTTCCAACAGGGTCAGAAGGAGCAGTGGTAGCATAGCCAAGGTCATCCAGCTTGGGAACAAAAGAGGTCCAGCCTTCCAACAACAGCCTATGGGGCACCTGGGTCCCTGGGGATGCCTTGAGTTCATGTTGGAGGAAGCAATTTCCAGACAACCAAACACAGGGATCACCAAGCACAACTTGGAAGATCAGTGGGAAAATTCTGCCCGAGTGAGCATGGAGCCAAGTAAGTGCAGCCCCAATTCTGTAAATGGAAGCAGTCCTGAGGAATCACCCAGCAGGGAGCTACCAGGCAGCTGCTCCCAGAATGCTCAACCTATGGAAGGTAAGGGGGGTGGGGAGAGACTGTTGTGATTTCCCCACTATCTCTGGAACAGGTCTCTGATGCTTTGTCCAGATCCAGATCATAGTCTAGGATCCCTATTGCCACAGCAGAACAGGGACCCTTCTCATGGTTACAGGGAAGAAGAGAGAAACACCAGAGCACAGGCAAGAGAGCAGTCAGAGTCTCTCATAAGACACTGAAGGAATTGAGGCCCCTGGGGGGTGGGAGTTATGTCCCAATAACACTCAAAAGCTTGGGGAACACCTCAAAACCAGGGCTAGGGCACAGGCTGGGGAACTGAGTAAACAGAAAAAAAGAACCTAACCATAGTTAATTATTTTGGTCCCATGAAGGATCAAAACTCTCACTCAGAAGATAACAAAGTCAAAGTTTCTGTATCTAAAGTGTCCAAGAAAAATAGGAAATGGTCTCAGGTTCTGCAAGAGATCAAAAAAGAGTTTTGAAAAACAAGTAAAGAAGGTAGAGGAAAAATTGGGAAAAGAAATAAGATCAATGCAGGAAAATCATGAAAATCAAATCAGCAACTTGGTGAAGAATATACCAAGAAATGCAGGAGAAAATGACATGTTACACATCAGTTTTGGTCAAAAGTAAAAAGCAGTGCAAAAGGTTAATGAGGAGAACTCTTTTAAATATAAAATTAGACAGGTGGAAAAGAAGATAAGAAAACTCTCAGAAGAAAACAACTCCTCCAAATGTAGAATGGAGCTAAGGGGAAAGTGATGACTTTGTGAGGAATCAAGAAACAATAAAACAAAACCCAAAGAATGAAAACCTAGAAGAAAACGTGAACTATCTCATTGGGAAAAACAATTGAACTAGAAAACAGATCTAGAAGAGACAATTTAAAAATTATTGAAAATCTGACCAGGAAAAGAGCCTTGACTTCATTTTTAAAGTATTTCTACAGTTAAATTGCCCTAATATCCTAGAAACACCTTCACCTTCTGAAAGAGATCCACCCTCAAAATAAATAACTCCCAGAAATGTTATGACCAAATTCCAGACCTCCCAAGTCATAGAAAAATATTACAAACAACTAGAAAGAAACAATTCAAATATGACATACAGTCAGGATTACACAGGATTTAGCAGTGTCTACATTAAGGGCTCATAGGGATTGGAATTTGATATTCTAGAGAACAAAAGAGCTTGGTTTACAACCAAGAATCAACTACTCAGCAAAACTAAACATGCTCTTCCAGGGGATAAAATAGACATCCAATAGGGCAATTTTAAATTTTCCTGTTGAAATGACCAGAGCTGAATAGAAAATTTGATCTGCAAATTGAGGACTCAGGTGAAGCATAGAGACAGTGAACAGAATAGGCAATTTATGAGTGATTTAATAATGTTGAACTGCTTGTATTTCTGTATGGGAATATGACACTGATAATTTAACTGAACAATGTCAATTGTCAGAGCAGTTAGAAGGAATATATGAAAGACAAAGCACAGGAGATAGCTGAATATTAAGGTATGATATATTAGAAAGATGGAGTCAATGGATGAAAAAGGAAAGTTCTGGGAGAAAGGGAAATGAGAGGCAGAATGGGCTAAGATTTTTTACATGAAAGAGTCAAGAAAAAGCTTTTGCAGTGGAGTGGAAAGGGGGAAGGTTAGGGGAATGAGTAAGCCTTCATTCTTATTGAAAAAAGTTCAAAGAGAAAACAACATTCACACTCAATAGGATATAGAAATTTATCTTACCACAGAGAAATAGCAAGAGGAAGGGGATATGAGAAAGGGGGTGATGGGGGTAGGGAGTGGGGGATAGGTGATAGAGAAGAGGGAAGATCTTGGGAGAGGGTAATCATATACAACACACTTTTTTTTGAAAGGCAGTGGGGCTGGGTGCCTCACCCAAAGTCACACAGATTTGAGCTCGGATTCTCCGGCTTCAGGACCAGTGCTCTTTCTGCTGTGGCACTTGTCTGGCCCACAATACACTTTTGAGGAGGGACAAGGTGAAAGGAGAGAGAGAGAATAGAATAAATGGAAGTAGGAAGGAAAGGGGGGGAACTACAGTTAGCAATAGTAGCTATGGAGGGGGGATATTGAAATAATTTCTCTACTTAACTTATGATAAAGATTGCAATTCATCCCAAATACAGAATGAGGTTATCTGAAAACAGACTAAAGTACAATTTTTTTTCTTTTTCTCTCACTTTTTTTTTGGGGGGTGAGGTTTCTCTATCATTCTGCAGGGAGAGTGGATTATATTTACTTTTAAAATAAGACTATTTTAGCAATGTAAGTAAATGAATGAATAAATAAAGTACAGGCAACATTAAAAACTCCTAAAGCAAATCCAGAAACTGCATGAACACAATTACAATGAATAATATGGAATAATATTTTTCTATAAGAAACCATGAATGGAATGAGTTACAGGAACTGATGCTGAACAAAGGGAGCAGAACCAAGAGAACATTGTACACATTAACAACAACATTGTGAGTTGAACAGCTTTAATGATAAAGTTCAGAAAGCTAGGACTGCCCTGGGAGACTGGCTATGGCCAATGGTATCCTCACCCAAAGGAAGAAAAACCAAACAAAACAAAAAATGAAAAATCCTTCAGAATCTGAATGTACATCACATTTTTTCAAAATCTCTCATGCATTTCTTTACTATTTCATGGCTTTATTTCTTTTCCCTTAATCCTAATTTCTCATAATGAAAATGACTAATCTATAAACATTAAACACAAATGTGTTTGTATAATATTCATCTGATTGTTTGCTGCTGAGGGGAGGTGGGTGGGAAGGGACGATGGAAGGAAAATATGTAACCTAAAAATATACATATGCTTGTGGATGAATGTTGAAAAATTTTCATAACATGTAATTGGAAAATAAAATAAAATATCAATTAAAATAGTAATTCCTTTCTTATATTATGTTGCTTAATTATACTGTCCTATTTGATTCTTACACATGATTTATAATATATTCAATATCTGTATCATTGTACTGATTGTCCAGCCTGTTCAGAATCCATTTCTAACTCATCTTTTCCTCTTAGAATCCTTCATTTTCTAAATAATTGTTTTTAAGTGATGCTTCTTAAATGAAGTCTTTAATGGTACCCACAATTCACAGATTCTTTCTCAAAAATTTTGCCTTGCATTTAGTATGTGACACATATTTGCATTATGTCTACTTTATATGGTTGCATTTATTTGTCTATGTACACATTGCCTTCTCCAATGTTTTTCAGTAAAAGAACTCTTCAATTTTATAGTTTTATCTTGTACTGTGACTTACACAGAATATATACTTAATAAATTGTTGTTGATTAATTGATGAACAAATGAATTCCCCACTCTCATACCAGGGAAATAGATTTACCATATCACTCTTACTCTCTAATTAGTATCATTTTGAATAAGTCCTGCTAAGAGGGAAATAGAATAAAGTACTCTAAAACCAGAATTTATTACCTAGGTTATATTAATCATTAAGCAACTCCCTAAATCAATATATAGTACAAGTCAAGATTTAAATAACCATGTAAAATTGACATGTTTCAAAATGTTTTATTATTTTATATAACATAATTTTATTTTCAAATTGATTTCCTCAATAGAAAGTATTGGCTAAAACAACTTGCCTTCAAAACAATCTTTAACCCCATTATGAGAACTTTTGAAAGGAAAATATTAGGTACAAAATAAGAAGTAATACTAATTCTCATCCTTACTTGTTATGCAAGTCATAAGCAAAATGGTTGACCTGGACCAACAGGGTAATTTAATTCTATTTTTTGCAGAATATATATATAGAAATAATATGTGTGGATGTATCTCTGAGCTCCTGCACAACAGGATCAGCTTTGTATCCTTGGAGCATATTGAGTTCACAAAAAAATATTTAGTACTACATCAATATTTCCAGAATCTAAGATTTCATCAACATGGTTATTCTCTCCACTAATGCCATTACTATGCATTCAACTTGGCAATAAACTTTTCCAAATTTAGTAAGTCTCATCCTTTAAATAGCAAAATGTAAGGCAGTGAATAGAACTGGGCTAGAGACAGAGATTCATCTTCTTGAGTTCAAATCTGGTCTTAGACACTTATTTGCTGTGTGATCCTAGCCAAGTCACTTTGCTTGCCTCACTTTCTTAATTGTTAAAATTAGGATAATAATAGGACCCGTCTACCCAGATTCTTATGAGAATAAAATAGAAAAATATTGTAAATTGCTTTGAAAATGCTACATTATTTTTCAGGCCTCAAAGATACAAATGAACTGAGACAATCATTTGCCCTACACTCTACTATATGGGGAGAGGGGAAATAAAATTCATAGTTGAAAGTCATAGGAGCTTTGGTTTAGAAATCACAGGGATTGAGAATGGAAACACAGGGAGATGGATTATCATACTCTTTGTAATAACAATGATGAGACTAATTTGATTCTTATTTCCTGAAACAATAGTCAAGTAGGAAATTGGGGGGGGGAGTCTACTATGTGCAGTTGATATGACAGGAGGGAAAATCCCTATGTGGGTTAGGCTCTGATCTTTTGGTGGATATCTCTAAGGCATGAAGCAAGATTTAACATTCTGGGACTCAGTAAGGTCAATGTGGATGAATTCCAATGCTAAGCATATTTTCTCTACAAAGTTGGGGAAAGGCAAAATTTAGGAAGTCTAGGTCTTTAGGATCATTAATCCTAATATGAAAAGCATGGGATGATAAGGAAAATGGCAAGATGCTCACACTGATTAGACTCTGCTATCTTGCTCAAAATTCTTTAGACATGCACTGCATTTCATATAATTCTGGTATTTTTGTATTTCTTTTTCACTAATAAAGATTATTTTAATAGAAATTATGGGGTTTTTTTCACTATTGGTGGTTCCCAGTGAGTTCCCTTCTTTCAATGCAGATAGGCACTTGCTCTGCAATTTATAGTCTTAGTGAATTGCCTAGGAATCTAAGAGGTAAAGTTACATGCTAAAGCACACACAGAAAGTGTACATCAAAGGGTTTGTACCTATATTTGTATCCTGTTGACATCAAGGTCAAGTTTCTATTCACTATGCAAAAATCTACTTCATAGTAAAGGAGGATCAAATTGTACTATAATTCCACTCTTCCCACAGTGCTTTTCCTCTGTCTCCATTACCTTAATTCCTTATTACTTTACCATAAAGTCTAGTAAATCTACAAACCATTACAAAGTCACTTTGAGAAGTCAAATCAATTTAAATTCATATATCACCATCTCTGAACCAGTCTATACATATAATAATAGCTATTTGCTTTTCAAAGATGGACATAAAGACTGTCCCATAACTCTCTTCAAAAGATTTCAGGACAGCCTCAGAAATGAGAGCAACCATTTTTATTCCTAAAGAAGCTCTAAAAATTTATTTATTTCATGTATTGCTTCCTTGATGATCTATGGTCATGAATGTCAGTTTGTAAAATATGTCAGATGACATATTCCATAACTTGAATAAATTTGGTCATTTTCCTAGAAAAAAAGACAAGAGAATGACTCGCCTCAATTTTAATCTCAATTTTTTATCAAGGAATTATTCATGTTGTATTTTTGAGGCAAATTGGGAAACATTGCAGAATTTTTCAAAAAGTCATTTAAATCAGTCATTTAGTAGTCTGCTTTTGTAAAATGGATTTATGAGTCTCTTAAGAATGGGTTTATGAACTCTTTTACAAATTTAGAAGGGGCTATCTTATTTCTTATTTAATATATTCAGAAATGTCACTGACAAGGGAATAAAAGAGATAGATGAATTTCAAGATGAGATAGTTTCAAAGAGTGAAGAAAGAAGAGCTTACTAGTTATCCTCTAATCATACGTTAAAGTGTCCTCAAATGTTTTGGAAAATGTAGTCTATGATTGAATAAACTATTGCCAAGTTACTTTGAGAAGTCAAATAAGTTTAAATTCATATATCCATCTCTAAACTGCTTCACTCAGATTAAAAAAAAAACTATTTGCTTTTCAAAGATAGACATAAAGAACATCCCACAACTTTACGCCATCATTTATTTAAGTATAAAGTATGGATGTTTGATGAGCATTGCTTAGAAATACTATTCACGTACTTTTTAGAATCATAAAGATAGTAGGAGATTTGTAGATCATCAGGCCTAATTTTATGATGTATCATTGAATTACCCAGAAAAGGTTTCTTCCTTAAAGATTTCCAAGGATGACAATAACTCTCTCTCTCTCTCTCTCTCTCTCTCTCTCTCTCTCTCTCTCTCTCTCTCTCACACACACACACACACACACACACACACACACACACAAACAGCTCATTCTAATATTTGAATCTTTTTATACCATTAGATTGAAGCTTTTAGATTAGGAAGATTTAATTTTTAAGTCTGAATTTTACTCATTTGCTTTGATAAAGTAATTTCATTTACTAGGTGTCAGAGATAGGGCAAAAAGACCATTACTGAAGGGTAGCCAGGTGGTGCAGTGGATAGAGCACCAATCCTGGAATTAAGAGGTTCTAAATTCAAATCTGGCCTCAGACATTTAACTATTCATTAGCTGTGTGACCATGGGCAAGTCTTTTAATTCCATTGCCTTGCAAAAACAAACAAAAAAGATGAATATTAAGAGGAGAGAGGAGTGCTATGGATAGACTTGAACTGACTCAGAGTTTAAATCCTGCTTCTGACATATCCATTTCCCTAAGAATTCATTTTAGATTCATATGGTCTTAATTCACCACTTTATTTAAGACAGTAGATTGTAGAGGAAGTGAAAATCTATATTGTCCATAGAATATTCTCATTTGGATTTTCTCAACCAAAAAAAATATCACAAATCTTTTGGGGATAAAATATGCTGCTACTTACCTTTCTTTAAATATATGGGGCAAATTTGATCCCCTTCTATTTTTTAATATTCTCTGAGTTTTTATGATACTGCTCTCTCCTGGATCTCCTCTTATCTCTCCAATCACTTCTTAGCCTCTTTCACTGGTTCTTCATCTATGTCACAAAAATGAACCATGGATTTTTCATAAACCTTTCTCTTGGGCCCTATCTTTCTACTCATTATAACCTCAGCAATTCCCTTGGGTTTCATTATTATGTTGATGAAGAATATTCCCATATCTATATATCTACAAATCTAATATGAATATTTCTCTTGGCTACAATTATATATCCACAATTCCTTTTTTCATATCTTAAATAGGTGTCTCCAAAAGTTTCAAAACTCAATATATCCTAAACATAACAATATTGATTTTTTAACCAATTTATCTTTATGAAATACCCTTTTATCATTAAAAGTATTGTCATCCTCATCATTACTCCATACTTACAAGTTTAGCATTATCCTTGATATACTTTCACTCATCCCACATAACCAATACCTCAGTGAAATCTTGGGATTTCTACCTTTAAAATATCTATGATATATTCCCTTCTCTTCAGTTCTTAATCACTAAACTTGTTGAGATTTTTTTTATCAACTTTTATATAGAATATTGAAAGTTTCTAGATCCTTCTGGGCTAAGTCTATTCTACACTTTAATATCCACCATGTATCTTCTCTGTTTGGCATTCAAACTCCTTCACTATCTGGCACCATCTTAATTCCTGTTTAAAGATAGGAAATTATACTATTATTATACAAATTATACTATTTTCTTCATATCTCTCAATTGTCAATTCTCAATCTTTTTCCTTCTTGCCCTATCTGCAGAATTTGTGATACAGTTGATGACCCTCTCCTGTTAGAGATCTTGACCCTGATCTTCCTTGATTCTTCTCTTTTCTGACCACTTCTTACTATCCTATTCATTGACTGTATTTTTAGACCAAGACTCTACGCTAGGTCTTTTTATAGCTCTAAACTCTCTTATTTGGCACCCATATCAACCACCATAAGTTCAGTTATTGTCTATATATAAAAAGATTCTAAAATAATAACTTATTTTCTGAGCTCCAGAACTAAATCTCCTATTGAATATTTCAAACTGAATTATTATTGACATCTCAAATTTATATATACATGTATATATACATACATTATATATATATATATTTATAAACTTACTGTCTTTCCTACAAAACACACCTCTCTTCTCAACTTCACTATTATTGTGGAGAGTAAGCCTTATTTGAAACCATATTTATTTGAAACAAATTGTTATCGATATTAAGGAAGCCATAAAAAAGATTTACTCAGAAAAGTAATTAATTTGACTATTTTAATCTGAATTATGAAATATATAATTTTTCAAATACTGACATTTTCTTATTGAATAACCAAGAAAGAGTATCTATTACATGATAAAATAATTCTAATTCAAGTATTTATAAAACACCTATAAGCTAAACTACTGTGCTATATGGTAGTTTTAAAAAGAGAAAATACATAAAAACATTTGCCTTCAAGAAGATTATAATTGACATGAAGAATCAAATGTAAACAAATAAATATTTAAACAACAATTTGAGGGGGAAAGAGGAAGTACTAACAATTAAGGGATTTGGAAAAGTCCTCTGGTAAAGGATAACCCATGAGTCAAGCCTTAAATGAAATCAAAGTTTCTAAGAGAGTTAAAGAAGGAATATATTCTAAGGGTGGAGGATCAACTGGACAAAAAGGAAAGAATCATAGAATGATGAGAATTGGCCAACAACACATGGATCAATTTCAGTGAAATATAGAAGAAAGCTGTGTGAAATAAACATAGCAAGTATACTAAATTCAGACAGTGAAGTTGAAAAGTTTTCATTGCATCCTAGAGGAAAATAGGAGCCATTAAATTATCTTGAGCAGTGGAGCAACATGATCAGGCCTATAGTTTAGAATAATTACTTGGAAACTATTTGATTAGTGTATGAGAGAGGAGAATGAAAGTCCAGTTTAGAGTATATTTGAATAAGGTTCAAGTGATGAAGACCTGACCTATAACAGTGATCATCTGTTTCAAAATAGAAGGTTGATGTAAAAATATGTTTTGAAGTTAGAATTAAGAAAACAAAATATAGGAACCTAAGGGAAAGGAAAGAATTGAAGTTGACTCCAAAGTTATAGAATATTATGGCTAAAAGGATGGTATAACCTTAACAATGAATAGAAAACTTTGGAAGTTACATATATTTAGCTGTTTTCTTATTTGTTTGATTGGGTTTGTTATTTTTTTGGACATGTTGAGTCCAAGGTGTATATCTCACTGGAGTAATCTGATAGTTATTGAGGAGGGACTGAATGGAACTTAGGGAAGAGACAAGGACTGAAAATATATATACAGATAGATAGATAGATAGATAGATAGATAGATAGATAGATAGATAGAGAGATAGATAGATAGATAGATAATAGATACAGATACAGATATAGATACAATAGATATATAGATATATAAATCCTGGAGTCATCAAATTCAAGATAACTGAACCACTAAGAACTGATGAAATCCCAGAGAGAGAAATAAATAGTAAGAAAAATGCTGTAAAAATGCCTCCAAGTATAATCATGCACAGGGACATGAATGCAGCAAATGGAAATGGATGCAGAAAATTAGACTGAGATGATGCAGAGAGATGGGAGAGTTACAAAAGAGTGTATAGGAGGAAGAGATGATCAACAGATTCAAATGCTATTGAGAAGTCAGGAAGAGTGAGAACTCAGAAAAAAATTATTTAAATTTAGCAATTAAGACATCGAATTGCATGTCAGAAGCCAGGGTTCAAGGATTTGAGAAGTGGGAGAAGAGGAAATAAAGGCAATAAATGTATCATGCTAATAAGATAAAGACACCATGATATACACCAAAACAAAACAGTGTTTTCCCAAGTCTTTTAAATTCAATAAAAGAAAAAAATAAATCTCATTGATTTTAAAGGTAATGGTCTGAATTCAATTATTCTAATTCTGTATTTTAAGTAGTGAGATATATGTGTGTATGTGCATATACTTATACATGCATATGTTTCTATTTCATCAATTATATTAAATTCCCAGAACTTATGTTCATTTTAGAAATAAGAAATATAATTAATATGATTACCTAAAAGAGGACATTTTTAATCTTTTTTTTAATTTTATTTAAGGCAATGGAGTTAAGTGACTTGCCCAAGGCCACACATCTAGGTAATTACTAAGTGTCTGAGATCAAATCTGAACTCAGGTATTCTTGACTCCAGGGCTGGTTCTCTGTCCACTGTGCCACCTAGCTGCCCTAAAAGAGGACATTTTAAAGAAGAAAATCAATAAAAATGATCATTAAAAAAGAATATATGTTGTACTTAGAAAATAAAAGTACCATGAAAGTAAATATTTAATAATTAAAATAGCAATAAGAATATTTTATGCTTATTTTTCAATTCTCATTCTAAATAAATAAATTTGCAATAATTCTTCTATTTTACATCTGAAGCTGAACAGGCTGAAACATTACTCAATGAATGATATGCAATATAATCAAACAGAATAAAATAAACTTATCATAAAGACACATCTACATATGAGAACAAACACACACACACACACACACACACACACACACATACACACAAACCTTAGGTATAGATATTCCATGGCAATTGTATAAAACAAAACTACCTTCTTGCTATTCTTATTTCTCTTTTTTTTACAATAAACGAATCTACTTTTATTCAAAATATATGAACTTGTGCTTCCTGTGGTAAATCAACTAGCTAAATTGATCAGAAAATTAATGATTTTCTATGTCAGGCATTTCAATTAGTTTTGTTTTGTTTTTTCAGGAAACTTGATATAATCATATATCATATGTCCATCTATTTATATGTATGTAATTCATGCATTTGTATTTTGGTGTTGATGTTAAATAAGAATATTCATAAATTAATAATATCATTAAAGTGCAATTGGAATGTTGATACAAATATTATACAAATGATTTGATATAGTTTTAAATTAACCTTAGAAATACTAAGATGATATTTGTATAAACAGCTATTTGTCTTGGATATTTCCCAGCTTGCATAATTTGATACATAATAAACTAAATTTTAGTGTCTGATTCAATTATTTATACTATTGAGTTTGTCAAATGTCCTAAAGCACCCTGATATAGATGACAATTAGAAATAAATTATAAAAATTCCTACTCAAAAAATCATTATATTCCAGAATCTTTAGATTAAAACTTCTTCTGAATGCTTATAAATAATCGTTCACTTATCAAGCTCCATGTCAAATATAGGGCAGATAATTTCCATTAAAGTACATAGCATCTCAATTTAAAAGGAATTATGCTACTGTTAGATAATAAAGGTTATTCCCTAGATCCACAGTAACTATTTAACATGGCAGTTCTTGATGTTTAAAATTAGAGTGCACAAGTGCTGTTTTTATGGCCCTTTTATGCTGCCTACAACAGCTGCAGAATTTACTTAGTCTTAATGATCTGCTGTGATTAAAAAAAAAAGGAAGAAAGGAAAAACCTATTTTTCTACTCACTTCAAAAATCATAATGAGACTTTGGAGGATCCTTCAGTATTTAGGACAAATTAGACAATTCCACTATTAAATAACTAGAAAATGAAACCAAACCCAGGATTAATAGATTCAGGTTTGCAAGGCAAACTGTAATAGGAATATGACATTATTCATTTCCTTTTTGGACACATCTTCCAGAAACTATGATAGCAATCTACTTTTTAAATGATATTAAGTTTAACACAGGGAAAAAGTCACATATGGCCTTGAAATCTTGACAAATTTAAAATTAACATGCCATTGTGACATTAGAAATATTTTAGTTCACACAAATGAAGGTCCCATGAAAATTATTTTTGTTGTTTTTGCCAAATAGTTTTGGTTGTGTCCAACTGTTCAAAACTCTATTTGAGGTTTTCTTGACAAAGATACTAAAATGGTTCTTGATTTCCTTCTCTAGAAAATTTTGCATATGATAAACTAAGATAAACAGGGTTAAGTGACTTGCCAAGGGTCATAGGGCTGGTAAGTTCTGTGTGTGTGTGTGTGTGTGTGTGTGTGTGTGTGTGTGTGTGTGTGTGTGAGCATACACACATACCCATATACATAGATGGACATACAGATAGATAGATAGATTACCATTTTAATTAATTTTCAGTTTTTCTATTTTTTTTGTAAAATTCCTAGAGGAAATTGTAACCCTTTAGGTAATTTTAACCCTCAATTGAGAAATCAAGCTGTAAGTATCTCACTTTGACTCAATAATCCTACTCTACAAATGCAGAGATATTTATTTTAATCTTTGATATCCTATTTCTTTCCTTATACAAGGGGTGTAAAAAAAAAAAGAGACAATTAACATATACTTACTTGTGATGCAGTTTCTCGAGACTGACCCAAAGGGGGAAAAAAGAAAGAAAACAAAATACATTTTAAAGAATGACTGAACAGATATACACATGGACCAGTCAGAGACAAACAGAAATGATTTTACCTATTTATCAAATAACAATTTACCAAAGTAAGATACCTTATCATATGAAAAGATTATAAAACAGGTTTTTATATTAAATTGACCCCCCCCCAATTGTCAATGACAGATTTGGAAAAGGGGGAATGAGAAAAGTAATTGAAAGAAATGACCCTATCTGTTGAGGATCAAATTATTGAACAGTATTTTAGGATTATTTGTAAGTCCATGTCATAAATTCATGACTTTTATTTCCTTTTAAATGCAAATTAAGAGAAACTTTAAAGCTCTGTATATGGATGTGTGGATATTTATACATATATGTATATCATATACATGCAAACTATATAGTGTGAAATTGAAAATTAATATCTACTCTATTTTGTATTATTTAATAAGTATTTTATATGTGATCACTGTTTATCAAAACTTATTGGAGGGTGGCTAGGTGGCGCAGTGTATAGAGCACCAGCCCTTGAGTCAGGAGTACCTGAGTTCAAATCCAGCCTCAGACACTTAATAATTACCTAGCTGTGTGGCCTTGGGCAAGCTGCTTAACCCCATTTGCCTTGCAAAACCCTAAAAAAAAAACCCCACAATTTATTGGACTTGATTATATAAGCTTCACTGGCACAATCCATGAGCTGTAAACTTTAATTGATCATGGAACGATGTCAGTTAACCTGGTCATAAGATATGTAAGATCTTCCAGAGGATACTGATTCTGTATTTTCCCTATTGTCAGGGAAATAGGCATAAATAAGCAAAGTTTAAGGTCCCACTTCACCTTTCTTATAAATCATTCACAATCTTAGAATAGTTTGTGTCATATAAAGATTAACAGACTGCCTTCTGTGGGGGGTAGGGGGAGGGAAGCAAGATTAGGGGAAAAAATAGTAGAATTCAAAAATTAATTAATTAATAATTTAAAAATAGTTTGTATCACAAACCATTTTAGTATCTTTGTGAAGAAAAAATGGGATTCATTGATGACTTTTTATTGGCAATAGCTAGTCTTGTTAATAAATTGATCATGTTCAGATGTTTGTGTCTTAGTTTATCACAGATGTTTATTTTGTATATACAAAATGATATACAAATTCTGCATTTGGACTGAATTTAATGGGTAAAGAGTAACTATGAACATGTTTCTTATGCTTATAATGGAATTAATTTGATCATCTTACTTCTGTGCTACTTAAAATGCTCATACTTTAAAATGAATCTCCAGCATAATTTTTTATGGGAGAAGTTTCCTAAAAATATATTTTAAAATTTTTAATAGAGAATAAAAATCTAATATTTTAATGTATATTCAATAGACTTCAGTCTTTCCTGAGACTTAAGTTCCCAAGTCAGCACAAAAGGAAAAATATCTTAGAGAAAAATTAAAAGCCTCTGGCTTGATGGAACAATGCAAATAAATATATACTTCAATATTTATCATTGTTGTTGCTTGTCCATTGTCAAAGATGACATGACATGCAAGTGAATTGGATTTACAGGAGGGTGTGCTTTACAAAGTTATCATCTTTACTTTCTTCTCTAGAATCATCTGGGTCCAGTGGTCAAATATGGATCAGGACAACTGGAGATGGTCCTAGATGCATTTGGAAAACATGGCTTTTTAAAACTAGGTCTTTCCAGGACACAGTGTGACTGAGGCAATGCTCATTCAGTCATTAAGGTTAGGTGAGAGAGATGAGACAGAGACCAAAAATAAGCATTAAAAAAAAAAAGAAGTAAAACAATTGTAAGATTCTCAGGGTATCTCAGTGATTACAGCAGGTAAGAAGAAAAAAGAAAAAAGTTTCCTTTAAATTATGCCATAAATATGAATACAGTTGAGGACTACAGATCCTTTGGTATACAAATGCCCTAAGTTTAAATCTAAAATTAACAATGACAAGTGTTTGACCACTTGCAATTGTTAAAAACTATTGAGTTTGAGGGACTAAAATTTTCAAGGTTGGAAAAGTACCCTTTTCTCATGAAATAGCAATTCCTTATAATATTGATTTATTCTAAATTTTTAAAAAACGTTGCTTCATTGAGCAACCCCCGAATGTGTTTGTATATAATAAAAATAATTTATGCATTTATCCACAATCACACAACACACCTAAGCATAAATAATGCATACTTAAATGTTTATCTATGTATATACACACATATGTGTATAGATATGTACATGTCTGTATGTGTATAGATACATTCATGTGAGTATCCATGCAAGCAGAAACACTGGAATGCTGATAAAAATGGACAGTGAATTGGTCTGAGAATAGGAAGCAGAAAGAAGGGTGGGTTGCATTTAGAAAACTGCAAGGTCTCCAACGATTCTCTTTTTACTTCCTGGCACAAACCATACACTTTTTTTTTAGCATCAATATTATTTTAATTATGTAAAATGGCTAGACCGTGATCCAGCAAACATAAAAAAATCTCCAAAGTCCAATTTGTAGGTAACCCAAAGACCAATGAAAAATGTGTATGTTCATGAGGAGAATTACAAAATATATAATTTGGAAAACATCTAAACAGAAATTGTTCATGAAGATAGAGTAAAGAATAACAGATAACAGTCTCATATTGATCCTATCCACAGAATGTATAAAATGGTCTTGTACTGATGTTCTAAATCTAACATATGAGGGAATAGCCTAGTTAAACTCTTATATTCTATATATTTGTTTTATAAATGTTTTATGAAAGGACATGAGTGACAGTCACATAGAATGAGAAACTATAGATAAATTGCAATCTGTCTTGTTGCTACACATTGATAAGATCATAAATCCTTTGAAGTGTTCAAATAGATGGATGTCTTCTCTGAAATGCAATAATGTCATAGTACATTCTCATTGGCCCTTAGGGTTCTGGGCAAGATTTTTATATGTGACAAATGAAGACATAGAAGTCATGAGTATCAAATTACAAGTGTTATATTTTCCTTGAGAGAGTCAGAGTCTTAAAATATATTAACAATCTAGAAGGATGGGGTGAGTTTAAAAAGGTAAAACACTGAATATATATCCCTTAGGACAGATATAAGAGTTTTAAAAATTCAAAACAAAACTAAAAATAAATGATGAAAAAAATTTTAATTGCATAAGTATAGTATGGGGTAGGGAAGTTCATTATGAATCACATAAAAAGAGGGTAAATGACAGGTATACTGATTATATATCATCTAGGTAATAATAGTGATCAAAAAACCAAACAAACAAACAATTTCTTTGTAAATCAAAATCTCTTGACTTCACCTACACAGGAAACTCCTGTTGAGGAAAGTACTACCAAAGTAGGATTCTTCTAAAATTTAATCTTTTTATATTTTTGAAAGACAATGGGGTTAAGTGGCTTGCCCAAGGCCACACAGCTAGGTAATTTAATTATTAAGTGTCCCAGGTCAAATTTGAACTCAGATGCTCCAGACTCCAGAGCAGTGCTCTATCCACTGCATCACCTAGCCACCCCTACAATTTAATCTTAAAAGATTATCTGAATTACATTAAAATTCCGGAACAAGTTGTCAATGTTGTCTTACTTCTAACACTTATGTTTAGGAATTTTAAAATTTAACTTCTAAATGACCATCTTTTTGAAAAGAATATACTTTCATAATCACTAAAGTTTCCAGATGATGTAAAACAGTTACAAAAGTGAAAGTTTGGCAACAAATATGTCAAAATGAACCATTAATTTCTATAGAACACCTAGTTTTGTTCATTATACTTAAAAGTACAAAATTTACTTTTAAAAATCATTTTTTCAATATTATATATTCCTGAATCTTTAAAAAAGTCCATAGTCAACTCATGTTTTTTAATAACTCTTTTCAGAAATTCATTATTCAAATACAAAGCAAATAGTAAGGTAAAAAATATATACATATATACATACATACATACATACACACACATATATATGTACTTCTAGGCTATACTAACCTAATCATTATCACTTTCCCTTCTGGTTAGAAATGTGGGCATCTAAATCAACAACTTTTGTTTAGATAGAAATGAAACAAGAGATCAGATTTAAGGTTGCCTTCACAAATTCCTGAGAAGCTATTTTAGTGTATTTGGAGGGCAAGTGACAAGAAGTATAGCCTTATGTGCCTCTCAAGAGGTGATATCTGAAAGTGATGCAAAATCCAGTACCTGAAGAGTAATTGTTAATTTACGGTGTGTTTGTATGTGTGTTTGTGTGTGTTTGTGTGTGTGTGTGTGTGTGTGTGTGTGTGTGTGTGTGTATGTGTATTCACATAGGGGTATATGTTGCCTTTTATCACAATATTAACTCCTATTCCATTGCTGCCTCTTACATGCAGAGTTTGTAGAATTTATGTTTTTGACTTTTAAAATATTTGTTACTAAAACTCTGAATTTTGTGAAAATAAAATAATTTTATCATTAAAATTGTTGGCTTAAATCTTCTATGTAACAGAAATGTTTTCGCCCTCACTGACATTTGTACCAAAGTCCTACTTTTATTTTTCTGCTAGGATAGGTTAATATGCATTTATTAAAATACTTAATAATTACATTTGAAATATTTTTCTACAAAATGTATGACAATATTCATTTTTGTTAATAGCATATGTATAATACAGATAAAATTTCATATGTGTAATACAGATGAAATACATAATATAATAATTTACATACAGATTTTCCAAAATTAATATTTATAATTTGCAAGACCTAAAACTGAAACAAAGTAAATAAATATCTCAGTAAAAACTTATAGAAGAAAAATACTTTGAATCTAGTATAGATGAATTGGATGCTCAATTACTGTGATAGAATTCAATGTTTTTTGACTCTCATTCCTTTCCTCTTTTCAGGCTATACAATATTCTATACATTATTCATGTATTCTGTTATTTTTAAGTTTGGTCGCCTTTCTTTGTGGCATGAGGAGTTGATGTTAGTTGAAGCATAATTGTTTATACCTCTAATGCTAACAGCATATAATATTGTTCTTTCATTATAAGGAATTACTATTACATTTATAAACTTATCTAAATAGTATCATTCATTGGTTAGAACTCACTATGACCTGATTGACTAAGCAGAAATTCTATGAGCCATCTGTTAGGACATAGAAATGGCTTTGTTATAGGAAACACTTCTGTATAATGGGGCTTTAATCTATATTATAAAGTATGTATTTGACAGATCATAATTAACAGTACTGAAGTAAAATGCTTCCTCACATATGAAAATTATTTTCTCCTTTAAATTTTAATGCTAGATAATGTACAGATTGTTTTGCAATTATGAGTTTTACATTTTAATAGGCATGAGAAATAAACTTGTTTTATTGATATTGGGAATTCTGAGATGAGAAAACTTTCTCTAATGAACTTGTCATCTTAAGTGTTTTCTAGAGGACTGGGGTTAACTGATTTCCCAGAGTCACATTATTATTTGTTCTTTGTTCTCAAAAAAGATCAATGACATCACAAGGGTGATGTCTTAATGAATCTGAATAAGTCAGACCTGAATCAAGTTGTTAGCCTCACTCTTTCCTCCAAAACTAACAAAGGCCATTGGTAAGACAAAAATCAACATATCTGAATGGCACAGGATACACTGGATGACCTTGGCCTTACTAAATTAAGGACTCTCTCAGGTCTCAGTTTGTCTGAAGTAATGCCTATTCAATGA
Source organism: Macrotis lagotis (assembly GCF_037893015.1). Classification (NCBI taxonomy): domain Eukaryota; kingdom Metazoa; phylum Chordata; class Mammalia; order Peramelemorphia; family Peramelidae; genus Macrotis; species Macrotis lagotis. The sequence continues at coordinate 93,802,163 of NC_133659.1, forward strand.
CTAAGGACCAGGCAAGAATTTGGCAAGAGATGGCTTATTTACACTCATCCAAAGTCAAAACTTAAACAATGAATGACAGAGTATTGGTCTGGGACTGTTATTAGTCAATCAATGACCAATCAGTTTATTTAAAGGCATCAAGTACACATGAGCTTTTAAAAAAATCTGTTGTTTTCAGAGCTATATATCAAGAAGACATAAATGAAAACTGCAAAGGACAAAAATGAAACTGTACATATAAATAATAAAGCTATACACACAAATACACACTCACATATAGTTTCAAACCCTAAAATACACACACACACAGAGAGAGAGAGAGAGAGAAAGAGAGAGAGAGAGAGAGAGAGAGAGAGAGAGAGAGAGAGAGAGAGAAGAGAGAATGAACAACATTTTCTAACTTCTGCTTAAAATGGCAGTTGGGTCCCCAGAGAGCAGTTACTTTTTCCCTCAGTTGCATGAAAAAGACAGTTAAAACAAATATGTTCTTCTAAAAAACCTAATTCACTCTTTCACACAAATACACACAACATCCATGGGAAGAATAAGCTTAAACTTAGACCATAAAAGTAATGAAAAGCATGTCTAAGAAATATGTATGAAAAAAGATTAGTTGCCAAACCTGCTCTTAAAGCCTTCTTTGTATAGAGATCATATGCAGAATCATTTGTTGTTGTTTTTTCATTCATTTTTCATTCTTGAAAAGGATCAATGACATCCCAAGAGTAATATCATCCCCAAAGTCATATAGTCAATATGTGTTAGAGACAGGAATTGAATCTTCATCATCTTGGTTTCAAAATCATTTATGTCTCTATTTATTTTATCTCACTACTTCACATTAATAATTAATTAGTCCTTTTTAAATGGTGTACCTATAATTTACCCTTCATTTTTCAAATGAAGCTAAAAATGTTATATGCGAATAGATAATCAGAAAAGCAAAAATAAATAATTTGAAATGTTCTGATAGGTAGAGTTAATTACTCTAGCATATTAAATACAACCTTTGTTCAAACAGAAGAGATGCCAATGATAAAGGCTATAACTAACAAAAACATCAGTGTTTTCTGATTTTTTATCAGTAATTGATGCTTCTTAAAGAGAGCCAAAAAGCTATTTAGCTTCTCCCAGGGGACATTTAAATAATGTGGCAAATAGAATCATTTGATGAAGCCATAACCAAAATGTTCAAAACATTAAAACAGTCCAATGAATAGCAAGTATCCTATACCACATGGACAAACTTTAGGGATTTAGAATTTTTGTAATGATTTTTAGATGGCCCAGATCCATTGAACCTACCAAAGTAAAGAACTGTATTGGAGATTTTCTTTGGACTCCATTCCAGAATAAGCCCCAGAAAAGTGGACTTAGTTCTAAAGATGAAGTCCCTATTAGGGTTAATTATAAGAATACTCATCTAGGAGCCAAGGAACTTTATTTTTCTATATGATTCCAGTTCTGCTACTATATTGGTGTCTTTCCTTAGTCAAAACACTGAACCTTTCTGAGACACCATTCTTCTCATCTATAAAAAAGAGGGATGAAATGAATAATGTCTGAGTTCTATTTCTTCACTAACTTTCTGTAGTCTTTCTGCTTCCTGACTTAAATCTTCTTCAATTCATGGAGGCAAGGTGGTCTCTTAATGTCCCTTCTAATATTCACATTTTATAGAATCCATATCTAGGAGTTTGTGAGCACCTAGAATTCAGATATTTCCTATTCTAGAGCTGCAGGAAACTTTTAAAGTTAGAATATAACTAGGTAGTTAAATGAGTTTTGAAATGATTATCTCCAAAATATTCAATGCTACAGACTCCTGAGAAAGCCTGTAGATTACAACTTTCCATTCGTTTTTGAGTTTTCCCAATTATTACAATAGCTTTTTTGAATACTACAAAAACACAGATTTTCAAATGTTTGTTAATAGCTTAAATCACAAAAAAATTAAGAAATATATCAAATTCTTCAAACCTCAGAAGTTCTAAGTTTTTGGGATTCAGTCCTGTAGATTCCAATGGGGATATCACCTGTAGAAGAACATAGCTTCTGGTAAAGTCTGGCATAAGTTCTGATCCATAGATCATCCTCTGTGATTTTCATCTAAAATATAGACAGTCATTTATTCATAATTATTAAGATAATAAAGAAAGAATAGCATAGCTTTATCACATCTACTAAAATCAGATCTCACTTAATTGTACAGAAAGTAGATTTTTCTAAGCTTAACTTAACTTTTAACCTGTCAGGTTGCTAACCCCAAATACATCTAAAATCAAGTATACAAATCTGATCTTGAGAAACAGTATTTTTGGAGACAATTAAAGAAAGCAAAAATAGTATAATACAGGGGGATAGTGAAGCGTGGTCATTGTAGATGATTAGCTGAGTAAGCTTATGGAACTCAGTACATTTTTCATGGCTTAAATGTTCTTCTTTGTAAAATCTGTAGAGTAGCTCACTCTCTACATGAGTAGAAAATATGAATCATGGGATGATCACAAAATCATCTGTGTTTAGATTCATAATGAACTGCTGTAATTACATTCAATAATGGATATTGTTATGGGAACTAACATTTCAAATAATACAATGAAACCCATCTATGAAGACTCAAAAAAGAAGAATTTGAAAAATACTGTTTACTATCCCATTCTTCTCTGTTCCACTTATATTAACTCAGGTCCTTGGGATTACTGGGCCAGTGTTCTATCCATTGTGCAACCTACCTCCTCCCATTTTTGTTTTTGTTTTTTGTTCATATCTAATCTGAACAATTCTTTTTGGTTTAAGAAAGAATTGAGAAGAAATTAAAATACATTGAAAGGAATTAAGAAAAAAAGATAAAATTCCTTAGCTTCTATTATAATCCCCTTATTGAAAACTAAAAAACAAAAAAAATAAAAAACAAATGATATTTTAAAAATAAGAAAAAAGTAAAATGTGAGTCCATGAGAATTAACTTTGTTGTGTTGGAAAATTGTTTTACTTTACTCATTAAAACTTTTAACTTCCATTTGACAAGTAGAAAGACAAATTAGAGAAAAATATACTTTATCTAGAGCATTTTCTGTAGGCAGTATCATAAATGAGACCTATTACCAAATGCAAGACATTGTGTTATCCACTAAGATATTATTGTTTCTGTAACAATTTTTTTTTCCGACAATGCTCAAAAGAATATAAAATCAGATAGTAACTAGAAAAGACAAAAAACATACAACAGATATCCAAGCTCTTTGCAGTTACTAGAATGAATGTTTTATCTCTGGAATTTACTAATCATGATATTCTTAACTTACAGAACAAAGAAATCCTGATCCAGGTGTGGTATCCAATCCCAAAAGAAGTCTGGTGATAGAAATCATATAATCCTTCACAAATGACTAAAAGAAATAGATGTTAAAAAAAAGATTTACTGCACAAGTCTATTTTTTGTTAGCATAAAAATATGACAATGTAAATTATTTTTCATTTACTTTTAAAACTTTTATTTGCTCATAATATGATACAAACTTGCTAATAAAGAAAATCCCTTGGTAGTATCTCTTCAAATACATGCTAAATTTGTGTTTGGTGATTTTTTTCTATTTTTTAATTAGAAAAGTAATCCCCTACAAAATCTCAATATTCTTGAATATTATGAATGAAAATCAGGTAGGATGGTATTATTCATTGTAAACAATATAACAGAGACACATAATTCTTTTGATTTACTCTCACTAAATCTTCAAGGATATAATTGAAGAGAATTTGTAATGTAGTACAAGTGGATTGTGTATTACAATATGGTATCAAGAGAAAAGACTATCACATATAAAGGACAACTTCATCAGCTTCATTTCCCAAAGAAATGACAAAATTCATAGAGATGGTTATAAATTCAGATTTGGGAGACTGTGAGATACACTGGGAAAAGTACTGAATTTCAAGTCAGATGAACTGGGTTCAAATCCCAAATATGTTCTTTACTACCTTGGGGAAATCACTTGTACTTTCTACTCTTTGGGTTACTAATAAAAAAAAAAGAGAGAATTTTGGATTAGATAAACTCTAATGTTCAATTCAGTTTTATGCCTGTAATTCTATCATTTTGACTGTAATAATATTTTATCAGAGAAGCTAACTGCTAAAAGAACCAGACTATCCAGTTCAAGCCTCCTGCTCAATATAGATCCTCACCACAGAAAACTTAACTTTTCTCAGCTTTAACCATTTCAATTGTATGATGGAAATAAACACCTACCTCATAGGGTTATTGTGATCAAATGAAATAATGAATGATAATTCAAGTTAATTTCTCTTAGATAAATTTAAAGAATTAACATCAGAGGAATTCGTTCCTAATCATTCTAATTGGACATGGGAAAGGATAGGTCATTTTTCCCCCATCTCTATTCTAATCTTCTCCTATATGTTATTGTAATGCCAATAGACATGTCTATAGCAAAAAACCTAATATGAAATTATTTATCTTTGATCACTGTTCTCAATCTTATGTATAATAATGACATTAATAATAGAATTTATAGTGCTTTAAGGTTTACAAAGCACTATAAATATTATCTCATTTGATTCTTATAATCATCCTGAGGGGTAAGTAATATTTTTTATCCACATTTTACAGATTAAGTAAGTTGAGTGTGAGTGAAGTCAGTGACTTGCACAGGATCATACAGATAGTGAGTATTTGAGGCCAGCTCTAAATTAAGATCTGAACTCAGATCCTGATTCTAAAGTCCTATGCACCATTCACTAGGTCAAATCACTAATTCCTATAGTAGATATATTAACATAAAATCAAACAGTTTCAATAAAAATGAAAGTTTATGGCTGGTAACCTCAAAAAAGACATCAGCAGAAATTCCTATAGATGCTGTTGTGTATCTTATTGTTTTAAAAATTATTCTTGATACTTCTATCAAAATATATTTAATATTAAAGTCTAAGTGATTACCTAAAGAAATTAATAGGAAATATTATGGATTAAAATATGTGACTGTTTTATAAAAATCTTAATTTAATAATGCTATTATTGATAAATGAATAATATGTTGCTGCTTAATTAACTTCTAAACAAAAATTCACTATTTTTCTTAAATTGCTTTAGCAATTAAAGAGTGATTAAAACACTGTTGATTTATTCTATTATTTTCTTAATTTTGAAGTTAAAATAATTTCATTGGAAAGAAAATAATGTATTTGTCTTATCACATAAATGAACAGCTCTAATGAAATTCATAAAATTTGTTTTAAAAATCACAATAAAGGGAAAATATTCAGAACATCCATTAGCCACAAAAGTTCAATAAATATCTTCCCCAAAATGCTGTTTTTCAAGCACTAAATTATACCATTAATGTCCTGATTTCTAGACCTCCACAGCTGATACTAATTTATGTTAAAGGAGCAAATGATACAAATTTCTCCTTCCAAAAATATACCAGTATCAGAGAATATGCATGTGTGTAAATAAAACCTACCTGATACAAAAGTGTGTCCAACATACTGATGCTAAAAACTCTCCCAGCAGCAAAAGGCAGTCGAAACATAAATGCCAAATTAGACCCTCTCTCCCGTTCTTTCTGTGTACAAATTTGAAATGAAAAGCATTTGTTGGTTCCATTTATTTCTAATACTTGTAAGTATTTAAGTTGCACACAAGGCAGATAAGACACAGTTGTAAAACAAGCACTAAATCGGACTTCCCATCAAAAGAGATGTACATCACTTATACTTGAAGAATTACCTAATAAAAGCTTCTAAATATAAATACACTATTAAGAATAAAGAAGTCTTTCAAAATTGTGCTAAATTTACAGGAAGATTTCAGTACAGAAATGAGTTAGTGCAGAGTAGCAATTTAGGAGCTCTCAATTAGAAATCTCATTTTTCTTGTTTGGTAGTTGAATCTTGACTGAACATGCATAGAAATGTAGGCAAGATGCCCTTATTGTTGAAAGGAATTCTGAGAATAGTAGTCTATGTGTTATGTCTATTTGAACATGGTCAATAACTAAAAATATTTTATTAGAGAAAATATTTCATAAAATAGCTATATGCAATTTGGAATTATATTTATATATCCCAACTCTTTGCTGTTGGCTACTAATCATCTTAAAGCAAAATCATCTGTGCAATATTCACAAGATAAATCGAAGTTTTTCTGTTAAACTCTTGCTGTTACCAATGTGAGATTATAGTCAACAATTATTATCTAGAATATTTGGACCTTCTGAACTGAACTCACCTGAAATTCTGAAACTTGCTATTTAAGATTTTATGGCACTGTTAACTGATATTATTATGAATCTCTCTATAGGTATGATCGTCAAGGAATGCTGTGTAGTCAGTGACTCATGATGCAACAACTGTTTGGGGTTTTTATAAGCATACATGGAGGGTCCTCATGGGAAGTGTTGGGTAAATGATAATCTGCATGAATTGAGCTAGGATTCTCCCAATTCATTTTCCTGAGCAAAGCATTTATGATATCCCACCTGCTGACTTTAAGATGGTTATATAAAATTGACCATCTATATCGTTGCCTGGAACTGACATCAAAATAAAGGAACACTTTACCTTATGTCCCTATTCTTCGATGGCAAATTCTTATAATCATGAGAATCATGATCAGTATGAAATCAATTTTAAATCCTTATATAGTTTGAATTACACCTGAACCATTGCAGTTAGATACAAGTATAGTATTTGAACCATTTGACCTAGAATTTGCTATATTCTAAACAACTAGTTAATAAGTGTTTAGCTTTGACATTTGCTAAGTAGTTACATATTTTCATGTTAGTTAAGATACTATAATCTCACAATACCTTGGGAATAATCAGGCAAATGGTATAGAGATTTGTGAAGCCAGAATATGATTCTGTTCTTTAGCCAATATCATAACTGTCTGAGTTCCATTTAAGGAAAGGAATAAAAGAAAAATTAGTTATCTCAGAAGAAAAATAGTTTATATTCTATTCTAAAAATACCTTAAAGAAAGATTCCCTGGGGGGCGGCTAGGTGGCTAGTGGATAAAGCACCAGCCCTGGAGTCAGGAGTACCTGGGTTCAAATCTGGTCTCAAACACTTAATAATTACCTAGCTGTGTGGCCTTAGGCAAGCCACTTAACCCCATTTGCCTTGCCAAAAAAAACCAAAAAACCCTAAAAAAAAAAAAGAAAGAAAGATTCCCTTTTACTAGGAGTTATTAATTTGAACAGGGTTAGAAGTTGAGAATGTTTTATTATAAGCAACTTATTTAGATAAGTTCTCTTGAAATTGATTGTGCAGTGTGTTTATATAAACAATCCCTTAATCTTTTGTATATCTAAAGTTAATCTGCCAATTTTTAAATGGATTTATTTGGTATTAGAGGTCATATTCTTATAAATGTCTTTTATTACTAATTTCTTAGTAGAATTTCATTCTCCTAATGGGGAGAATGAATAATGCTAAGTATAAAAAAATTAAATTCTAATTTTCTGTTGTATCTGAGTTTTCTATGTAGATCAGTAAGACAATTGAGTAAGCTAAAAATTTAAAATCTCTGATCTAAAAAGTTCCAAATTTCATTTTGTAATGAGACAAAAGGTTGTATCTGCTTTTTATCCAAGTAAATTTATGTTAAGACCAATTCTGTGAGTTTTTTTCTTAAGCAGAGAAGAAAATCTCTACAAGTGACATGAGAAAGAGAATACCTGCTCTGAATCCACACCCAAATGATAAGATCTTATTGGATGTTTCCAGAGGAAAGGGCTTGAATTTTGCTTTACTATTTCCCATTTTGTGCCTTTTATTTATACAGTCTACTTATCAAAGTGAACTGCCTCCTCTGATTATGTCAAAGCACCATCCATCTTTCTCTTTCTCTTCTCACATTGTCTTTCCCTTCTAAACCCTATGCTGCCTGCCCATATCTCTTGGCAGCCTTAGTTTTGGTTATATTTTGCTTCCAACTATGCTACTCTTTTCCATTATGCCCCTCACATCCCCATATTGGTCTGTAGATGATGTCATGGTCTTACTTTGACCAAAAAGAAGGAAATGTTGATGTCAACAAAAACTTGATGTTTTTGTTGTTAATTTGTTCTAGAATGCTTGATGAGTGATAAAACTGAGTACAGAATGAATTTTTCAGAGCAGCTAGGTGGTGTGGTAGATTAGAGCACTATCCCTGGAGTCAGGAGGACCTGAGTTCAAATTTGACCTCAGACACTTAATGATTACCTAGTTGTGTGACCTTGGGCAAGTCACTTAACCTCATTGATTTATAATCCCCCCAAAAAAGAATGAATTTTCCCATAAGAAATAATGTAATTAGAAATAACTTGTGAAAGATTCCAAGAGCTTTCACATTTTATCAGGCTAGTATTAATAAATGAGGTTCTTTTATAATATAGAACTGGTTAAGACTAAATAAACAATGGATAAAAAAGCAATTAATAATACAGAAATAAAATAAAATAAAATTTAACTTCATTTTACCTGTACTGAGAAGAGTTCCTGGCAAAATGGTTATTGTTTGTCTTTCACTCTCAAAGAGGGAGATGATTCCATAAAATGCAATTGAATCAGATTTAAATGAGGAGGTGCTGTGCAAAGTCACCAGACTCACTTTCTCCTCTGGAGGCATCTGGGTCCAGTGTTCAGATACAGATCAAGACAACTAGAGATGGCTTAGGATGCACTGGGAGACCTTGGATTTTTAAAGTCAAGGTCTTTTTCGGGTCACAGTTTGACTGAGGCAAAGTCCATTTAGTGATTAATGCTACATAAGAGAGAAAGACAAGGCAAAAAGGCCCAGAGTGGCCTCTTTTGCTTAAACTGGGAGGACAAGACCCTCAGATCTTCTTAGTTATTAATGCAAATAAGTAAGAAATGAAGGGGGAAAGTCTGTTTTTTTATAGTTAAAAAAACTCAATCTGAAAATTGAGGCCCTTAGGGTTTTGGATAAAATAGAAACAATTATTATTTTTGTTCACTCTGTATCAATCAAGATGTAAATAATGAACAAGCAAGCTTAATTTAGGGTTAAATATTGTTCAATGAGACATCAGTTGGTCGACTTTTGTTTCACTGAAATTAGGACACAGAGTGGCAGGCAAGTGACAAGTGACAAAGATCTCTTCTGGGAGGGGGTGTTATGACTCAAGTTCTAGTAAGTGTGACAAGTCTCAACTATCAAAATGTGATGAGTAAGAGAATCAAAGAGTTTTGAAGCCAATAAGTATCAAGGTATCATTGTACAAATTTTGTCTTCTTTTCTCTCTTTTATAACAAATATGAATCTAGCCATTCTATCAGTGGTTACTGAGTGGTGCTGACATCCTAGAGGGGGAAGATTCCCATATTTTGTGAAAGTCTATAGTATAGCTGATAAGATACAAAGGTCCTAAGTAGGAAGGAAGGGCATTATGTCTGATGGAATTTCTGATAGCAACATTACCACCACTCCCTGGATGGACAAGCAGAAGCAGCTTTTCAGATCCTGCCTTCTGATAGAGGAATAGTAAAATAATTCCTTTCTAAAACTCCATTTTGGGGTCTAGTTTTTTTTTAGCTGTCCCCTTCCTTGTTCATGTGCATAATCAGCAAGGATAAAAAATTTTTATAAAAATATACATTAAATTAATTCTGGTTGCTCTTTCCTGAGAACAAATTTTGGAGACTAACAATTGTCCCTTAGGAAAAACTCTGGAGGTTGACATGATGTTTATTGCTTTATGAGGACCAAACTCAAGGAGGTTGGCAGTAAATATATACGCTCACATTTATATACACATTCAATTATAATTACAACTTGGCATTGCTAAAAATGCCCCATTAATCAATTTACATTGAATTCCACCAATAAAAATAATCTACCAATAAGTGATTACATTTGGAAATGTAAGAGTATTGACATGACTTTAAACCATAATGACTAGCATTTATATAGTACTCTAAGTGCAAATTTCTTTACAAATATTAGCTTATTGTATCCTCAGAACAAATTCAGAGATAGGTGATATTTTTATCTTGATCATACAGATGAAGAAACTGAGGCAACCAAAAAGTAACTGCCATGCCTAGGGTGACACAATGAGTAACTGTGGTTGCTTTTGCAATTGGGTTTTCTCTTGACTCCAGATCAATGGACTCTCTAGTTGCCTCTATTCATCTTTAGAGTAGAAAAAAAATAATAATACTTTCTTCCTATATGTAACACTTGACAGAGGACATTGAACATAAAGGGCTTCACTGAGTCTGTTCAGTTTAACTGAACTTTCAAAATTTATGCTAATTATCACTTTGCTAGAATTAAAACTTCAAAATTGACTCTGATGTTTCTGACTATGCCCTTGTTTTTGTATCTGAAGTTTCACTGGTTATTTGTAAATAATGCCCCTTCACATTCATCTTGGTTTTGATGACTTTTTAAATCATACTGTCAATTAGAGAAAAATCCTCTCTAAATTTATATTATAAAAGAAAGGTAATATAAATTAACCAAATCAAATGTGTCCCTTTCACTTTCCAACTTCTTTATTCTCTAACTTAAAAAATACTTATTCTGTTTGATCCTTGATTTATACAATCATTGAAGCCTTTACTAGGGGCAACTGGAAGACTCAATGGATTTCTATCTGTGGTAGATATCAAATTAGGAAGCCTCAGATTTTCATTGAACAAGTCAGATAACCTCTGCCTTAATCAACTGGTAAAGGAAACAGCAAACCAGTTCAGTATCATTGCCAAGAAATTCCAATGGACAGTATAGTCCTTAGGATTGCAAAGAGCTGAGGCATAACAATACTTTCTATGCACGTTTGTGTGTGTGTGTGTGTGTGTGTGTGTGTGTATGTGGGTCAAGCTCAGCTTACTGAATCTAACTTTTCTCCCATTCACAGACTCAAGAATTGCCAGAAAATGACCAGACACATGAGCCACTCTTAGCCTTTGATCATTCTATAATAAAAATAAATTGTCCTTTGATCTCAAAGATGATTAAGAGAAATTAATGATGTCATGACATGCACATGATTGGGATTAAAGTGAAGGGCTGTTGTGCAAAGACACTTCTTTTCTTATTGTCTCCTCCAGAACCATCTGAACCCGGTAGCATGCTATAGTAGAAAAAGGTTGACTGGTGTTGGCTTGGATACAATCAGAAACTTTGGTCTTTTAAGTGAAGATCTTTCTAAGATCACCAAGGCACCTCAGAATTGGAGCATCATCAGGCTTTGGGGATTTTGACAGTGACATTCAAGTCAAGTTCCTTAACTAGTAAGCTTCATTCCTTTGTTTGCTCCTCCAGGGAGATACATCTAATGTGTGGAACCATGGTTCCACTCATACCAGGTAGCAATTCTTCAACAGTAGGATACATCAAATATGAAATATCCTACCTCCCCTCTTCACAGATACCCAAGCTTTCTCTATGGATAACTGCTTTTTATTCAAAACAACCTACCTGTGAAACTGAGAATTCCTTAACCCTCCCATTTGTAGATTGGCCATTCCTTCCACTTAACTTCTCCCACCATTAGCTTGGTCATTCCTTCAGACCTAGTATCCTAAATAAACCCTGTTCCCAGCCCCCTTCTAGGAGTTTGACACTTGCTGTGTCACCCTGAGCACAACTCCTTGACCCTATTAAGCACATCAATTTTGCTATATTAGTTGTTTTTCTTGAATACACACACACACACACACTCACACAGGGATGTAGAATTATAGATCTACACAAGAAATCCTTTATTCAGAGACTCCTCTTTGATTTTAGGAGACATTCTCTAATCTTGTTTTTTGTGCTCAAGTCTTGAATTGTGAACTGCTTATAAAAGGGTCATGACTCTGATGCCTAGAATTCTTCATTCCTCTTGTTTCCTGCATCCCCCATCCTCTTGGAAATGGGACTTCCTGATTAGGATCTGCCCAAATTTCAAACTTTTTTCCTTCTTTTGTTTAAAAAATTTAAAAGCCTCACTCTTTCCAACTCCTCTTTGAACAAGTCAGAACAGTGATGCTCTAGCTTTCAAATTTCTTCTCAAGTAATAAAGGCATTGATAATGTGTAAACTGTGATAGGACTCAGGTTCATTCCTGGTCCCACTTTTTGGACCTAAAGCTTCTTCCATATTAATAGTTCACAAGATTTTTTTCTGATAGTTCTTTTTCATACACATGTTGTATCCTTTAAGAGAATATTAACTCTTTAAAGGTATAGACTATTTCATTTCTTTTCTTGCATCCCTAATGCTTAGATCAATGTTTATGAATTCAAGATATATAATGCTACAGGACTCACAATTACTCAGAATAATTCAATCTAAAATTTTATATAGAATAAAATGGATGAAGAAGGTATTGAGAAGATTAAAGTGATTCCATATTTTATTGATTCTGTATACAGCTAAATGATATTATTCTATAACTGCTCAAATCATGGTTCTTTGTGAACTTAGTTCAGAAATTCAGCTGAAGTATGATGAATTAAATTTAGAAATTCATTTGTTGTTGCTTTTCTAATCATTGTTCTATTCTTGACTCAGGGAAATATAATACCCTTGAAAGATGCTCTGATCATGCATCTTTATGCCACTAAGCTATCTTTAAAGGATGTCTGACTTGCTATCCAATGTAGGCTAGTACACTATCTTTTAAGCTTACAGGTAGACTTAAGCAATGAACTCTTCTTAATCACATTTCATGTGATTTTGTCAATTACAATCACAACACACACACACACAAGAAAACAAAACAAAGCTTTGTAAGTTCTTTTGTAAAGAAAACATTTGCTTTTCTTGACATGTAAAGTTTTGAGATACTGTAGCTAGGAGCAAAACCAATTGATAATAAAAATAAGCACTCAAACAAATTATCAGAGGGTGGGAGAAGATTGTGAGAAATATTTACTACTAAACCAGTGAGAAATTGGAGCAGAAAAGTAAATTTAAAAATATTAAAGAAAAGCAAGTAATAGAGCCAGATTTTCAAGAGAACATGTAAGGATAAAACTGAAAAGATAACAGACTAAAAGACTGAAAGAATCATGAAGATTTCTGCAACAAACTTTTTCTATCTTGATAAGTATAGTGTCACTAAATTTGCAATACATCTAATCACAATTCCTATTAATATTAAATACTAGAAAAAACAGTAAAGAAAATAAAAGGAAAAGAAATTAAGCTAGTTTATTATAAAGTGAAGTCTGTTCTGAAGACAATACAATTTTAGGGATCTTAAGAGTCTACTTTATAATGATGTAGTGAATTATGAATATAGAAATTTGTAATTATAAACAAATTTTGTAATTCTTTATAAGACTTTTTTAAAAAATGTAAAATGTTATCTGCTCCTGAGATATAAATTAACTTATATTGTTCCATTATTAAATGTAAAAATTTTACCATCTCCTCATTCCTAACCACCAGCTTCCAACCTTTTACTTGATTTCAGTAACATAAGGGGGAAGGATTTCCTCTTTGCCCCCAGTACCCAGAGAATGGGAAAGAATATAAAAACTTGGCCTAAACTGACTGTCCCCATGGCTGTCACTCTCCCTGACCCAGCTACTCTCTCTCTCTCTCTCTCTCTCTCTCTCTCTCTCTCTCTCTCTCATCTATCTTTCTATCTATCTATCTATCTATCTATCTATCTATCTATCTATCTATCTGCCTATCTCCCAAAACAAACCTTGCCTAGTCTTTTGTTATTCAATTATGTCCTCAAAATGCCAGCTACAGTTCTAAGAGGAGAAAAGTTCTTAATCTATACACTTTATAGCCTTCTACAATAAATCTTGAGCCGTTATAAAATCTCAGGGACATATATATGAATTCATTCACTTTTCAAGGCCTCTCACTCTTCATTGGCAACCCCCATTCCCTCCTACATTAATAAGTCATCTCAAAGAGGGGGGGAAACTAAATATTTAAAATAATCACTTTAAAAAAATAAGTGAAAGAGATGGTATCTTCAACTATTGGACCATATGCCTAATTTTTAATCTCTATAAAAACTTAATGACATGAATGGGCACATATATTAAAGATATCTTTTCAGGAAGAAAACTCTGTATTCTCTCTGATATTGCTATTTTTTTCTTTGTGTATTATTAAGTATCCACTCTATCGAATTATCTTCTCATATACAGACTCTGCATCTTTTTGACTAAAGTTATGCATTTGCTTTTTTATTATTATACTATCATTCATTTTCTGGCTTCCCTTTTTCTATTGGTAAGCAGACTCTCCCTCCCTCCCCCCAAAAAAAAGAGTTAAAAAAAATTTGGGCCGAAAAAAGTGTTTTGGTAGGATTCACCAATATGGCTGTAAATTGTGAGTAAACTCTGGAGGAAAAATCCTGCAAGCCGCTAAATTTTAGTCCCTTTAGTCCCTATTCAAAATAGCTCCCACCATTGACCATTGACATACCCCCCGATTCCCTCCTTTGAGGAAATAGCCAATATTTTGCTTCTTATAAGGTGGAAAAGAACTCAAGGATAGAATTCTTTTATGAATATTTTCTAATACCTAATAAGTGCTGGGCACTATCGTACTAAATGCTTAGCAAATATTGTCTCTTATTTCTCACAACAACTCTATGAGGTAAGTGCTCTTAATATTCTCCCTTTTCACAACTAAGGCAAGATGAGGGGAAAGCTTGGCCCAGAGTCATGTAGGTAGGAATTTTCTGAGATCATATTTGAACTTCAATATTCCTGACTCTAGCTCCAGTTCTCTATTCAATGACTCAACTAACCACCTCAAGCTCCCAAATTGTAATATTGAGTAATGCATGTTGGAAGAAGAGAACTTAACTAAAGAAGCTCATTAACATAATCATGAAAATCAAAAAAGTATATTAGAAGTTTTTTCAAAGTTTCTTAAATCAACCAGAGGAAAGGTGTGCACACACAGACACACAGACACAAACACAAAACACACAAACACACACACACATGCACATGCCATCTAAAGTTACTGCTAATAAGAAATCATCATTTTTAAAAATAATTTCATGATGTTTAACATTTTTTCTTTTATACTGCAACTTATTTGATTTGATTTGATTTGATTTTTCTTTTAGTGTGATCATCGAAATCACAAAGGGTCTGAGGAAAGAGTTCCAGGAAAAAGAAGATAATAAATTCATAAAGTCTTGTCCTTTTGTATAAGGAAAAGCATTTTTATTATCTAGGTTCCTCTTAAGCTAAGGTTTTTCCTTTTATAATGTCAATTTCCATCTTGTAATACAGAAGAAATGAGAAAATTCAACTTTAATACCAGATGGGGTTCTCTAGTAATTCATGAATTTCTTTTTTCTGGAATTCCCTGAACACTAAAACAAGTTTGGTAATTGTTACACACATGTTCACAATGTGCCTCTTTTTTTAGATTTTTTTTTCAAGGCAATGGGGTTAAGTGGCTTGCCCAAGGCCACATGGCTAGGTAATTATTAAGTGTCTGAGGCTGGATTTGAACTCAGGTACTCCTGACTCTAAGGCCAGTGCTCTATCCACTGTGCCACCTAGCCACCCCTACACTGTGCCTTTTATCTAATAGCATGTATATAATTTTGAGATTCTCAAAGAGTGATTAGAGATAATTCACAGTGCAATGGTTGTCTTTTTGGCTAAATTCAAAATAAAATTATTAATTCCAGTTAATCTGATAAATCTGTTCTCATTGAATAGAATTAGAAGAATTTTACGATCTATTATCTTATATACAATGATTTGTTAGTCAACTAATTGGCACAAAGGGTCATATTACTGTGTTTTCTTAATGTGCATAACTTTACATGTTCAAAGTACCCATCATCAGTGATCCAAATTAGATCAAAGCGGAAAAGTAACTATATACAGAAATATTTAGGCTAATTCTTTTCATTGTAGCTAAAACTTGGAAATTAAAGGGTTGTGCTCCTCTTGAGGAGTGAATGAAAATTCTGTTATTTGAATATGATGGAATATTCTTGTCCTTAAGAAATGACAAAATAAATATTTTCAAAGGAAATTGATAAGAACTCCATGAATTAGGGGTGGTTAGGGGGGCACAGTGGATAGAGCACTGGCCCTGGAGTCAGGAGCACCTGAGTTCAAATCTGCCCTCAGACACTTAATAATTACCTAGCCGTGTGACCTTGAGCAAGCCACTTAACTGCTTTTGCCTTGCAAAAACCTTAAAAAAAAAAAGAACTCCATGAATTAGTATAGTGTGAAATGGGAAAAGTTCACAGGGCAATTTATACAAAGACAAGACAACAACATTGTAGAGAAAAATATTTCAAAATACTTTAGAACTCTGATCAATGTAATGTAATGATCAATGTAATGATAAACTATGAATCCAGAGGACCAAAGACAAACACATCTAATTCCTGCCAGAGAGGTAATAGATTTAGAATGTAGAAGGAGACATATTTTTGAACATGGACAACATGGGATTGCTTTTCCTGGCTATGAATATTTTTTACAAGCGTTTGCTTTTTCTTTTTTAAATTAATTGTTCATTATAGGTAGGTCGCATAATAACAGAGAAAAATAAATGCTTACTAAAGACGATGAAATAAAATTAAGAAGAGGAAATATGTCTGTTGATTGCAATTATTTGCCTAGTCTGTTAATTAAATCAATAAAATTTCATAAGTGCCCAGGATTACACAGGGAATTCAGTGTTTGAAGTGGATTTCAAAACCAAATTCTGTCACTTCAGTTCAATAGCAGATTTAGATTTGATTCTCATTCTGTTGATCAAATTATTGTACTATGTGTTTAAAATTTTTAAATATGACTGGCAAGATTCAAATGAATTAACAAAGCATCACTGGAAAGTATCTCCACGGTCAAAAAAATTATTGAAACTGAAACTGAAAAAATAAGCAAAACTAAAATAGTAATACATGTAACAACAACATTTCAAAAAACAAACATTTGAGAATCATAAAAATTATGATCAATGCAATGACCAAATATTATGCTAGAGAATCAATTATAAAATTTACCCAACTAATAAATCTCCATTCAAAGGTAAATATTTTTGTTATTCCACTAGTGTTTGAAATAAAGAAAATATTACACAAGAAAATGTTTTATAATTAGTCTATTTCCTCTGTTCTGATAAAGTAGCTTGCATTAAAGTCTCCCCACATCCCATTGTCCAATGTGATGGGGTCAAAGAAAGTACCTTATCCCTCCCAGGTAAGGATTTTCATAAATTCTCCCCAAGCATAAAACAAGTTTCCAGCAACAAAAAGAATTCCTGCCTTAGCAGGAAAGGATAGCCTTTGACCTATCACTTCATCTACATATTCCTAATTACCTCATCTCTCTAAGTTACTGCCCCCTTCAACATTTACCTAAATTACCTCATCTTCCTGACCCTTTAAAAGCTCACTCCCTCCTCAATAGTGTTGTTCTGCTTCCTTTGGAAGGCAGCTCACTCTGGCCCAGTATGATTCCCCCAAAGAACTCTTCCACCACTTATCCCAGATTGCTTATCTTCTTTTGGGAAGCTAGTTCATTCTTGGGGAGCATCATCCCCCCCCCAAATAACCTCACACTCCTGTGCCCTTAAATTCTCATGTCCCTATGCCTTTCCTTACCACTTATCCCCTGACTACTTTTCTTCCTTTAGAAAGAAACCTGCTTTGGCAGGATATTATCCCCCAGGGTAACCTTTCTTTACAATTCATTCTCATCTTTGCTTGGGTTGCTTAGGGTCAGTGGTTTTCTGTATTTAGTCTTTCTTTCCCTTAGCTTCTGTTATGCTACATATAATATAGCAATACTTAAACTTTTTTATCCCTAAAATTTCTTCTAGGTAAGAATTAGTCTTTTATATGAATTTTTCATATTGTGCCCCAAAATTTAGCCGCCTATATTTTCTCCCAGAGTATGACTGCAATGTGAGGTAAAGTTAATCTTCTAGTAAATCCCATTACTCTGCCCATGACCACTAAACCATTGTGCTATGTATCTAGAAGACATAATTATGGAATTGTAAAATGTTTAAAACATTTTAAAGAAGGAAACCTTGAAACAATACAGACTTTAATATTAGGGAAACTGAGAAAAAAATCACATCTTATTGACATGAAAGGGAGAAACAAAAAATTTCTTGTTGTCTCCTAGCTCCTCTCCATTCTTCCTGCCCCCTTTTCCTCTTCATTCCCTTTTCTCTCTTCAACCTGCTCAAAAAATATGGAATATACAAAAATCTTCAGGATACAAATGAGCAAGAAGGCTCAAATCACTGACAAAGGCTGAGAATTTAGAAGCAGTTAAACCAGTAGCAGCTATTTGTGGTTCTCAGGCTTGAATATGTTTTGTAAAACTGAAAATTGATTTTAATTCTATTTTAAAACTTAATCAAGATAGCATGGATTTTCTAAATCGTCATCAAGTTCTATAAATCCAAACCCCTTACCTTTATAACTGCAACTTTCATCTACAATCCAAAAAAATTTGCCTGAAGACCCATCTTTTGTTTGGTAATTACCTCCACTCAGGACTCAATTCTATGGTGAATTGAATATTCACAGTTGACTAACTTTGCAACTTCCAAGACCACCCATTTGATTCAAATTCAAGTATATTTAATTAAAGCCCCTACCAGATTACACCTGCCTCTGAAGACTAATCCTGTCACTTGACTATCACTACCATTTCCCAATGAAGAAGTAATGGTGAGGGGCTGAGGTGATTTTTAACCCATTTCCTTATTAAAATGCTATAAATAAGAATTGTAATGATGTAATGTCTAACCTATCAGAAGAAGACACACTAATATTGCTCCAGATTTTGCTTTGTCTTTTAATAATACTTAATTTTCTTTCTTTCTTTTGGTCCTTTGGCTTAATTAAGGCAGTGTTTTGATTTATTTTGTTAATACATTAGCTTGCTCTGTTAAAAAAAATGAAGTTTGGAAATCTGAAACAGTCTACTACCTTAATTAATTCACTTCCTGTCATTTTATAAATGACAGATTCCTACTCACTGCTTTGTCACTTGCAGCTCACCACAGGATTCTTAGATAAGTAAAAATGGTAAAATGGTATGATTGATGTATTTTGATTTGTGTATAAATTGCATTTATATGATGCAGAGTAGCATAAAGTTGTCCTCTCTCTTCCAGAATCATCATAGTACAGTGGCAATGATGTAGGTAACCAAGGTGATAGGGAGTGTTGAGATCACTTGAAGATAAATTTTGTAAATATTTTGCTTGTATTGTTAAAGGAATCTTCCTTCTTCCTTTATCTTACCAGAAAATGTGTTGTGTTTTATGAACAAAACAGAATTCAGGTAATCATATACCAAACCTTACATTGGTGTAAAAATAAAGACAATACTATTAATTAGAAGCTATATCAAAAAAATTCAAACAATGTTTATGTTCAAGAGAAATACAAATTCTTTATAACTATGTACCATTCCATTTTAATAGTATATTACTTAGTTTCGAAAAGAAGGAGGAAAGTGAAAAATGTGTAGTCCTTCAATTTTACTGCAAAGCAAATTGGCTAACCAAAACTTTCAAATAATATACATAATCTTACCTTTTCCAGTTTGGAAAGAGCAAGAGAATAACAGTCTTTGGCACGGAATTGCATAAATCTCATGTTGGCTGGGTGAGTGAGTTCTGTAATAATACTTAGACTTGAGAACAACCTAAATTATAAAGAAACACCATAGTTATACTTAGACGATCATAATCTAGTATTAGCATATTTTGAATATGCATTAAAAAAACAACCTCCACAGTTATAATCACAAGCAATTCTCTAAGAAATTTTTCATAGATATTGTGAGAACTAATTCTTCATTTATCTAAAGAAGAGATAATCCAATATTTTAGTACAATAAGGAAACTATGTTTAGTAATTGGACTTTTATTAAACTTCTTTCTTTAAATCTATAGTTTAGTAAAGTAAGAGAAATTTGGGAGGCTGATTTAAGAAGTTTTAAGGTGATTAGATAATATTTCTTATGTTGAAAAGTATTAAAAGGAAATTTAAAGGATGAATATATACTGATTGACATAATTTTCATAAAATGGGCTTCATAGCTAAGATTTTTGATGTCCTATAACTCTCCCAGGTAGCTTGTAATTTTATATGTAATATCTTGTCATAATACACTCAAGTAGCAACAGAGATTTCTAAACCTTTTCTATCTCTAAATCTATAATCTTTTATATCTCAATCTCCAAGTCTTTTCTTCATATGCACTGTTGCTTCAATCAACCATCTTATATAAAATAGTTGCCATTTATTAATGTTTTGTATTACTAATTGCAATACCATTTAAAAAATAGCACATTTCTTGAAAAAAATCAATGTAATATTTATCTAAGTTCAGAAATGTTTGTTACCTAGAAATATACTCCATATTTTAAAAAAAAGTTCCTAGAAGGGGGGGGATGTTTAAATTCTATTCATTTGCATTAATCTATCATGCTTCCTATTCCAGTTTTTTTCACTCAATGGAAGAATGAGATTAAAAGACATTTAGAATATTGTGTTCCCTACTAAAGCTCTGAGCAAAAGAAGGTCTCTAATTTATTTGTTTAACTCATATATAAACTTGTGAGTTGGCAAGGACCAGACCTGAAAAATTATCCATTTCTAATTCAGCAATCACCAAGAAAAGTGTCATGCAGAAGAAGGACATCAAATTTAATTGGAAGGTGCATAATAGAGATTCTCAACTATTGTTATTTAAGTCTATTATAGTTGAAAATGGAGTGACAGTATCAAACAGAATCCTCTTCCAAAGCTTTGTGCCAGTATCTATAGAACATGTGATTTTGTCCACTAAAAATGTCTTTCAGACGTGTAGAAGAAACCTCATAGATACTGTCTTAGCAATTCGGCTCCTATAGTTGCCATATATGAAAGTTGTTGGTTTTTTTCCCTGTCTCAGTGAATTTTCTTAACTTGAGAATATCTTTGATACTTAGACACCAGTACTAACTTTATGGAATACATATAATCTGGACTGGGTGAACTTTAAGTCTAGTCACACAGAATAATCTTTTGTCTAGAAATTGCATTTAACTGACAACCCTAACAAAGGGAAAGTCACTTCACTTTACCAGGAATCTTGATTTGTGAATCCTGTGAACTTCAGACTCCCCCACCTCCCAACAAAAGACCTCACATCCTTATGATTCAAGACTATTGGTATCAATAGAAGAACAACAGAGTACCCCATGCTTCATAAAGCCATTATAAACTTGCAAACTTCTTTCAGGATATCCATCAATAACAAATACACAAAGAAAAGAATTGTGAACCTATGTGATTGAATTCTTTGGATTCAGTAGATTATGCAACTATGATGTGCAACTCATAATGAAAGCATGTTTTAAGTAAAAAACACTTTATTCATAATAGTTTATAACTGAGGTATATAATGTAAGTCATTAGTATACCTATTTAAGAGATGAGAGAAGCATAGTTCAGATAGTTAGTTCAGTGTAGTACTCTTTCTATCATACCATGCTACTGTTTCTATACTATATCATAATTACCTAAAGCTAGTTTATATTTCCATTCCATTGTTACAGTAGGGAAGGTTTTATGCTTTTTTGTTGTTTTTCATGATCTTTGATTTCATTTATTAACATGAAAGGGGATGATGAAGATAGAAAAAAATAGTTTGAAAGGATTGTATTAATAAAAGTAATTACCTCTGCTATGAAAGGAATGATTTATTGAGTTCCTTTTTTATTACAGTCAACATTAATTAGTTTATTGTGAATGTCATTATTAGTGATATACTTATCTGTTAATACATTTAGTCAATCTTGTTAACTAATTAGTGAAGGTGATGTTTTTCCTTCATTCTCAAAGACCAGGACATCAGGGAGGTTATGTCAGTTCAAGTACATGAACTGGATTTGAGTGACAGGGTGATGTGCTAACTCATCAGTCTCATTTTCTTCACCAAAGCCATCTAGGTCCAGTGGCCAGATATGAATCAGGATGACTGGAGATGGTCCCGGATGCCAGGCAAGTGACTTGCCCAAGGTCACACAGCTAGTAAATGTCTGAGGCCAAATTCAAATTCTAGTCCTCCTGACTTCAGGGCTGGCACTCTACCCACTGTGCTATCTAGCTGCCCTAAACAATTAGTATAGGAATTACAAATAATAATGCATATTTTATATATATTACATTTAGGGATAATTACATGAGATTATTTCTTATAATAAGTCACAAACTTTAAGTTATAAGAAATACATCCACTAGTTTTTTTAAGCTATAAATTCACAGTTCACCATCCTATTAAAGTTCACTTGCCTAACCACATGAATGCTGGCTAGATGATCTCCAAATTTTTGAATGATGACTATGTAACCAAATTCAGTGTGGGTGAAATATCTTGACATTATATATGAAATGAAAAGCTTCTCAACTTATTTATGTGACTCCAGACCACTGTCTTTCCTCATCATGAGGAAGGGCCTATTTTAATGCTGAATTAGAGAAGATGATACCTCTCTTGCAAATCCTGTGACCAGCTATGCGAATGAATCATTTCTGGCCCTCCTGGAGAGTCAAAATCAATGTCTGTCATGCTATAAGACTACATTATACTTTGCCCCTTCATGTGTCTGGGTAACAAGTATTACAAAACTAAGACCCTAGAGAAGGAGAGCATCTCAGATCATAAGGAAGCTATGAAGTCCACTTAATTAGAGGGGATCATAGGCATTTTAATGAAATACTATAGACTTGGAGCTCTGCCTCAGTTTCTTCTATTGTAGAATTGGACAGTTTTAGTCTCCACAACTATCAGAACCTGATAGTTTTATTTGGGGAAACAACGAGTCAAATAGATAAAACTTTCTTTAACAAAAGAGAATAAGATAAATATCAGTATATATATATATATTCATAAATTATAAATATAGACATACATAAAATTATAGATATGCTATAGAGAGATGAAGAGTCAGATGATAGACAGAATGATAGAAAGGTGGGTAGATAGTTGTTTTGGTAAATTACATGACAGAATAAGTCAATGCAGTCTGAACTGATCATAGAGAAATATGAGAGTGCACACAGGACAGTAATTTTACCAGAAGTAGAATAGAAGAGAAGTATAAAAAATATGGTCTGAGTAGTATTATCAGAATACTTGTAGACTTGCTACTCAGAAGATATATAATGTAACTCTGAGCTTAGAAAAGTCATTTAAAGTTTAGAGAATAGGAAAATGAGGGACTTTTTATTATTTTTGCACAATCTGATTAACAAATCTTTGTATAAAAAAGTATACATTACTTGTAATGTAAATTTGCATGCAATTTTAACAATCATGAAGTCAGTGCCATAAGATGTCAGGAACCCAAATAAACCAGAATTTACAAAGCATTACTGAAAAAACAAATTGCTCTTTTACCATTAACTACAATAGACTCTAAATGAATATATAATCTGAACATTAATAATCATACCTGTAAAAACATTCAAAGAAAGGTGGATTACATATCTTCCAAAATTATAATAATTACAGGGTAAATTCTCAGGCAAACAAGGGATAGAGAAAATTACAAAATATAGAATAGATAATTTCAATTATAAGACTATGAAAGCCTTTCCATGATCAAAAAGTAATGTAGTTATATTAAGGAAGGAAACATCAGTCTGAGATGAATATCTGTATTAAATATTTCTGGCATTAATACAATGTACAAGATATAAATGTACATATATCAAACTATAAATATATGAGACAAAAAAGAATTCTGAGAGATAAATATGAACAACTAATTACACCAAAACTGATTGCTAATTAATAACAAGCATAGGAAGGAACACTCCAAAACATTAACAAGGAAAAAAAAATTAAAATAAAATTTAGGTCTTACCTCATACCAAACAATTATGAAAAATATCTAAAGATGAGTACAGTTAATGTAGAAGGGATTGTGCAAAGACAAGCATCTTAAATTTCTATTAGCAAAGTCAGAAATTGCTCTAACCATCCTACAAAGAAACTTGAAATTATTTAAAGACATTGGCTAAAATGTCTTTACCCTTTGACCAGAGATTCCACTGCTAGGTAACATGCCCAAGAAATGACTTGTACACACCTAAATAAGTATAGTAGTGCAGAAAATGAACTGAAAAAAGGAGATGCACATTGATTAGGAAATTGCTAAATAAATTCTTGTTTATGAAGAAATAAAACATTAATATGTTGTAAGAAACAATGAATATAATTAATGAAGAGGAATGGACCCATAACAATAATATAGCAAAGGAAATAGAAATAGTAACCACAGATCAACTTATTTTGAACCATCTCGGCCCCAAAAGAATACATATGTCTCTGGCTCATTGAATAGGTTATATTCCATTGAAGTAGACTATTGAATAATGTCAGACATTTGAATAGTTTGGTTGGCTTTGTTAACTTCCACAACCCATCCACCCACCTCATTTTCTTTTCTTTTGCTATTTCTGGTAGACTCTAGTAAAGGAAGAAAAAGGAGGCATGTTTGGAGAGAGGCTAGAATTTGAAGGTAAATAAATCACCAGAATTGTAATTTTTCCTTTCACTGAATGAAATAATCAAAACATATTTAAGCTAATTCTTTGTGTCAGTCATAAACATTATTTGTCTGAATAATTGTCAGGAATGAAGAAGGTAGTGGATAGAATATCTGACCTGAGGTCAGGAAGAATCTTCTTGAGTTCAAATCTGGCTTCAGAAACTTACTGAATTAAGTGACCAAGGACAAGTCAATTAGCCTCATTTTGTTCAGTTACTTTACCTTTAAAATGAGTTACAGAGGGAAATGTCAAGCCATTCCATTATCGTCCCCAAGAAATCCCTGAAAAGGATCATGTAGAGCCAGATATAAATGAAAATGACCTAACAACATTATCAGTAATGGATTTCCAGAGGTAGTTTTTTGTTCCATTTTCTACTTCCTCCTTCAGCTATCAAGTATGCTGGTTTTGTTTTTTGAAAAAGCATTTGCTGGTGCATCCAGTCAAGATGATGAAGAAGACCCAAGCACTCTTTTAAGCTTTCCTGGCTTTCCCTCAGAACTAACATGAACCAAACCCCTTAAGAGATTTTGGAACCACCGAATCCAGAGAAGAACCTCTACTAATAGTCCGTTTCAGTAGAACATGGCTGAGCTAGGGACAGAGAGCAGAGAGCCAGAATAGGGCAGAGAGGTAAGGCTGGGGGACTGATCTGAAAACAACAACAGAAGGATTTTGCTGTGTGAGTGGTGGGCGAGAGAACAACACTTTCTGCTGAACAAACAGTCTCCCCCCTGGTGTTTACATCATGGTGAGGCTCAGGGATGGGCAGATTTCCTCCAGTGCTGATTGCTGATTAAGTAGATTAACTATCTTGCCCAAGGGCTCAGCCCACAATGTTCAAGGACAGCTGAGATCCTGCCACCATCAACCCCACTCTCTTAGGCCTAGGGAGTGGGCCCCTAATAAACATCAAAGACAATCCAAAGAAAGCATCTGGCCAACCCATTGAGTAACACCTGAAGTGGGCAAAACCCCTAAGGATCGTTGCACAGAAGGTCTGTAAACCACCACCAGAACAAGTCCAAAGGGAAAGAACCCAAAATGAAGAAAGGCTAGTGTAATGGGGAATCCATTGAATGTTACCTTAAAGGAAAGGATCCTAACTCAAAGAGGACTAAAGCATCAGAGGAGAATATCAATTATTCTCCAGCCCAGAAAGACTTCTTAGAAGAGATCATAACATTTAATCAAATAGAAAAATTGGGAAAAGCAATGCAAGAGAAAATTAACATCTTGCAACAAGAAAACAATTTCCTTGAAAATACTATTGGATTAATGCAAAAAAAAATAATTCTCCTCAAAACACAATTGGCCAACTAGAAAATTCCTTCAAAAATAGAACTGATCAATTGGAAAAGAAGATACAAAAAGTAAATGAAGAAAACTTCTCTAAAAAAAGTTTGGAATCTGTAGAAACCAATCACTTTATGAGACACCAAGAATCTGTTCAACAAAATCATAAAAATAAGAAAAGAAAATGTAAAATACCATGTCTGTAAAACAACAGAGATGGAAAATAGATCCAGGAGAGATAATTTAAAAATCATGGGAAGAGAAAAAAAGCCTGGGCACCATACTTCAGGACGAAGGAGAACTGCCCTAATATCCTGGAACCAGAAGGTAAAAATGGTCATTGAAAGAATATATATATATATCCCCTCCTGAAAGGGATCCCAAAAATGAAAACACCAAGAAATATTGTGACCAAACTCCAGAATTATCAGATAAAGGAGAAAATCCTGCAAGCTGCCAGAAAGAAACAATTCTAATACCAAGGAGCCACAGTCAGGATTACAAAGAACTAAACATTAAGTAAACAAAGGGCCTGGGATATGATATTCTGGAGAAGAAGGGAGCTTGGAATAAAGCCAAGAATTCACTATACAGCAAAAGTGAACCTTTTCTTCCAGGGGAAAATGAACATTTAGCAAAATAAGAAACTTTCAACTTTTCCTGATGGAAAGACCAGAGGTAAACAGAAAATTTGGTCTTCAAACAGGAGACTCAAGAGATGCAGAAAAAGGTAAAAAGGGGAAAAGAAAAAAAACTCTTGTTCAATAAGTTGAAGCTGGCTATATCCCCACCTGGGAGAAAGATTCTCATGACTCTCAAGAATTGTAACTCAATTAGAGGAAATATACTTAGCCAGAAGTAATGGACACTCATGACTTGTCAGTGACTCTAATGGAATGAGTTAAAAATAATATCTCCTTAAAAAGGGTGTGGAGGTGGCTCGGTGGTGCAGTGGATAGAGCACTGACCTTGGAGTCAGGAGTACCTGAGTTCAAAGCCAGCTTCAGAGACTTAATAATTACCTAACTGTGTGGCCTTGGGCAGGCCACGTAACCCCATTGCCTTGAAAAATTTTAAAAAAAGGGGGGGAAAGTAAAGAGATAGGAAGGAGGAAGGAAGAGATTGAATGGGGAAAATTAAATCTCATGAAGAGGTGCGAAAGAGCTATTGCTATAGAAGGGAAAAAGGAAGAGGTGGGAACCGACTGCATCTCACTTTCATCAGATTTGATTCAAAGAGGGGAAAGGGGGAGGAGGAGGAGGGAAGGGGGTACTGAGAGAAGGAAGGCAAAGAAGCTGCAAGGGGAAAGAGGAAAGTAAAGGGAGGGAGTTGAATAGAAGGGGGCAAACACATTGAAGGAGTTGATTCAGAAGCAAAATCCTGGGGAATAGGGATAAGGTGGAAAAAAGGGGGAAAATACAAAATGGAAGAAAGATAGCATGGCAATAAAGAGTAATTTTAACTTTGAATGCTAATGGACTGAACTCTTCCATAAAACAAAAGCAGATAGCAGAGTGGATTATAAAACAGAATCCTACAATAAGCTGCTTACAAGAAATGCATTTAAAGCAGATACACACAGGGTAAAGGTAAAAGTATAGAGCAGAATATATTATGTTTCAGCAGAAGTAAAAAAGGCAATGGTAGCAATCCTTATCTCTGACAAAGTAGCTGCAAAAATAGATCATATTTATATATCCTCCTAAAAGATACCATAAACGAAGCAATTTCAATACTAAATATGTATACACCAAGTGTTATAATATCCAAATTCTTAGAGGAGAAATTAAAATGAGTTACAAGAAGACATAGCAAAATTCTCCTGGTGGGCAACCTCAACAACCTCAATCTCTCTCTCTCTCTCTCTCTCTCTCTCTCTCTCTCTCAGAATTAGATAAATTTAACCACAAAATAAACAAGAAGGAAGTTAAGGGAGTAAATAGAATGTTAGAAAAAAAGATAGTTCATTGCAGAAAATTCAATGGGGATAGAAAGGAATATGCCATTATTTTTTTTTCTGCAGTACAAGGCACCTACATAAAACTTGACCATGCACTAGGTCATAAAAACAGCATAATCAAATGCAGAAAGGCAGAAATATTGAACGCAACCATTTCTTATCATGATGCAATAAAAATCACTGGCAATGATGGGCCATGGAGAGATAAACCTAAAGCCAATTGGCAACTAAACAATCTACTTTTAAAGAATGAATGGATTAAGCAACAAATTATGGAAAGAATTAAGGGTTTCATCCAAGACAATGGCATTAATAAGACAACATATCAAAATTTCTGAGATACAGCCAAAGCAGTCATCAGGGGACATATTATATCTCTAAATGAATGCTATTCTCTAAATGCTTTTGAAGACAATAGAGAAAAAGGAAATCAATGAACTGAGCATGCAACTAAAAATTTTAGAGAAAAAACAAACTGAAACTCTCGATTAAATACCAAATTAGAAATTCTTAAAAAACAGAGAAATTGATAAAATTGAAAGCAAGAAAACTATTGAACTAATAAACAAAATGAATAGTTTATAAAGTGGAAAATTCAAAATCTTGCAAAAAATGATTGGTAGAAACTACTATTGTATTTATATTATATGATATCATATTATATCATATATTATATTATATCATGTTATATTATATAATATATATATATATTTATATTAAAGCAAGAGAATTTGTTGAAAAAATCTAGGAGTAATTGTGGTAACAACCTCAAGAGGAAAGTATTTCCATTGACTTGGAAGCTCCCTATTTTCCAAAGGACTTAGGATTCCAGGCCACCAAACAACAACATGGAGAGGATGTCAGAAAGTTTATTAAAAAAAGATTACAAAAATTCTGTGTGTGTGTGTGTGTGTGTGTGTGTGTGTGTGTGTGTGTGTGTGTGTGTATGTGACAGAGAGAGAGAGAGAGAGAGAGAGAGAGAGAGAATAAGAACATGTACATAACTTATATATAGAGTAGCTTGTAGGAAATCTTAGTGAGAAAGTCAACCAGTAATTAAGACATGAGGGGACTGGGAAAAGCTTCCTGTATAAGGTGGGATTTTAGAAAAGACTTGAAGATAATCAAGGGAACTAAGAGATGGAGGGAAATAGGGAGAGCATTCCAGGTACAGGGAAGAACCAGTATGAAGACAAAAAGGGAAGAGACTGCTTGTCATGTGACAGGGACCCTAAGGATAATAAAGCCGGCTCATAAAGTTTGTTTAAGGGGATAATGTACAAAATACAGAAAGAAAAGGAGGGACAGGTAATGAAGAACTTTATTTTTTGAATTTTATTTCTAACATTCATTTAAGAAATGTGTTCCAAATTTTCCCCCCCTTCCCATCACTCCCATAGTCACTGAGAAAGCAAACAGTTTGATATAAATCATATAAATGAAGTAATCAAAAACTTTCATAGTAGCCAATTTGCATAAGACAAACAGGAAAAAATGATTCAATCACCAATTCTCTCTCTTTGAAGCTGGATAATATTTTTCATCATGGGTCATTTGGCATTGTCATAGATTACTGTATTATAGCTAAGTCTTTCACAATTGATATGCAAAATATTAAATATAATTGAGGTGGAAAAGTATATAGAGCACTGGATCTGATATCAAGAAGACCTTAATTCCAATGACCTCAAAAACTTATCAGCTGTGTTACCTTGAGCAAGTGATACATCAAGAAGGACAGTGTGAAATGAGACTATAGCTTAGTAGAAAGACTATGGATGGAAATATAGATCTTGACTTCATCAGCATTGAAATGATAATTTTATCTACTTCAGTCTAAAAGCCTACCTAATAAGATAATAGAGACTCAAATACTATCAGTGTGAGTGTAGGTATTTCAATTTTACCTCTCAGTACTTAAGGTCAATAATATCAAACACAAATTGAAACTTTTTTACAGGTTTCATATATTGACTTCAGAAAACACAAATCAACATTAGCTATGTAATATAATATTTTATTATTTTGTCCAATTATTTTTTAGTATGGTTCTAGTTGCTTAACTTAAACTTAAAAACATAAGAAGTTTTACCAACCACTTATAATCAGTGGGATAGGAATTCAACACTTCTACTTTTGGAAACTCTTAAGACTGTACGTTATAGAGCAGGTTCCAAACTATGGTGAAAGAGTTCCTCACTGAAAATGCCAATAGAATTACAAGACTGGTCCAAAAAATGCATAAAACATTTTGCTAAGATCTATGGCAACCATGGAGGCAATTTGGATGGCAAGTTTGCCTAGAGTCAGGAAGGGAGTTCAATCCAGCCCCCAAGGAAAATCATTTAATCACTTTTGTGTCATTCCACTGAAGAAGGAAATGGCAAACCACTCTAAATTAATTTTTGCTAAAAAAATCTATGGGCAACATTGTGGCACTGTGTGTTCCTGGGTCATGAAGAATTGGATGCAACTGAACAACAACCACAACAAAATGGTAAACACAGACCCAGTAATGCCTCCAAAAATAATAATCAAGTTCTTCCTTGCTATAAATCTGCTAATAGCACCAATATTAAATTTTAGTCTTTGTTTTAGGAATGGTCTGATATTTCTCCATATCTTCCCCATATCCTTGATTTCATTCCCTTCTTAGACATGCGTCAACTAGTCAATATTCATCTGAAATTACACTAGACATGGAATCTGGGAATCTCTGCTTCAATTTCAACTCTTCTATTCATTAGTTCTATAGCCTCAGACTATTAATCTATAAAGTGAGAGAGTTGAACTAAATTGTTTCTAAAAGCCATTCTAGTTCTATTAGTCTGTGGATTATAAATAGGCAATAGCTTATACTTTTGTGGAAAAGTGACATAAGAGGGAATGCTTTCCTGCTGAAAGTATTGCAGGATTGGATGCTAATTTTGTTTTTAACTAAAATAATCAG
Organism: Macrotis lagotis; assembly: GCF_037893015.1. NCBI lineage: Eukaryota > Metazoa > Chordata > Mammalia > Peramelemorphia > Peramelidae > Macrotis > Macrotis lagotis. Next base: position 93,832,938 of record NC_133659.1, read on the forward strand.
TGGTATCATTAGGAGATGCTTATGGTATCCCCCCAAGACACCATATTGTTTAGGGTTGATAAAGCAACACAATGTGATTTTTTTTCTGCTAGTCTTATTATATCACTCACTCAAGAATTCTACAAAAAAAATGGTGATGGGTACTGAAGTAGTATACCAGGCAAAAAATATAGCCACATGGAATTAATTTGCTGAAGAGTTCCATCACAGCAGGAGAGGAAAAGACCTAAGGGGGAAAAAAAAATTATCAGTTGAAGCTTGGCCCAGAATGTCTCCATCTAGCAAATCTATGTACCAAATGCCAGACCTCAAGCCATCTGGCAGTTTCCAAAGCATTTATCTGGAAATTCTCTTGAGAAATTACAGAGTAAATACATTTACTCTATTGCAAATTGTCACAGTCAATTCTCAATTATCCATAAAAACCCCAAATGAAAAGATTCACTCAGTTCACTTCAATTCAATAGACATTTATTATGTTTTTAGTATATAAAAGGCACTAAACAAAGTGCTACAAATATCACAAACCTCTCCTTCAGAAACTAAGACTATAACTGGGAAAATAGGATTTACAGCAATAAATATAACAAGTGAAAAGGAGAAGAGATGGAAGAAATAGGTCTTAAATGGGAAAGTCAGGGAGGAGTTATTGTAGGAAGTGGCCCTAGAAATGACCTTTGAAAGAAGATTCCAACCAATGAGAGGTGAAGGAAACAAAACTTTCAAGCATGACAGGAAATCTGGGGAAATATAATAGTCAGTCAATGTTAGGATGAGATTGCATGAGAGCTATAATAGAAAGGAGTTTATAATGGAATGTCAATAGAGTATATGAAGGAGAATATCACAAAATAAAACTATAGACAGGAGGCTCAAGAGACACATGAAAAGGTAAAAAACAAGGGTAAAAGAAAAAAAAACTGCTATCCAATAAGATGAAACTGGCTATATACCCACCTGGGAGAAAGATTCTCATAACTCTTGAGAATTGTAACTCTATTAAGAGAGAATATATGTAGCCAGAAGTGATGGACACTTGTGACTTTTCTGTGACTCAGATAAAATGATTTAAAAACAATACCTCCTTACAAAAAAGGAACAGTAAGGAGACTGGAGGATGGAGGAGATTGAATGAGGAAATTTTATCACATTAAGAGGCACAAAAGATCTATTGTAATAGAGGGGAAGAAGGGAAGAGGTGAGAAGTACTTGAATCTTCCTCTCATCAGACTTGGCTTAAAATTAACTTACACACATGCTCAGTTAAGAAACTTATCATACCTTTCAAGTATTAAAAGGGGAAAAGGCAGGGATGGGAAGGGGTAAAAAAGGGGAACTAACAGAAGGAAGGGACGAAAGAAGGAGAAGAGGGAAAGGGGGTAAGAAAGGGGAGGGGGTTGATATAGGTGGGCAAACACACTGAAGGGAGAGGTATTCAGAAATAAAATACTGGAGAATATGGATAAAGTGAAAAAAGGGGAAAATATGAACAGAAGGAAGTGTGCATGGAGGGTAATAAAGTGTTAGTAATTATAACTTTGAATGTGAATGGGATGAACTCTCCCTTAAAACATGAGAAGCAGAGTCGTCTAAAAACCAGAATCCTACAATATCCTGCTTACAAGAAACTCATTTGAAGCAGAGAGATACATTTAAAATAAAGGTAAAAGGTCAGAACAAAATATATTTTGCTTCAGCGGAAGTGAAAAGAAGCAGGAGTAGCAATCCTTATCTCAGAAAAAGTAGATGCAAAAATAGATAGTGTAAAAAGAGATAAGGAAGGAAACTATATCCTCCTTAAAGATACCCTAGACAATAAAGTAATTTCAATACTAAATATGTGTGCACCAGATGGCATAGCATCAAAATTCTTAGAGGAGAAGTTGAAAGAGCCACAGGAAGAAATAGACAGCAAAACTCTACTAGTGGGAGAGCTCAACCTCCCACTCTCAGGTTTAAATAAATCTAATCATAAAATAAACAAGAAGGAAATTAAGGAGGTGAACAGATTGTTAGAAAACCTAGATATGATAGACTTACAGAGGAAATTGAATGGGTATAGAAAGGAATATACTTTTTTTTTTCCTGCAGTACATGGCACTTACACAAAAATTGACCATGTACTAGGGCACAAAAACCTAATGATCAATTGCCGAAAGGCAGAAATAGTGAAAACATCTTTCTCAGTTCATAATGCGATAAAAATCATTGCAATATTCGACCAGGGAGATATAGATCCAAAACTATTGGCAACTAAATTACCTCATTTTAAAAAATTATAGAAATAATTAATTATTTCATCCTAGAGAATGACTAGAGTATGACAATAATGAAAAAACATACCAAAACCTATGGGATTCACTCAAGGCAGCTATCAGAGAATATATTATATCTTTAAATGCTTACATGAATAAATTAGAGAAAGAAGAAATCAGTGAACTAAATATGCATCTAAGAAAATAGAGAAAAAACAAATTAGCCCCCCAATTATATATCAAAATAGAAATTCTAAAAATTAAAGGACAAATTAATAAAATCAAAAGCAAGAAAACTATTGAACTAATAAACAAAAGCTAGAGGTTGTCTTATAAAAAACAATAAAATTAATAAACCTCTGGTCAATTTGATTAAAAAAAGAAGAAAACAAAATTGCTAGTATCATAAATGAAAAAGGTGAACTCACCATTAATGAGGAGGAATTAAAGTAATAATTGGAATTGTTTTGCCCAACTCTGTGCCAATAAATTTGACAATCTAAATGAAATGGATGAATATTTACAAAAATATAAGTTGTCCAGGTTAAATGAAGAGGAAATTAAATACCTAAGCTACTCTAGCTCAGAAAAAGAAATTCCACAAGCCATTATTGAACTCCCTAAGAAAAAAAAATTCCAGGGCCAGATGGATTCACAAGTGAATTCTATCAAAAATTTAAGGGATAATTTATTCCAATTCTATATAAACTCTTTGGAAAAATATGTGAATATGGAACTCTTCCTAACACTTTCTATGACACCAATATGGAGCTGATACCTAAACCAGGAAGAGTTAAAACAGAAAAAGAAAATTATAGGCCTATCTCCCTTATGAATATAGATGCAAAAATCTTAAATAGAATCTTAGCAAAACGATTACCACAAGTTATCACTAGGATAATACACTATGACCAAGCAGGATTTATTCCCAGGAATGCAGGGTTGCTTCAATATTAGGAAAACTGTCAGTATAATTAATTCCATCAATAACAAACCTATTAGAAATCATAAGATTATATTAATATATGTACTCATTCCTAACTAAAAACACCAGAGATTGAAGGAATAAATGGGCTTTTCCTTAGAATAATAAGCAGTATCTATCTGAAACCATCAACAAGCATTATATGCAAGGGAGATAGGCTAGAGGCATTCCCAATAAGATCAGGGCTGAAACAAGGATGCCCATTATCACCACTACTATTCAATATTGTATTAGAAATGTTAGCTTCAGCAATAAGAGAAGAAAAAGAAAACTGAAAGATTTAGAATTGGGAAGGAAGAGACAAAACTCTCACTCTTTGCAGATGACATGATGGTATAGATGGTATACTTAGAGAATCCCCATAAATCATCTAAAAAAACTGCTTGAAATAATTAACAACTTTAGTAATGTCACAGGATATAAAATTAATGCTCATAAATCCTTAACATTTCTATATAAGACTAGCAAGATACAGCAGAAAGAGCTAGAAAGAGAAATCCCATTCAAAATAAACTCAGACAATACAGAATGCCTGGTAGTCTACCTGCCAAGGCGGACTCAAAAATTTTTTTAAAACAGTTACAAACCACTTCTCAAATAAAATCATATTTAAATAACTGGGAAAACATCAACTGTTCATGGATAGGTGGAGCTAATATAATAAAAATGACAATTCTATCCAAACTAAACTACCTGCATAATGCCCTACCAATCAAAATTCCAAAAGATTACTTTAATGAGTTAGAAAAAGTTGTAAATTCATATGGAGAAATAAGAAGTTAAGAATTTCCAGTGATTCAATGAAAAAAAGTTCAAAAGAAGGTGACTTAGCCTTACCAGATCTAAAATTAGATTATAAAGCATCAGTCATCAAAGTTGTCTGGTATTGGTGAATCAGTGAAATAGACTAAGTGAAATAACAGGAAATGATTAAACTGCTGTTTGATAAACCCAAAGAGTCCAGCTATTGGGATACAAACTCTCTCTTTGATAAAAACTGTTGGGAAAATTGGAAGTTAGTATGGAAGAAACTTAGATTAGACCAACACCTCATACCCCGTACCAAGATAAGATCCAAATGGATACAGGATCTAGACATTAAAAAACAATATTATAAGCAAACTAGAAGGTCAAGGAGTAGTTTACCTGTCAGATCTATGGAAAGGGAAGCAGTTTATGACCAAGGAAGAGATAGAGAACATCACTAAAAACAAACTAGATTGATTTGGTTTGATTACATTAAATTAAAAAGCTTTTGCACAGGGAAAAAAAAACCACTGTAACCAAGATCAAAAGAAATATCATAAATTGGGAAACAATTTTTACAACTAGTTTTTCTGTCAAAGGAATAATTTCTAAAATATACAGAGAACTGAGTCAAATTTTAAAAAAAGTCATTCCTCAACTGACAAATGATTAAAGGGTATGCAGAAGCAATTTACAGATGAGGAAATCAAAGCTATCCATAGTCATATGGAAAATTGGTCTAAATCATTACTTATTAGAGAAATGTAAATTAAAGAATCTCTGAGGTACCACCTCATACCTCTCAGAATGGTCAACATAACCAGAAAGGACAATAGTCAATACTGGAAGGGATGTGGGAAATCTGGGACACTAATACATTGCTGGTGGAGCTGTGAACTCTTACAACCTTTCTGGAGAGCAGTTTGTAATTGTGCACAAAAAGCAAAAAAATGAACATAACCTTTGAACCAGCAATACCACTACTGGGTCTATACCCCGAAGAGATTATGAAAAAGTGTAAAAACATCGCCTGTACAAAAGTATTCATAACAGTCCTGTTTGTGGTGGCAAAGAATTGGAAATTAATAAGTAAATGTCCTTCAATTGTGGAATGGCTTAAACTGTGGTATATCTATGTCATGAAACACTTTTGCTCTGTTAGAAAGCAGGAGGGATGGGAATTCAGGGAAGCCTGGGAGGATTTACATGAATTGATGCTGAGTGAGATGAATAAAACCAGAAAAAACATTGTACATTCTAACAGCGACATGAGGGTGATGATCAACATTGATGAATTTGCCTATTCCATCAGTGCAACAATCCGGGACAATTTTGGGCTATTCACGATGAAGAATACCATCTGTATCCAGAGAAAGAATAGTGTAGTTTAAACAAAGAACAAAAACTATTACCTTTAACTTAGGGGAAAAAAACCATCTTTTTATATAATTTTGCTATCTCATACTTTATTTTTTCTTCCTTAAGGATATGATTTCTATATTATCACATTAAACTTAGATCAATGTATCCCATGGAAACAATGTAAAGACTAACAAACTGCCTTTTGTGGGGGTGGGGGGAGGAAGCAAGATTAGGGGGAAATTGAAAAACTCAAAATAAAATCTTTCTTGAGTGACAAAAAAAGGATTTAATAAACTGAGGTAGAATGACTTAGCAAAGAAAATTACAGACTAATATACTGAATTTGCAAAAAATTATCTATTTAAAGAATTCACAGTGGCTTAACTGAAAGTGGGAGATTTATATGTTGCAAAGATAATTAAAGGCTTGGAATCCTTGCCAAAGTAAAACAAATTAAATCTTTGAGTTTAATTAAAAATTAGTATATTATATAAACACACATATACCCATCTTCCTCTGTTATGATTGCTATGTTAGAATTGTAAAAAAAAAACAAACCTTTAATCTTATTCCATGAGCTAGTTTTTAACAAGGTAAGGTTAATAATAAAAGGAGAAAGACTACAGTCAGGCTAATAATATATAAAGCCTATTCCTGAGTCTCACACAATAAAAAACAATAACAATAATAAAAGAAAAGAAAATTATTTCATAATAGTAAAAAATTTCCCATGTTAGCATAATGTCCAAGTGTGTGTTGATACTCTGGTTCCAGGATTTGCTATTTATTTGTTTGTTTGTTGGTTGGTTGGTTTATTAATTATTCATTCATTCATTCATTTATTCATTTATATATTCATTTATTCATTCACTCATTTATTTATTTTAATTTTGTTTTGTTTAGTTAATTTATTTATTTATTTTTATTCCCAAAGATGTTTTACAATTTTATTTGTAGTATAGGTGTAAGCAAGCTTTTAACCAGATCTAACACTTGTAAGAACCTGGCAGGCAGGAATTATCATTTGCCTCTTTTTGTAAACTCAGAGTTTTACATTAAGCTTGGAGCTTAATATGTCAAATAATTGGTTGATTTTTAAATGTTGTGGTATATGAGATGGGAGAAGAGAATTCTAAATAATTATTACATAGTGAAGAGAATATTGACACTTCATTGGCAACATTCAGAGAGGCAGAATTTGTGTTAGATTTGCTTCTGTGGAAAATTTAAATGGTTCCAGACCCTCTTCAGGGAAAAAGTTAAGAGAACTAAGATTTGGGAAACCAAAAATGTATTAAATGTGGTTTCTCCACAGTGTCGAAAGCTTCTGAAATCTTTTCTCTTTAAGGGTTTACCCCAAAGAATGTCTATATCAATATATGTCTCTACCAGAATTGACCCTATCAATAAATCTAATCCTCATTTCATTCCATATGAAGTGTAAGCATTCTTTCCACCAAGTAAGCATTACTTTGTTTTATTGTTATGCTTCCAATGCATGTTTAAGCATTAAAAGTTAAATTACATTCTTTTTTAAAAAATCTTCTTTCTTTATTTTTCCAATTACATGTCAAAATAATTTTCAACATTCATTTTTATCAAATTTTGAGTTCCATAATTTTCTCCCTCCCTACCCTCTCCCTCTGACAGTGAGTAATCTGATATGGGTTATACATATACAGCTATGTTAAACATATTTCCATTTTAGTCATATGGGTAAAAGAAGAATCAGAAGAAAAGGGGAAAAAACTTGTGAGAGAGGAAAAAATAAAACATAAAGCAAATTTTCTGAAATAAAATTTTATGTTTTGAACAGCATTCAGATTCCATAGTTCTTTCTCTGATTGTAGATGGTATTTTCCCGCACAAGTCTTCTAGAACTCTTATCACTGTACATTTGAGAAGAGTTAAGCCTATCATAGTTGATTATCACACAGTGCTAAGTGCAATGTTCTGTTCTGATCACTTCATTCAGCATCAGATTATTCAAGTCTTTCCAAGATTTCCCATTTGTTCATTTATTTTTGAATTCTATAATTTCCCCCCCTAATCTAACTTCCCTCTCTCTCACCCCTACAGAAGGCAGTCTGTTAGTCTTTACATTGTTTCCATGCTATACATTGATCTAAGTTGAATTGTTGAGAGAGAAATCACATCCTTAAGGAAAAAAAATAAAGTATGAGATCACTTTTACAGAACATCACACTCATATACCATAAACTGTTTAGTCATTCCCCAATTGGTGCACATCCCATCAATTTCCAGTTTTTGTCACTACAAAAAGAGCTGTTTAAAATATTTTTGTAGATGTGGGGTTTTTTAACCCTTTGTGTGATCTTTATGGGATATAAACTTCTTAGTGATATTTCTGGATCCAAAAGTCTGCATAGTTTTATTGCCCTTTGAATGCAGTTTCAAATTGTCTTTCAGAATGGTTGAATCAGTTCCTAATACCACCATCAGTGTATTAGTGTCCCAGTTTTCCCATAGCCCCTCCAACATTGATCGTTTTCTTTTTTTTGTTATTTTGGTCGAGCTGTTAGGTGTCAAGTAGTGCCTCCGTGTTGTTTTAATTTAAATTTCCCTAATCAATAATGATTAGAGCATTTTTGTATGATGATAGAAAGTTTTAATTTCTTTACCTGAAAATTGCCTGTTCCTATCTTTTGGCTATTTAACAATTGAATTCTTTATAAAAAAATAAAATTCATAATTTGACTCAGTTCTCTTTATACTTTAGAAATATAACAGAAATGCTAGTTGTAAAAGTTATTTCCCAGTTTTTTGCTTTTCTTCTAATCTTGTTTCAATTATAATATCTTGACAATTTATTTTGAAGAGGTATATAGATAGTGAAGTATAATTGTGGCCATATGATTCTGCTCTTCAAAGTATTGGCAAATGTTAAATGTTTACAAATTTCAATGATAAATTGCAGTTTTAATTGTATCTTTGCAAAATTTCCACCAATAAAACCATTTGGACACTTTGAGGATCAACTCTACATTTTGTGGTCACAGAAACCTGTTCTTGCATCATCATACAGTAAATTGCTGTTTGCCTTTTTAGTTTCCTTAATGACTTGCACATGATGAGTAATATTTTATTGATTGATTCTATAATGAAATCGATAAGATTTCTTTGACATGTATCTGCCAATGTATTGTCATTTGAGCTTATTTGTATGTTATTCATTGGAATACTGTATAAGCAAGGGCATAATCAATAAGCAAGGGGGTAATCAATGGATAACCTATGTGCTCTACTGGTTTTCACAAAATGTCAAGCTGTCTAGAGGAAAATTCCCATTATGCTGGCTATACAGGGCTAAAAGGATTCAGGAAAGAAAAAAAATTATACCTTTAAGTGGAAGATTGACTGATGAAATTCACAGAATGAAAAGGCAAGGATAGGTTGTACTCTGAACCATTCAAAGCAAGGTCTATGTGGATAAAACCACTGATACTCAGAGTAAATGGCTTATCATAGGTATTGATACAATGTATAAGATAGTTTAAAAAGTTGACATTTGATTGTTTAAACCACTCAAATATTTTCACTGAGTCATGGAAAGGGTTTAATTGTGATAGTTTCCACATAAATGAAAAGATTTTTCTGCTATATTGTAATGAACTGTTTTAAAAAGATGATCAGTCTCAAGAAATTTAAATTTTAGCTAAGGCTGCCATCTAGTGAAAAATATAGATGCAAAAAAATGTCAAACATTATTTAGCCATGAAGGCCAATTATTATATCATTTTTCATTATATCACTTTATTATTTAATATTTACTGGCTTGGATGACTATAATTATATGCTTTAAAAATGCTTTAAATTAAATTGATTTAATTCAAAGTTTTAAAAACTTATAAATCTTAAAACAGCAAATACCTAAATACTTTGTTATTAAACTATTTACCAAAGCTATAGTGGCTATTTTACTTTGAACTAGCTAATTATTCTCTCAAAACTAAGGTTTCCCTACCAATGGAAGAAATTTACTGTTTCATAGATTTAGTCTTCAAATGACCATGCCTATTATTTAGAGTCAATGTATTAAACCACCAACAAGCATTCCTTAAGAAAGTTCCTTGTTCATAAAACTTTATGAGTTTCAGAATATAAATGAAATAAATTAAACAATCCCTATTCATGAGTTGATCTCTGAATAGGAAAAACCACAAGTTTTTATATTTTATATTTATATTTATATTTATATATTTATATATTTATATTTATATATTATATTTATATATTTTTTATATTTATATTTATACAAATACAGAGAATAAAATTTTAAGAGATAAATACAAATAAGCACAATACAAGGAAGTTTGAAAGCAGAATGAAGAACAGAAAAGAGCTTACTTGGGATGGAGCAACTAGTTTAGTAGGGTAAATGACATTTAAAATAAAGTCATATTGTAAAGGTCTTTAAAAAGCCACACAGAAGAGTTCATCTCAGAGGCACTACAGAGCCTAACTAGTTTGAGTAGGGAAGTTAGATGAACAAGTATAGGTTATAAGAAATCACTTTACTGTGTGGGATGAACTATAGTGGTGAGAGGCTTGAATCAATGACACAAATCAGAGGTTTTCAGTAATCTAGATGACTGACTGGTGATTGGGCCTGAGTTAAATTAGTTCACTGTTCTCATTTTACAGATGAATAAACTGAGACATTTTTAATTAATAAAATCTATTTTTCCTCTTCTCCCACTCTAATCAATAAAAACAGAAAAAGAAAACAAAATTTAATGTCATACTCTCGCCTTTCAAATTCAGGATTTTCTCGCTCATGACAAACTGTCATTGGAAAAGAAAACATAAAGGAATAATGCAGTGTTAGATACAATAAGGTGAATATTGACTCACTCTAGGAAGTAAGGAAAGGGAAGAGTCAAAGATGAGAATATTAATAAATATTTTAAAACTTGAATTTGTGCTAACCATTTAAAATATTTCCACAGGTTCTCATCGTACCTTACTTCTTTGAAGATTTTGACATTGTTAAATGAATTTAAGAGATAGGAATTGTACTCAGGTTTTCCAGACTCAGAGACCAGTTATCTCTACACCGTGCACACTTGCTGTATGTATATGTATGTAGGACATGTACTATTGTAGCCATGATTGACAAAATCACTACTAATAGAAAGATGAAGCAATTTAGCTTAGTTAACTGTAACAAAAATTCTAAATATAGAAATTTATATGTTGAAACATTAATGAAGAATTGGTTCATACAAGGTTAAAATTCAATCTACCAAGATATTCTTATTTCTATTTGAAAAATGTAAATTCCTTCAAATGACTTTGTAGATGAGAGAATTCAACTATAACCAAATCAAGCAGAATATAGAAATCTGGAAGAAACTCAGGATAATAAAAAGAAAAAAAAAAATAAATGAATTGTTCATTCTATCCCATATCATTTCCTATGCTTTACCTGAATTCATGCGGAGTAACTTGAAAATATTTATTTTTCCATTTTTATAAAAAAGGACCATTTAATTGCTGCCTGAGAACTCCCCAACTATTAAAATTATCCTGTTTTTAATTGTGCCTCAAAATCCATTAATTTTTGGCAATTATTATAAATAAGTATTTTGCATTCAATTTTTGAGTCTAGTACTTTGGTTCCCTGATGATATATCCTTGTGCCAGCCACTATAACTGCCAAATGATTTTGCAAAAACACATACTGCATTTAAATATTTGAAACAATCTATTTCAGGGCACTGGATACATTTCTTCTAAAACACAATAAATGACTTCAGAAATTCTGGGCTTGGGATCAAATGCAACCTACCAAAAATAGCTATTCTTTTTTCAGACACTGAAACTGGCTCTTTAATAGAATCTTTGAAAGGGACTATTAGGAAACATTTTAGTCCAATTCAGAAAATATTAGCTCTCATTTCATGTGACAGATTCTTTTTTTTTGTAAGTACAGTATAAGAAAACACTAAACAACATGAAAAATAGTGTGATGCCACTATCTCCTCTTAAAAATGCATAAGTGAACAAAATAAAGGCTGAAGGTTGTTTTATTATTATTAAAATTTCAGTCTTTCTGAGGGGCAGCATGGTCTATTGCACAAAGTACTGGTTGCCATTTGAGGTCCTAGTTCTGAATTCTCACTTTGTTATTAATTATCTAAGTGATCTTTGGCAAATCATTTATATTCATAGGATTTAATTTTCTCACATAAGACTGAAAATTATATTCCAATTCACATACAGATATATATTCACACACACACACACACACACACACACACACACACACACACATATATATATATATATACACATGTGTGATTTCATATGCATATGTATCCACACAGATATATATATATATATACACATATATATGTATGTGCATATAGAGGTGTTTGCATAATTTTACCATTAAACAAGTTTATCTACTGTAAGAGAAGAATCAAGAAGACTTAAGGGGTGTACATAAAGAGTTAATGACTGCCAAGGGATAGAGAATAAAGAAAAGAACAATGTGACTGCCACAGGAGAGAGAAAAGAGAAAAGAGGGTCAAAGCTAGACTTCTGAGGAATGGTAATATTTTGAGGAGGAACAAAGAAGGATACAGGTTGAAAAGAATAAAAAAATAAGAATGTAATATCAGGGAAATGAGGAAATACTAGAATGACAAGAAAGGAAATGATCAATACATTCAAATGTTAAATAGATTTCAAAGAAAATAATAACAAAAAATTTTTGTTAAAAGGATAAGAGGATAAATGATGGAAAGTCTTATGCTATTGAATAAGATGATGAAACTCTTGAGTCATGACTAATTTTTCAATAAGGTAAAATGTGATTATCAACTTAGTGAAAGGGGGATTGTTTGGCAATGAACAAGCACAGTTCAGTAGAAATGTTCTAGTAATATGATAAGAGTGTTAATTGGGGAAGGGGGGGGAGAGAGAGAGAGAGAGAGACAGAGAGAGAGAGAGACAGAGAGAGAGAGAGACAGAGACAGAGAGACAGAGAGACAGAGAGACAGAGACAGAGACAGAGAAGGGAAGCTATTAAGAGTGACATATAATTAGGCTGGGGCAAAGGATTCACATATGAGAAAAATCTACTGTTGAATTGTATTAGAATGGAGTTACAAAAGGAGGAAATTCAAAATGGAAATGGAATAGTGGGATAAAAGAACAGGAAGGGACAGAGGAAGTAAAGGTATTGATGAGAATGAATAGTGTTTGGAGGATTGAAGATGTTAAGAAAAAAGGCTTGGAAATAATCAGGTGTAGGTGATGATGGTAGCAGTGTTTTGGAGTTATAATACTAAGATCTACTTTATCATTTGCCATTGTGTCTACTTGAAGAGAAAAAATATAAATCATGGGAGGTATATAACATATATTCCAAAGTTTTTGAATATTAGTGTAAGGAATGGGGCACAGAGGAAAATTGTATCTGTTACTCCTCAAAAAAAACAGAAGGGAAAGTGAACTGATCAAGTGAAAAAGAAAAATTGAGATGAGATGGTATAATTAAAAGTATTATGGACTTGTATTTAGTGGAGATATGAATTTAAATTATTTTACCTTTGACTTATAAGCTATGTGATGATAAACAACTTATTTATCTTCTCTGAATTATGGTGAAAATTACACACAAAAACTAATGAATATGAAGAACCTTGTCTTGATTTATAAACTTCTGCTATTATGTATTATTATTACTATTATTTTAACTGTATAGAACTTAAATGAGAGGTTAAATATTTCTAATATAAAGGTTCAGTCTTGAGTTTACTTCAGAGAGTAAGAAACATGCATGCCCCTCCAAATTACTAGTTTGGAGAAGTGAAAGAGGTAATAAATAGAAATGAAGATGATAAAGAAAAATAAAATTTCTTCTATAAAAAGGTAAATTTCAGAAAAAATCAACAATATGGAAAGAGTATAAGAAAAAGATATCTATGAAAGATATGTGTTTTTAAATTTAAATTTTCAATTGAAATATTTTTTAAAATAGTTTTCATAGGATACAGAGGAGAAAGGAGGTTAAAGGAAAAATGTTGTTCCTTAAACTCAATATTCTACCTCCTACCTCTATGATTACACATATATATTTTATATATGTGTGTATGAATAAATATGAATAAAATATATATTCTGTTTTCAATACTTCCTGTCAGGATGTATAGCTTCCTTCATAATTAATGTTCCACTCCTCCAGAAATCTTCTACAAATTCCTTCCATTTGTTGACATTCTTTCTCTCACTCTCAAATTATGTAGTTTTATTTTCTGTGAATTGAAATTGACTACTATATTTCTTTTAGAAGTTGTCTATATATTATCTTCACTACCTTACTAACCATCTCTCTTTAAACACTTATCATTCCGTTATTTAATGACCCAACTGGAATTGCTCTCTTAAAAGTCAACAATGACCAACTGCTTGTCAAGAGCAATGAATATTTTTTTCATCATTATTGATCTCTTGTAGAAGGACAATGCTGATTGTCTCACTTTCTTGATGCTTTTTTCTTTGCTTTTTAAAACAGCAAATGGAGAACTATTGCCCTACTGATTACTTTCTTTTTTTGCTACTCATCATTTTCACCATCTCTTTAAAGAGGTGCCTTGCAAAAAATAGGTCTTCAGTAATGTTTAATCTTCTTTCAATATACTCTTTCTCTTGACAATTGCATTCATTTAGACAGCTTCAACTATCACTTTGGGAAGATTACTTCTAAATCAATAACTTTATTATTGAACTCCTTCCTGAATTACTGAATGAAATGCATTCCTGCATTGTAATTTACAGAGCATCTCTAACTGGAAGGTCTTCCACTACCTCAAATACAACATATTTAAATCAAACTTCTTATTTCCTATTCCCCCATTCCTCTTTCCATGTTCTTTTTAATAGTCATTCTATATCCAACTATTAATCTTCCATTCTTCCTTTTTTGTTCCCCTTCAGGCAGCCATGTTCATTTTGTATCTGAAATATTGTTGTACCCATTCCCTCTTCTCTCAAATCACATTGAAATTATCTTGGTTAAAATGCACATTGCCACTTATAAGGATTGTTGCAATGTGCTAACAAAAATTTCATAATGCATCTATGTTCAAATTTTCATACTGCTGGTTTTTGAAAAGGGCTACTACTGAATAATATGGCATTAACCCCTCCTCCCTCAAAAAAAGTCTTATCTATACTTTATACCTCAACAAACAGGTAACACTGCTCTGTCCATATGAGGTAAGCAAAACTTTGATGAATTGAATCTGTAAAAGGAACAGATGAAATTAGATGATTTCTAAGATCCTTTCTAATTCCAACTTTTAAAAATCTTTAATAAGAATTATTTGACTTATTTTGACAGAAAAAAATTCTAGATATTTAGAGAGGTTGAATTTCAACTGAATTATCAAGTTTCCCATTTACATTAACAATACTGAGTAACAATGCCAATATATTAGAATTCTGTCAGTGTAGACAATAATCTGAAAAATGTGGGTAGTTACTCAATTTCCTTAGTTACTGAAGTAATTAACACACACACACACACACACAAACACACATACAACATCACTTTCGTGAATACTGCTAAGTTGTTACCACTTTCCCTAGTTTCCTAAAATTGAATATGGAACTATGTAAAAGGAACCAAGCAAAGTGTTGGGAATACAAATGCTGTTCTTCTGCTATAAGAGTTCACATTTTCCTATAAAGTCCCTAAGAATTTCTCAGAAAAAAATGGATAATCAAAAGAAAAGCCTAACGATTGACATTTCATTTACAATCATATCCAACTTCTCATTATAACCTTCACTGTGTTAAAAAAATAAAAATTCCAAATTAATCAGCAATAACTGTACCTTTGATGTTGAAACTATAATTTATTTATATGGAACACTGAACCAAAAAGTCAATTTTACTTCCTACATTGGACAGAAATCATATTACTCCAAATTAATTCCACTTATTTTTATTTTTCTAGAAAAAAGTTTCTATATATCTGATTTAGTTTTAATTGTTCTTTATCTTTGAATATAATCAAAAGCTAGTGTGATAGAGTAGAAAGAGCATCTCATTAGAGATCAAGAGATGTTTTAATCCCATTTTTGCCATTCACTAAACTCTGTGATGCTGTCATTTCACTGGTGTGTATCTTGGAATTGCTCTCTTTATCATCTACAAAATGACAAAGTTGATCAACATAATTTCTAAAATCTAATTTAGTGAAAAAGTGTCTGTAATTTAATGACAGGTTAATTGTATTCCAAATGACCTTCTTCCAATAGAATTAAATACTGTAAAGAATCCCAAAATCAAGTAAAAATAAAGGATTTTCTCCACAATCATATTTCACCCTCAATTCATATTAGATATGAATAAAATTACAGTTAAGTAAAAATACCTAGGAAAAGTATAAAAGACTCTGATTTTTCATATAAGGGAGATATATTTTCTGTTTCAAGAGGTTTATGTGTGGTTACATGGAAAAAAGGAACAAAATTCTATATTGAAAGAGAGAGAATAAAAAAATGCCCTTATAGTATAAGATAAATGTAAATTCCCTTAGACAATAAAGATTTCATTTAAGAAATAGTTATTATTCAATTTCCATGAGGATTAGTTCATACAAAGAGAGATTTTTCTACAGTCATTGTCCACTTTAACTCAGAAAGCTATATTGCTTGAAGGATGGACAAGATGATGTGAAAATTTCCTTTTAATTCAAGTATCATTTTATATAATTGTTAGAAAGATACCTCGAAGCATATTTCTTACTGATGGTAGGTCACTAGAATCATTTTCATATACCCAAATTCTCCTTGTAGAAACTGGAATTCTATTGATCTGAAATAACATAACCCTCTGCACTACTAATTTGCTAGTTGAATTTGCTACAAATTAATGGTTTGTAGTTGACTAAGGGGAAAATCCTCATATTTAATAATGATAGAAAGGTTGCTTGGTAAGGCAGTAAGTTTCCTGACAAGAATAATTAGACAGATACTAGATATCGATATGTTAAATATATTATGGAGAAGATTTTCCCATCCATTAGGAGGTTCAATTAGATGATTTTTCAATGCAATTTTCAACTATGAGATTCTCTAAAGAGAGTGAGGTCAATAAAGTTCTTAAGAACTGTTTTGCCACTGTGAAACCCACATGGGAAAGAGATAATATATTTTTTCAAACAATTAAAAAGCAATACTCAGAAAAGTTAATATAATGTTAAAATTTAGCTATATGTAATTGGATGCCCACACATATATAAATGAGATGCTACAATTTTAAGAAAAGGAATTTAAGTTAACTTAAAATTATGTTCTATATCTGTTCATGATTACTTAGTCCATCTTTCTAAGAGAAAAATAAATGAAAGCCTATGTTTAATTGAACTCTTATTATATGGAGCACAGCAATTAGCAAAGAGACGTTTGCACCAACATTCTCTGTCTGGGTCAGATAACTTTATAAAGTCAAACTGCATTCACTGATCATAAATCGTATCAAAAATAACACTTTTACTGAAGGCAAACTTGTAAAAGTGGTTCAACTAAACCCATCATCACCAATGTATTTGTTTTCACAATCCTTGAGCCTTTTAAATTTAATTATATTTACTATTTAAGCAATTTTACTTTCAATTATTACTTAATCGTTAATTTAATTACACCAGAAATGAGTTTAGGTCAGAGGATTTTTATGTACTTCTTGTTCTTCAACCCGAAGCCCAAAACTTTGTGATCTTTGTGACTGATTGATAGAGTTTTTCAATATAATGGAATCTGATAATATATTCAAGATAAAATGGGAAAAAATAAAGTGATGTAATAATTATCTTTCAAACTAGCAAAGAAAATGTGCATCATTACCCATCAATGAAAGACAAAGTTCAGTGGAAGAAAATTCAAATTTCTAAAATTATTAATATGAAACTTCCCTAACTTCAATTCTGTCCTGAAAGCATTTGGTACTGTATTTAATACATAACTACAAATCCATATAGTAGCATATGTAGACACATAATATATGTATATATTCATGTGCATATTTAAACATGTATATATGCTGATGTGCATTTGTATATGTCATATTAAGACTTTTCAGATGCTCTGCATTTGTTTTTTTAAATCAATTAATTTTTATTTTTGTACAAATGATTTTTTATACATTACTAAAATAATGTTGTTTAAGAGTGAACATAATACACCTTCCTCCCCAAAAATATAAACCCTCATGAGAAATAAAGTAAAGGAAAAAGGAAAAAAATGTTCTTCAATCTGTGTTCCAACACCACCAGCTTTGTCCCAGGTAAGTCCATGATAAGTCCATCACAAGAGCTACTTCCATATTTTTCCAACTTTTCTGTTGCTGATCTCAACTTTCTCCATTCATTGCCTCCCCACTACCAAATACTATATTTTCTCTCTTCTTTCACTCTGTCCCTTTTCTAAAATGTGTTGTAGGGTACCTGAGTGGCTTAGTGGACTGATCACTGGTCTGTTCAGCTCTTTTTGTTTCAACAGGAACAATTGAAATTACCCTGGTTTATTGAAAGTCCATCTTTTCTCCTGGGAGAGGATGTTCAATTTTGCTGGGTAGTTGATTCTCAGTTGCATTCCAAGCTCTTTTGCTTTCTGGAATATTATATTCCAAGCCCCATGAGCCCTTAATGTAGCTGCTGCTAAGTCCTGTCTGATCCTGACTGCAGTTCCACAATATTTGAATTGTGCTTCTGGCTGCTTGTAATATTTTCTCTTTGACTTGGGAGATCTGGGACTTGGCTATAATATTCTTGGGGGTTGTTTTCTTTTGGATCGTTTTCCGAGAGCTATTGGTAGATTCTCTCAATTTCTATGTTGCCCTCTACTTCTAGGATATCATGGCAATTTTCCTGTAGGAATTCTTTAAAAATGAGGTCAAAGCTCTTTTCCTGATCAAGACTTTCAGGTATCCCAATAATTTTTAAATTATCTTTCCTGAATTTTTTGTCCAGATCAGTTGTTTTTTCAGTGAGATGTTTCACATTTTCTTCTAATTTTTCATTCTTTTGGTATTGAAGAATTGACTTCTCATAAAGTCATCAGTGTCCTTTAGCTCCATTCTATATCTGAAGGATTTGTTTTCCTCAGAGAGCTTTCTTATCTCCTTTTCCATCTGGCCAATTCTGCTTTTTAAAGCATTCTTCTCAATAACTTTGTGAACTGTTTTATCCATTTGACCTATGCTATTTTTTTTTATTTTTAGTTTTAGTTTTTGCAAGTCAATGGGGTTAAGTGACTTGCCAAAGGCCATACAACTAGGTAATTGTTAAGTGTCTGAGGTCGAATTTGAACTCAGGTAGCTGCCCCTACCTATGCTGTTTTTTAACGTGTTATTGTCTTCACAATTTTTTGGATCTCCTTGATTAAGCTGCTGACTTCTTTTTCGTGTTTTTCCTGCATCTCTCTCATTTCTTTTCCCAATTTTTCTTCTATCTCCCTTACTTGATTTTCAAAAAATTTTTTGAGCTCTTTCATAGCTTGAGCCCAATTTCCGTTTTTCTTGGAGTCTTTAGATCAGGAGCTTGTACTTTCTAATCTTCAGATTGAGTATTTTGATCCTTCTTAGGAGGATAGCCAATGTATTTCTTTTTACTCTGTTTACTCAGTTCTCTAGCCTGTGCCTGGTTTTGGGGGTGCTTCCTGAGCTTTTGAGTATCATTGGGACACCCCCCCAAGGATTTCAGTGTGTGAAGCTCTGACTTCCCTCCTGCTCTGTGAATGATACAACCACTCCCCTCTGCCACAGGGCTGAGGTGAAGGGGGGCCCTGTTCTATGGGGGGGGGGACCTAGACTGTGATCAGGATCTGAATGTGGTCAGAGCCCCAGAGTCCTGTTCCAGGTACAGAAGACAGACCTCTCCACTTCCCTACCTTGGGTAGGCTGAGCACTCAAGGCTCAGTTGTCTGGGGGCTCCTGCTTACAGGGCTCCACTCCTGCATATTGGCTCCAAGCCTGCTTCCATTTCTTGGATTTGGGCTGCGATGTGACTGCCTCTACCGAGCTGACCATGCTGACTGAGGCAATTGCCATGAGGACCTGAGCTTCCTGAGTTCGCTCTGGCAGAGGTTCCCTCTGCTGATCCTCTGATGCTCCCAGGGTGTAGGTCAGGAAACTGCCCCTGTTGTCGTGAACCATGGCTCCCAGACACCCTGGGGCTGCCTCTGGGAGGCTGAAGTTTCTTCACTCTGGTGGGCCACCCCTCTAACCCAATGGAACAGAGCCTTTCCACTATTTTCCAGGTTACCTTGGTCTGGAGAATTGTCTCACTAGATCTTTCTGTGAGTTCTGTCTCTCAAAAATTTAGTTAGAGTCTTAATTTTAAGATTTTTGAAATATTATGGTGAGCACACCTAGGAGAGGCTCTTCTTATGTCATCATCTTGGCTCCCTGCATTTGTTTTTAATGGCAAAAGAATCATAATATTGATGAAAATTAAACACAACAATTTAGCAAGGACTAGATGAAAATTTCATTTTCTGTGTAGTCCCCTTAGCTAGATATAAGCAAAGCAAAATAGAAAGTTAACTTCTCATCTCCACTATTCATATACACACTTATCCATAAAAACTGATATTTTCTACTTCCCAGGAAGTAAAAGGAAAAGATAGTGTCTTCTTACCTGAAGAGAGTTTGTACATTTACAATAGTTTTGGCATCTGCCATATAGTCTTCCTCAGCACTCATAGTACTCTCTTTATCCACAACCACCATGTTGGCAGCAAAGGTCACTCCACACCTAAGCAAGTCATCTAAGCTTTTATAAAAAATGAACAGATAGAAATGGGCTTTTAAAACCAATATAATTAGAATCAATTTGTATTTTTTTTTAAAAAAGCAAACAAAAAGCAAAAAACCCCAAACTTGTTTATACTGACAGCTTTAATTGCTTCTTTTGACTCCTATAATAGTTGTCCTTATAAGTATAGGAGTGAATGGTTTCAAAGAAGGTATACTAACAGAAATAAATGAGAATCCTGCTATTATGTAGGGTGTCCCAAAAGAATCAGTGCAGTTCTAAAATAGGATTAAAATTGATTAATTTAATTAAATTAAGAAAAAAACCTTTTCGTACACCCTATAATTGTTACCAATGTCATAGGAATTAAAATGCTGATGAAAGTAACATTAAATCTGAATTTCATTTTGCTAGTTTTCAGTTGTTCAAAAATATGTGTTTTTGGAAAAAATGAAATAAAAATATCAAGCATTTCACAACAAAATAGCAATAAAATTGGAAATTTTCAGAGCTGGACTAGGCAAAAATATAATTTTAAAGATGCAACATTAAAACATTTTATTTTTGAAGATTTTTGAAAACTAAAAACAAATTATTGATACAAGACAGTGTGATCAAGTGAAAAATATAAAATTTTCATTTTGTAAAACATTATTTCCTTCTTGCATGTCAATTTGCACAGGTGATATATACATATATACATATATGTATATACATATATATATATATACACATAATAGATTTATAGTAGGCTTACTATAAAATGTGTGGTAATATGTCTCATGAATATATTCTGATTATCAGTAGAGTCAATTTGAAGATTATGAGCAAAAACCCCAAAATATTTTATCTAAACAATCTGAACCTTGATGTATGGAGACTGTAGGACAAACCTTTATTTGCTATGGACTACATACTGAAATGAATATTTCTCTCACTTTCAAATTTGTCCTTTACCTTAGTATTTTGTTAATATCAAATTCTTTTGTGATTATGAAAACCCCAAAGGGGTAAGTAATTCTTCCATTGCCTCTGTACCACATAAATCAGGCAGAGGGAGCAAAATATAGGAGTAAATGACCAGTTTGGAAAACAACAACATTGTTTTGTAAGAGTCTTGCTGAAGGTATAAGAAGAGAGATTGGTTTGAGGGTTGTCTCTTATAATTCAAAACAATATATAAAAGTGAAAACAATTTTTGAGTTATCAGTTGATATGGCAGCTCCTTAAGGAACTTTTACAAGTATATGATTAGTTGGGTTAATCATGTGCTATTATTGAGCATCATTTTTATATCATGAAGATGCAGGGAGACAGAATTTCTTAGGGTATCAACAAAGATTTGGGTCCAAGGCTCCCAGGAGTGTTACAGAAAAAAAATATATCTTGAATCAGGTTCAAGGGTTTTGTAGCAGGAATTTTTTTTGGTTAAACTGTTGAAATAGAATCTTATTCCAAATTAATATTTAATGTAGAGAGGGGTCAGGACGACAATATAAAGAACTGAACTTCCTAGGTATATTCATTTTTTCCATAACCTAGGAAATTTAGACTTTTCCATTAATCTATCAAAATAAACAAATAGAAAAAATAGATGGAAAATGATAATGATAATTATTTGTTCATGATGAAAAAGATATCTAAGCTGCTTATAGGAGTTTAATCCTTGTTGAATTGCCAAGTTATTTCACCATCCTTCAACGTTGTTCTCGAACAGAGTATTCATAGATACTTTCAAAAAGGAAGAAAAAATTAAATATGAAACAAGATCATAATCTGACTGAGGACTAACACATTAACAAGAATCAATATAACAAAAAAAGACTATTTTCAAAAAAGAACAAATTTATCCATGAATGGAAAAATTAATGAATGAATAGTACATTCATTCTTTTAAACATACATTGATAAATATGATATGTAGTGATAATGTTTGCTATTTGAATATCTATTAACATATTACTCCATAATGACAAGAGATCAAAATTTTCATCAAATTTATAAACATCACTATTTTAGTGAAAATTTTTGTAGGCCTGAAAGTTAAGAAATGAATAAAAATTCCCAAATGTATGAGGTAATTCTCAATTTGAATGATACATATGAGTTTGTCAGAATTAGGAAGGGGGATTTTAATAATTTTTATTAGATAACATTTGAAATGTTGAATCAATAGAAGCAAATAATCATCACCTAGCACAATGAGTTTTATATGATACTCAATACACATATGTTTAAGGAATTATTAAATGTTTAGCTATCAAGCAGGGTATTTCTGTTTGTTGCTCTGTTCAAACCTCTAAATAACTAGTTTCTAAATTTTTTTATGACTTTTTTTCTTATTTTCTACTCTTTGACTATATATATATATATATATATATATATATATATATATATTTGCCTATATATAGATATATTGGCTCAGCCTAATTTTGTCAGAAACTGAATATAGAAAAGAATCCTTTTAAAAGGCAGTAGTAATAAAAACTAGTACTTTATCTCAGAAATTTTGCAATAGGGAAAAATGCTGCTGTTCTCCATATGCTTTTCCTGGGTACTTTGGATAGCTTTCACTACATAACCAGTAAGATCCTTTCTAAGTAAAGAATTTTGGACATTAAATGCCACAATTCTTAGTTGTTTGAAAGAGAAAAAAAAAGTCTCAATCACAGACACTAAGGTTAGCCTTTTTTTATAACCCGATGCTATGTTTTCCCTAACATCTTTCTTTGATGTAACCCAGTTCCCTTTGCAAGGAAGAGGGAGATAGTATAATCTTGTGTGCATATGTATAAATATAGGCAAAGAAAGATTTTATCTCTTATCAGATTTTTTTTAGTTTTTTTTTGGTAAGGCAAATGGGGTCAAGTGGCTTGCCCAAGGCCACACAGCTAGGTAATTATTAAGTATCTAAGACCAGATTTGAACCCAGGTACTCCTGACTCCAAGGCCAGTGCTTTATTTGCTATACCACCTAGCCACCCCTCTTATCAGATTTTTTTCAAAAAAATAAAAACCTTCTGATCTGCATCCCTGATCCTATGGAATGAAAAAAATGCTACTGTACTACTCCATTAATATAACAATAAATACAAAAGATTTATCAGTGATTCAATCTCCTCTTTAGTTTCTATGCTTATTGTAAAATTACAAAGGAAATAACCAAAGCACTTTTTGAAACATTAGATTTTTCTTTTTAGGATGAGATTTGGAGTAGATATTCTAATATAAATAATGTATATGTTTAAGTTTTAATACTATTGTAATTTTTGAAAAAATTCTTAATATGGTAATATATTACAATGTAAATGGTATGAACAAATGAGAAAAAATGTACTTTTGGTGTATGCATGACGTAAATTCATCCAGGAGCCAATGCACACCTTCAAATTTCCAGAAAAAGGTCAATAGTAATTGATAAAATATTGAATTAATAAATTCAAGATTTTTAAAACTGAAAGACGAATTTTCACCAAATTTAAAAGACTTAAGAATTAAAGCCACGAAAACATCAAAAGTAAAATGCAAAAAAGTTTTGTTTTGTTTTATGATTTCATATTTAATGACAACCTGATCTTTTAAATTTTTAAAAGTCAATCCATAAATAATTGCATTTTAACCCTGGTTTATCACAAGACTTATAATCTTTGGAAATTTCAGTCTCTGTGATGTAGGAATTAAAAGAGTACAATAAACTGTTTTCTTATTATTCCAACTAGAAAAAAAAGCATATTTCTAAAATTTAAAAAAAATTTCTTTTAGTAGGTTGTTAGAGAAAAGTATTTGGGGAATCTGAAATTTAGAAACATTCTATCAAATGCATTGCTGAAATCCCAAGAATTTTCAATTTTCCCATCCCTTTATAAGATACAATATTGACTTATTATCAGTACTATAAAAATTCCCAGGATTTAGTTCAGCCATAGATACAACACTGAAGCAAGCTTTTGAAATTGAGCAAAATTGGACATGCAACCAATTATCTTATTTTTATCATTGATGGCAGGATTCTAGGCAGGAATTTTAAATCCCCAAACTAAAATACAAGAACATTAGCCTTCCATGCAATGTGTACCACCTTTGAAATACTGGCATTGCACCATACACTAATCATGCAGATACAAAACACAGCATACAACAAAACCACAGAACACTACAATGTTTAGTGTGCCAAGGATTACGTCACCTACTTGTCAATAGAGCCCACCATGTAGTAAACCATTGGAAACCAACAGATGGCATCCAGAAAATGCATATCTGGCCTACGTAACAGATGGGTTACAAAATGAAACACAACATCACAACAGTTGCAGCATTTTGATGGAAACCTAATTAAACTGGCTTATTTTACATTAACAAAAGTGATCACTGATGACCAAAATTATTTTAAAGAGAATAAAGAAGTTTTTGTTTTTATCTTAAAAGAGAAACTGTATCTGGTACTTGTCATAAAGAATGAGCAAAATTAAAATGCACTTGAAAATATAAAAAAGTTTTTGAACCTTCTAAAACAGAAGCAAGATGGCACAATACTATTAAAATATTTTGAAGATAAAATCTTTCTGATTATTAATAAAGAGACATGAGTGGGAAATAATTATTATTGAATAGGGACCTGAAAAAATATATTGAACTCATGATTTTCCTCTCATAAAATCATTAAAATTTAGGTTATATTTGCATAGTAAGTGTATAATATATATATATATATATATATATATATATATATATATATATATATATATATATATATATATAATTGTATTTAATCTAAAGATAAATTTCCCAAAATGAAAGCATGGCTATTTTGTATCAATGTAAATCTTTTGAAATATGTTTTTTGTTTGTATGTATGTATGTAGGTTTATGTCTATATGTGAATGAAAGTTCATAGTTTCCTATGATGAATCCTTATATTCTCAAGTAAATTTAATATATGTTATAACTTCAATAACAACATTATGAATCAAAGTAGTTAATCACACTAAATTCAATTATACCTTTATACAGGTTGTACAGCTGAACTTGGTGAAATGGTAACAATAATCTCATAAAAGTGATTTGCTACCTGTTAATATTAATATCAATATTGTTTGTTGAGGAAGTAATATATTAACCTTTAAAATTAATCATTAGATGGAAAGCAATTACATTAAAAATATAAACATTATATTTATCATATTAAAATAGTGATATACAAAGATATATGTATCTATATATGAATATATATATTAATGTGAATAGAAAATCATGTGTATAGAGAGTATATATTAAAACATGTCAATGCATGTGTGTGAAAATACATACACATACTACTCGGATTAAAACAGCAGAGGGCACTCTTGTTTATGTTATTAAATTCCACATTTAGATTCATGATTCTAAAATACTAAACTTTTAAAACCCAAGAGAAACAAAGAAAGATGCGTTCTCATAGATTTCTTTTTAAATGATTATTCAGTCTAATAAAAAGGATTACCACAATAATTCTAACTGACTCACATAATACCAAAAGTATTTATTTGCATTTGATAATACACTGAAGTCTTTGATTGCTGATTAAGATAATGTTAGAATTAAGTTGCATCTGAATCACAGTATCCCAATCAGCATACAATGAAATACAGATAATGGAAATGAGAAAAATAAATTCTTATACATTCACTTGTTTAAATAGATAGATATATACACGTACATACATGCATACATATATTCAAATCTTGGCTATGCTACTTTCTATCTGTGATTCTTTGAGCAGTCTCCTAAACCCTTATGGGAATCAGTTTCCTCAACTGTAAAATAAAAGGATTGAAACAGAAGACATCTAAGATTCTTTTCAACTCCAACTCTATGAATCTTTTCCATAAGTTTAACAATAATTGGGGAAGCAAATGCAATCAAATAAACTGTTTATTCTATATATGTATAGCAATATATAGATTCATGTTTAAATTATATGTATAACCTAATGCAAACATATAGATATTATATACATATCTTAATAAATTAGAATTGTACATAAGCAGTTATCCTTCAGTATTCTATTTCCAGTGAAATTTGATGTGAACTAACACAAACCTGTCTTTATTTTCTTGATACACAAATATTAAATGTCCATAAATCAACAACACCATGCATCAAAAGACATAGAATCACTGAAATATAAAATTATTTCCTCGAGATTGATCTTAATAAACTTATAATTTTTTTATCTGAGCTGACACTTATTTTTACAATATCTGTGAAGAAGTAATTTTATTTAAACAATGGAAATTTAATGTTTATAGTTATTATTTTACCCTATTCAAGAGTAATTGGGTTTTTTTTAAAGAAATGGCATACTGAAAACAAAATAAAGATCATACAGTATAGGTTTCCTATTTTCTATTTGTAGTTCTGATACAATTTTGTTTTATAACCATGCTTAGTCTCCTCTCTGTCATGAAAATAAATAAAATTTACCATTCTTCAATTATTTTGCATTATTATTTTTAATCTATGAAGTAATCTTATACTTAAAAGTATTTCTAGGCATTGTACCTTGGCCAAGAATTGGTCATTTCAAAAGTAATTTGTATATAAAGTCAATAAATGATGACAATATTTTTGAGGAAAGTACTATATTATGATGTGATGTGATAGAAGACATAACAAAATATAACAAAATGTTATAGTACAAGAAAGATAGGAATTTTGTCAGAGTGCAGAATCCCTCATTTTTGGAGTCAGCCCACCAAGGACTTTGAAATAACATTAAGACAGATGCTAATTCATTAGGTTTAAATCAAAGCAGTATCTTTTATATTGTCATTTTATTATTAAAATCTAGAAATAGCTACTATTTGATGTGCAAAATATTAAACAGTGAAAATGTCAGCCTAAACAAGATGATCAATGTTGCTTGACATTTAAGGTGCTAAACTCTGCCGGGAGATTTTGCTGGAAAAATAACAGTGATAGTTGGACAAGCCCAGGTTGTGGGTTTCAACATCAGTGGCAAACATGTATGTAATGTCATTGATGACATAAATCTTGGTGATGTGTAATACCAAATAGTAGAGAGCCACAGAAGAAAGTTAGCAGACTATTTTTAATAAATGCATATTTGGCCAAAAAAAGGAAAGAAAGGGGCAGCTATCTGGCACAGTGGATAAAGCATTGGCCCTGAAGTCAGGAGTACCTGGGTTCAAATCTGGTCTCAGACAATTAATAATTACCTAGCTGTGTGGCCTTGGGCAAGCCACTTAACCCCATTTGCCTTGCCAAAAAAAAAAACCTAAAAAAAGGAAAGAAAAAAGAAAAGTAGAAATTAAGTGAGTTGTTTGTGAGAATATAATAATAGTAGAATTGAGATTTGAATTGGTTTCTTCCTAATTTCAGTTTCTGAGTTTTATCTATGAGAACACATAACCTTTACCAGGCAGAGTAATTTATTTGAATTATATCCAAGATTATATATTTAGAAATTGAAGGTAATTTATAAGTTATCTCTTCACTACTCCAAACAATGACAGTTTTAAAATCACCTGTTCTCTCCTGCCAGGGGAAACAAAATCTTTAAACCATCAACCCTTCAATATTAAAATTTTGCTAAAAGGCAGCAGAAAAATGCTTAATGGACATAATTACAATGCCAAGATAATGATAACTTGTTTGAGAGGATGTTGGAAAAATCCAGTATTGAAGACTTTGTCTGGAAAATGAATCAGTCTCTAATTTAGTGAAAATGATTAGAATGATAAGCAAAAGAAAATGTGAAATGCAAGTGTCTAATTAGGATTTAGAGATTAAAAGAAAAAACTACAAGTATTGTATTATTTATCTGTAGAAGATTTATTAAAAGACATGATTAAGTATTATTCAGGATAGTAAGAAATAAGAGTTTGCAATTTGTACCAAGAAAGACAACATCAATATCAAAATTGCAAAATCTAAAAGAATTTTTCTAATAAATCTAAAAGGTCATGGATTAAAATTCTTTTAAACGCTGCTATGTGGAAATATGGCAATAAAATGTAGTAGAAAGACTTCTGTAATCTCGGATTTAGAATATTTTATCTATTCCAATGATATGACATTTTAGCTTATTTTTTCTTTGAAGAAAAAAAATTATTTTCTCTCCTTCCCACATCTCTCCATTGGAGTAGAAGGTTGAAAAAGTACTACCTATATTAGTCAAAAAATCTGTGTACATATTGTATATGTTTATGCATGTATATATATAAATGTATATACATTTATGTATGTATGTGTTTGTGTGTGCGTATTTCAAAATGAATCCTGAGTTCATTCCTCTGTCATGGGATAGGTAGCATGTTTCATCTTAAGAATAGTGTTACATGATTGTTCATTATAGTAATTAAACTTCTTAAGTCCTTACAGGCTTTTTATCTTTATAAATTGTTGATCTTGATAAATAAATTTCTGTGATTTTGATGTATTTACTCTGGATCATTTCATGCAAATAATGCTAGGCTCCTCAGAAACCATTCCCTTCAACATTTCTTATAACAGCATTATTTATGAACACTGATATATCATATTTTGTCACCCCCCCCGCAAATGTTGAGGACTGTGCTATAAATACTTGAACATATAAGTGTTTTTCTTCCTTCTTTGGTATATAGATAAAGACCTCCTGTCATATGACTGAGTTCAAAGTTAAACATACTTTAGTTTTTCAAAATTCTTTTTTTGTCTCTAATGCAGTGGGAGGGGAACTGGCAAATGCTATAATTCAAAATATAAAAACAAAATAAATTTTCAAAACAACTAACAGAAAAACAATGAGGTATGAAACCAGAGACAATTGAAATAGACCACTTTCTTAAAATTTTTTGAGAGCTAAAATTAAGGATAATTAATGAAAATTTCTTTGCCTTGAGGGAGGAAGACCTTGACTGGAGAAGAGATGACAAGGTTTAGAACCAAGATGTGGAGAGTGTGATTAAGTTGTTAATCAAAGTTAATTAAAAATGATCATTAGTTTGAAGCAATGAAGACCAAGCAAAATGAGAAAATGAAAAATTGTAGTAGATTGAGTCAATACAATTATATACTCTCCTCCAGAATTCAGCAATCATCAAAATAGGAGTCAGAGCAGAAAAAGAACATGGGAGAAATAATCCAAAATTGGAATTTAGAAAGGTGAGCATACTACTAGGACAAAGAAATAAGAGATTTAAGATTAGAGAAAGACACAAAGATAAAATAATTATTGGATAAGAATTTTGAAGGAAGTGAAGTTGAGTCTAGGGCAGAGAGGATGGACTACTAAAGAAGGAAAAAGAGAAAACACTCTCTTGTGAGGTTGGAGACATGATGTATAGGAATATTTTGGAAGGGTAGGTGTTGATGGCTTATATAAAGAATTTCAGAGCTATGGTTTGAAAAGGCAGAATAATCAGAGGTGTTGATTAGATCAAGATGTGTTCATTGCAATATACAACTGAGGTAAAGTGAAATAAAAGAACATTGGCAATGAAAAAAGTGATATAAGAGGGAAACAAACATTTGAGGGAATGTCTGACTGTAAAGTGAAATCTGTAAGTATAAAGGTCAGTATTACAGTAGATAAAATATGTTCAGGCTGGGCATTGTTTTGAGTTTTGGAGTTCTAAATTTCAGTTGAACTAAAGATGATTGAATATCTGATTTAAGTATGGTCCTAAAATGAGTCCATAAGAGTAGAATTACCTTGATGCTTAAGAAGAGACAAAACAACCTATATTAAAGATTCTATGACAATTATTGTTAGGATCAGAATTGTGAGTGTCCATTGAATTTTTGACCCTTCTATCTTTTCGTATCCTCTCCTTTTCAGGTACTCTGTGATGTAACAAGACTTTACTTTTCTC
Organism: Macrotis lagotis; assembly: GCF_037893015.1. Lineage (NCBI taxonomy): Eukaryota > Metazoa > Chordata > Mammalia > Peramelemorphia > Peramelidae > Macrotis > Macrotis lagotis. Next base: position 93,862,935 of record NC_133659.1, read on the forward strand.
TTCTATTTTCCCTTTATTGAGAATGGGGATTGATTTTATTTATATCATTTTTTGGTAATGACTGGTCAGAGTGGAAGAGGCCAAAAGTGAACAACAGTCAGGGATTCCCAGGTGTTCCCTGTACCACTCCAAATACCATTAAATAATGATTCTAATCAAATTCTAGAGTTTTGGACCCCCCCCCAAAAAAAAACTGAGTGAAACAATATTCCAGCCCAAGACGAATTGGAAAATCTGCAGGAAGGGTCCATTCCACTAGGTTTGGAAAAAGCCACAGCACAGCCCAGGTAGCTTGAACAAACCAAGCTCCAGTCATCCAGGAACAGCCTGAAGGGCACCTGAATCCCTTGCAATGGTGGCAGTTTCTAGACTGCTCAGTTCAGGAATTTCCCAGTTCAATTGGGAAGCTCAGCAGGAAAAAAAAAAAAACCTCTTCCACCCCAGAGTAAGAGTGGAGCCCAGTCCATTATAGATTTCAGTGAAACCCCAGGAATGAGGAGCAGGCCTGGGGAACCACCAGTAGCTGCTTCCAGAACACTCAGCTCATGGATGGTAAGGGAGATTGCAGTGGTCTTGTTGCTATCTCTGAGGTAGGCCTCTGTGACTTTGCCCATACTCAGATCCAGGTTGTAGTTTTGGACCCCAGTCTCAGGATAAAGAGGTTTATTGCCATAGTAAAACAGAGACTCTTCATGGTCCCAGTCAGAGAGTAGTGCTTGTGTTCATCCACAGGGCAGGAGAGCAGACAGAGCCTCTCAAGAACTTGAAGGACTTGAGATCCCTGGGTAGTGTCCCAGAAAACAACTGCAATAACCCTCAAAAGCTTGGGATAGTGGGGTCATTTGTTTTGGAAACAGAGCTCCACTTTAAGGAGTTAAAATCAAGTCATAGTCTTGGAAAGTGAGAAAACAACAGAAGAAAAAAAATCTGCTCATAGACAATTACTTTAGCCCTATGGACAATTAAATTATACCTCATAAGAAAACAAAACAAACCTCAAAGGTTCTGTATTCAAAGTCTCTAAGAAAAGTATGAATTGGGCTATGGAATTTTATGGAATTAAAATTTCTTTCTCACTGCCTTTTTTTTAAGGCAATGGTGTCTGAGGCCGAATTTGAACTCAGGTACTCCTGACTCCAGGGCCGGTGCTCTATCCACAGCACCACCTAGCCACCCCCTTCACTACCTTTTTCACTGACTCCCATGCTTTTGATAAACTCCTTCTTCATTTTCACCTCTTGGAATCTTAGATTTGCTTCAAGTGCTACTATAGAAGAGCCCCAAAAATTTTGAAAATCAAGCAAGGAAGGTAGAGGAAAAATTGGGAAGAGAAATGAGAGCAATGCAGGAAAATCATGAAAACCAAGTCAGCAACTTGATGGAGATACAAAAATTACTGAAGAAAATATCAACTTAAAAATGTATGGGACAAATGGAAAAAGTAGTTCAAAAGATCAATGAAGAGAAGAATGCCTTAAAAACAGAAATGGTCAGTTGGAAAAGGAAATGCAAAAGTTCTCTGAAGAAAATAATTCCTTAAAATGTAGAATGAAGCTAAAGGAAGTGGACAACTTTGTAAGAAATAAAGAAACAATAAAACAAGACTAAAAGAATAAAAAACTAGAAAAAAATGTGAAATATCTCATTGGAAAATCAAGTGACCTAGAAAACAGATTCAGGAGAGTTAATTTAAAAATTGTAAAAACATGACAAAAAAAAAATCCTAGAATTCATTTTTCAAGAAATTCTCCATGAAAATAGTAGAAGGTAAAATAGACATTGAAGGAATCCACCAATCACCTCCTGAAAGAGATGCTAAATGAAAATTGCCAGGAATATCATAGCCAAATTTCAAAATCTCAAGTTGAGGAGAAAATGTTACAAGCAGTCAGAAAGAAACAATTCAAATATCATGGAGCTACAGTCAGGATAAAGTAGCTTTTACATTAAAGACTCATAGGGCTTGAAATAGGATATTCTGGAAGGCAAAAAAAGATCTTGGATTACAAGTATCAATTACCCAACAAAACTGATTCTTTTTTAGGGGACATGATGGACATTCAATGAAATAGGGGACTTTCAAACTTTCCTGATGAAGTGACTGGAGCTGAACAGGAAGTTTGATCTTGAATTACAGGACTCAAGTAAAACATAGAGAGGAAAGGCACATTATGTCAGTTTCAATGATGTTGAACTTCATGTATTCCTGCATGGGAAGATGATAATGATAACTCACATGAACTTTTTCATTTATTAGGGCAATTAGAAGGAGCATATATAGATAAGACACAGGAGGCAACTGAATATGAAGGTATAATATATTGTAAAAAATGGAGTTAATGAGTCAGAAAAGAATATCCTGGGAGATAGGGAAAGGAAAGGTAGAATGGAATAAGCTCTTTCACATAAAAGTGACAAGGAAAACCTTTTGCAATGGAGTGGAATGAGGGGAAGAAGGTGAGGGGGAATAAGTGAGCCTTCACTCTCATCAGAAGTAGCTCAGAGAGGAAATAACATACGTACTTAATAGGGTATAGAAATCTCTCTTATCCTAGAGGAAAATAGGAAAGGAAGGGGATGGGAGAAAGGGGACAGGGGATGGAAAGTGTTGTTGAAGAGAGGGAAGATCATGGGAGGGGGTAGTCAGATACAACACATGTTTTTTTGTTTTTTGCAAGGCAAATGGGGTTAAGTGGCTTGCCCATGGCCACACAGCTAGGTAATTATTAAATGTTTGAGACCGGATTTGAACCCAGGTACTCCTGACCCCAAGGCCAGTGCTTTATCCACTATGCCACCTAGCCGCCCCTACAACACACTTTTGAAGAAGGACAAGGTGAAAGAAGAGAGAGAAGGGGAGATAGGAGGGAATAGTATGGTGGGTAATACAGCTAACCATAGCTGTGGGGAAAATATTGAAGCAATATCTCTGATGGACTTATGATAAAGAATGCAATCCATTCCAAAAAGAGCTGATGATGCCTGAAAGAAGAATGAACAAATGTTGCTTGGATAGAAAGTATCAGGAAGTGATTAATTGGTGCCTAGACAACTAATTTTAAGTCATGCCCTATTACAGTGCAGGGAGACCGGCAAAAAAAGCAATTCAACTACAAATCATTCAATCAACATACATTTATTAAGGGACTACTATATGCTAGGTACTATACGGAGTACCAGAAATAAAATAGCAAAAGTTAAAAAGTCCCCAGTTTCAGGGAGCAGAGTGCATTCTCAAAAAAAAAAAACTATTTAGAATACATGTAAGGTAATCAGACCTGAGAGTATCAGGTAGATCTATGAAGAAGGAAGCACTTGAAGTAAACCTAAGATTCCAAGAGGTGAAAATGAGGAAGGTTTATGAAAAACATGGGAAAGAGTCAGTGAAAAGGCAATGAGAAAGAAAATTTAATGTCGTGTAATAGCAAGGAGACTGAGTATTATAGTAATATATATTTTAAAAAAGCCAGAAGAAAGAGAATAGAATGCAAAGAACCTTAAATTTCAAACAGAATAGCTTATATTTGATTCTATAGATAATAAGGTAGCAATAGAATTTATTAAGGGATGGGGAAGTAAATGGGGTAAAAGGGTCAGACCAGACTTTAAGAAGACCATTTTGCTAAATCAGTGGAAGATGGGTCTTCAATGGCTATAATTTGCTAGGATACTTTCCAAAGACCAAAAAGAGATGGAAGAATAAGTCAAGATCATTAAAGGAAGCATAATTCCAGAAGACAGAGTATCAAGATGAAGCAAATGGGACGGCAAGAAAGGATAGTGTCTCAGGCACTCTCTCACAAAACTCATAAGCTAAGGACTCTAACTAAATTTTTGAGAGACAGAACCCACAGAGGGACCTGGTGAGGCAGTTCTCCTACTCAAGGTAACCTAGAAAAGAGCAGAAAGGCTCTGCTCTCTGGGGTTGGAGGGGAGGCCCGCCAGAGTGGTGGCCCTCCAGAGTGAAATAACTTCAGCCTTCTGGAGGCAGTCCCAGGGCGATGGGAGCCACGGTTCACAGTAGGGGGGAGTCTCCTGAGCTATGCCCCAGGGAGTAACAGGCACAAATTGGGGGAACAGCAGGGTACCTCTGCCAGAGCAAGCATATGAAGCCCAGCCCTCAGAGCACACAGCGAGCAGCACGGCCACCACAGTCCAGATCCAGGAACAGAAGCCAGTGGAGCTGGTAAGAAGGAGCCCCCAGGGAATGAGCCCATTGAGGTGAGGGAGGGGAGTGAAGAAAGAGACTGCAGGGTTCTATCCTCTGTCCCTGGAACAGGACTCTGGGGTTCCGACCACACTGAGATCCTGTTCCCAGTCTAGGCTCCCCCCCCATGGAACAGCAGGGGCCCCCTCCACCTCAGCTCCATAGCAGGAGGTGGGGCACATATGGTCATTCACAGACCAGGAGAGAGGACGGAGCCTCACATACTGAGACCCTTGTGGGAGTGTCCCAAAAGCTCAGGAAGTACCCCCAAAACAGGCTTAGGCTGGGAAAATGAGCAAGCAGAGAAAAAAGAGCAACACCATTGAGAAATATTTTGCATATGACCCCAAGAAGGATCAAAATACTCAGTCTGAAGATGAGGAAACACAAGCTCCTGCATTTAAAGACTCCAAGAAAAACAGAAATTGGGCTCAGGCTATGACAGAGCTCAAAAAAGACTTTGAAAATCAAATGAGGGAGTTAGAAGAAAAACTGGGAAAAGAAATGAGAGAGATGCAGGAAAAACATGAAGTCAGCAGCCTAGTCAAGGAAATCCAAAAAAATGCTGAGGAAAATAGCATGCTAAAAACCAGCTTAGGTCAGATGGATAAAACAATTCAAAAAGTTATCGAGGAGAAGAATGCTTTAAAAAGCAAAATTGGCCAGATGGAAAAAGAAATAAGAAAACTCTCTGAGGAGAACAAATCCTTCAGACAAAGAATAGAATTCAGGGAGATTGATGAATTTACCAGAAATCAGGAATCAATACTTTAAAACGAAAAAAAGCTGAAAAATTAGAAGAAAATGTGAAATATCTCATTGAAAAAACAACTGATATGGAAAACAGACTTAGGAAAGATAATTTAAAAATTATTGGAATACCTGAAAGTCACGATCAGGAAAAGAGCCTTGACATCATTTTCAAAGAATTACTACAGGAAAATTGCCCTGATATTCTAGAAGCAGAGGGCAAAATACAAATGGAGAGAATCCACCGATCCCCCCAAGGAAGAGATCCCAAAAATCCAACCCCTAGGACTATTATAGCCAAGTTCTAGAACTCCCAAGTCAAAGAGAAAATATTACAAGCAGCCAGAAGGCACAGTTCAAATATCATGGAGCTGCAGTCAGGATCACACAGGACTTAGCAGCAACTACATTGGAAGCTCGTAGGGCTTGGAATACAATATACCAGAAGGCAAAAGAGCTTAGAATGCAGCCAAGAATGAACTACCCAGCAAGGCTGAATGTCCTCTTCCAGGGAAAAAGATGGACTTTCAATGAACCCGGTGAATTTCAAATGTTCCTGTTGGAATGGCCAGATCTGAACAGAAGGTTTGATCTTTAGATACAGGATTCGGGTGAAGCATAGAGATAGGAGGAGAAGGGGAAAATATGAGGGACTTGATGATGATGAATTGCATGTATTCTTGCATAGAAAAATGACACTGATGATACTCATATGAACCTTCTCAGTTAATGGGGCAGGTAGAGGGAGCTTTTATAGTTGAAGCACAGGAGAAAGCTGAATTTGAAGATAAAATATGGTGTAAAAATGGAGTCAATAGACAAAAGGGAAATGTAATGGGAGAAAGAAAAGGGAGAGGGGGAATAGGACAAGATATTTCATATATAATAAGATTTTTCTTTATTACAATGAGCTATTGAAATGATATGGAAGGGGGAAGGCAAGGGGCAATGAGTAACTTTTGTGATGGACTTATCATAAAGAATGTGATCTACCTGTGACAGAGTTGTTGATGTTGGGACAAAGACTCAAGCACATTTTTTATTATTATTATTTTTGGGGGGGTGCAGGACAAATGGGGCCGGGTGGCCTACCTGGGGCCACATAGCAGGGTGATCCTGGGGTGTCTGAGGCCAGATTTGGACCCAGGTGCTACTGGCTCAAGGGCCAGTGTTCTGTCCGCCACCCAGCCACCCCTACTATAATTACTATTTTATTTTATTTGGGGTCTTTTTTTTCTTTTTTTTTTTTTGGTTTTTGCAGGGCAGTGGGGTTCCGGTGGCTGGGTGATTGTTGGGTGTACGTGGCCAGATGTGGGCTCGCGGGTGCTCATGGCTCCAGGACTGGTGTTCCGTCCATTGCGCCACCTGGACATACCTACAATTATTACTATTATTTTTTTATTTTAATTTTTTTCTTTCCCCTTTACTTTATCGCTCAAGCAAGTCTATATTTATGGGGGAGGGGTATTTTGTTTACTCTTAAACAAGAATATTTTATTAATGTAAAAAAATTATTTGTACAAAATGAGAATATTAAATAAAAAAAAGATGAAACAAATGGAGACAAAAGGCTTGAAGTCCAAGGGGAAACTGATTGTTGGAGGGCCAGATTAGAAAAGAAACTGACAGAAAATCTAGCTGTCCATACATGGATTTGAGAATTTAGAAAAAACAAATCCAGAAAGATAAACCCCTAAACTACTTTGTTAAGGAACTCTACCAGCAGAAATCTAGACCTGGGCTCCACAGTGCTTTGGGACATCATGTCTTCAGTCTTCACTTCAATTAAGTGAACAAGCATTTATACATTTTCTCCTATGTGTAGGAATTATGCTCAACACATCTTTATTGCACAAACCTTAATTCAGACTTCAACAGCTGATTATAACCCTTGGTCTATCCCTTTGAAACCTCATCCCAAAATCCAGGTCGCCTGTTTTTTGTTGTTGTTGTTGTTGTTGTTGTTTGTTTTGTTTATATTTTTGGTGAGGCAATAGTTAAGTGACTTACCCAAGATCAAGAGTCTGAAACCAGATTTGAATTCGGTTCCTCCAGACTCCAGTTTTGTGCCCTATCCACTGTACCACCTAGCTGCCCCTCCAGGTCACCTTAAGTTCGAATAGAATTCTTTTTAGGGAGAGTGTACACACTCAGGAGGGATCTGACAGGTGACTAAGGGGTAAAGATGTTTTTCTTTGTTGCACAGAATAAAGTAGCTTTTAATTCTAGAGAATCAGCTATATCAACATGTAAAAGGCTTGTGTCCTACAGTTAGATAAATAGGCACAAAACATCCTGTCAACCTTGAGAAGACAGAAGGGCAGAAGGACCTGTGGGAGGATTCCTGATCCTCTTCTCTTCCTATAAACTTCCTGTCAGGATACTTTGATCATAGGACCAATAGGTTGAGAGACTGAAAATTAGTCCTATCTTGCCCCCAATTTTACAAATGAGGACTACTAAGGTTAAGTGAATGCACGTGCTTTGATCTTTGCTAGCAAAGTCACAGTATTTTCAGAACTCAAGGGAGGTAGAAAAGTCATGACATGCTGACAGACAAAAGTATTGTAGTTCACACATAAGATCTTGTCAGCTGATAGACCTAGTCCTTCAAAACTCATTACTCTAGTAATCTACAGCAAATATGAACATTTTAAAGAACAAAAAGCAAGGAGGAGGTTTTTATGAGAAATTGATCTTGTTATATAGTTTTTGGAAAAGAAATAGGTTATATTCAATAAGATAATACTATGATTGAATAATTTGTGTTCTCTACTTATTTTTGATTCTTCTCTTCCATTTCAAAAATATTTTAATGATGTTATTTTGTTTCTTTCTTTGTCTTGACTCAATCTATTTCTTATTTGGAGCTTGCCTTAAAGATCAAATCCAAACATATTCCTTTTGATTTATTATCATCTCCTGCTTCCAGATACTTCCATGTTGTGTTGTACCTCAAACAACTTTAAGTTAAAAATAAAACAACTCACTAATTTGAGAATTGTGGAAATGTGATGCCTTCTGCTGGCCACAAAAAAGTCATACAAGCTACTCAGACTCCAAACCTCTCATCAGGATACTTTCTATGAAAGAGAGCAACTCTTCCTATACTTAAGGCAACTCTGGCCTCATGTATCAGTGATTCTCTTCACCTGGTTGGTGTATACCATTAAAAAGGAGTAGCTTTCAAAATTCCTTGGTCAAAGGTATCACTACTGCAGAGGCAAAAACACTCAGCCATAAAATTCTCCAAATAATTGAATAGATTGGAATTTGGACATGAATCTAAATTGGAACATCATGTAATTTCAAGTAACTATCTAACATTTCTCAACAAATAAATATAATATAATTAAGGAACTCACATTATGCAATTTCCATTTCTTGTTTTGTTAACAGTGGCTTAGTAGAAACTATTTACTTAAGATGATGCTTCAGAGTCTATGGTCTAAAAGAAGAATGAAATGTTATTATGTGTCTTCTCTAATAAATAATTCTCTAGAAAGAGGACAAAATTTCCAGTTTCTGTGCTGATTTTTTGGACTAGTTGATTAATTTAATGAAAATTACTGTAATCATTTTTTCAACCATGTGTTTCCTGTTGTTTGTGTGTGATGGAGGTCATTTGCAAATCTGCCCATTAATAAATGTTCTAAGTAATTCATTGATGTTCTATGCAATGTTCTTTCATGTGTAAAGTAGCACAGTATGTGCTGTCCAATTATGTGCCATAATGTTTCTGATTTAAAATAGTTCATGCAAATGATAATAAAATACTAGTAATACACATAACACAATTTAATAAAATATTTCTGCTGTTAACATATTTTGAAGCATACTTACGGATTATCCAATAGCAAGACTATGGGATTAAGTTCTTTCTTTGGTCTATAATATGCCCTGAGAGGAACAATAAAATTATACAATCCATTTCCAGCAGTTTCTGCTGCAACAATAATTAGTTTATTTTTGAATCCATAAGCTTTTGCATCCTCATAATAGTTATGTTGGCAACTCTGGAGGAAAAAAAACAGATAAAATATAATTTTGAAGTAATACAGGAATTTGGTACAAAAATATTATGTGAAATAAAACAGAGGCTTTGTGTACACAATCATGTGAAAACATTTTTAAACTCCCATATTCATGTAAAATAGCATATTATTTACTAACAATTAAGATGTGCTTTAGTATATTCATGTACAAATAATCATGTTATTGAAACGATTCAAACAAAATTCAGTCTCTGATAAAAATTTTATTTCTCAAGTATATAGTGAGTTAAGCCAAATTTATAAAAAAATGAGTGTCATTCTTCAATTGATAAATGATTTCAATATATGAATTTTGAGTTTACAAAGGAAAATTATCAATATTCATATTCAAAATATCTTAATGATAGAGAAATACAAATTAAAGTAACTCTAAGGTACTGTTTCATACCTATCACATTGCCAAACATGACATAAAAGGAAAAAATAAATATTTGAAGGAGTGAGGGAAAAGAGAAGCATTAATATGGTATTAGTGGAGTTGTGAACTGATTCGACCATTCTGGAAAACATTTTAAGCTATAATAAAAGCACTTTAAAGCCAGGAAATGCCTTTTGATCCAGATAAACCACTACCAGGTCTGGATCCTAAAGAGATCCAAGAAAAGAAAAAAAAGAAGTCTTTTCATGGGAGAAAGGGAAAGAAAAGCCTAAGAGGCAGGAGAGTGGGAAAGACACTTTTTTTTTAGCCACAGTGCAGTCCAGATCCTGACAGCTTGACAACAGCAAGGTCCCTGTAACTAGATTGCAGATAATTGGGAGGTTCCCAGGCCCCTAAAACTCAGAATCCTGGGAACACTAGGGCAAAAGACAAGACTGGGTTGGGAACAAACCACTGCATAGATAGAAATTGGACATAAATGAGTAAATAAACCTCTTCAAAGGTAAGCCTGGACTGCTAATCCACCTCTTGACCAATGACAAGCCAGGAATCAGATCCCAGTTTCAGCATAAAATGGTTGTATCTATATTCCCTATACCCCAAGAGTAGACCAATAACCCAAAGATAAGCAAAATTACTAAAAGAACTCTCACTATAGAAAACTACTTTGCATATTAAGATGAAACTAATGTCATGTCAGGAGAAGAAATCAGTGAAAAATCACTCTCAAAAGAATCTATGAGTTGAACTCAAATCCAAAAATCAAAAAAGGAGTTTATAAAATAATTTAAAAACTAAAGAAAAGATGAAAAATAAAAATGGAAAAAATGAGTCATGTAGGAAAATTATGAAAAATTGACCAGAGAATTCAACACTTTAAAAAGGAAGCAAAAAAAGGTAATTGAAGAAAATAAAAACCTTAAAATTTAGAACTGAATAAATGGAAACCAATAAATCTATGAAATTTCAATATTTCATCAAACAAAATTAAAAGATTGAAAAAACAGAAGAAAATATGAAGTATCTTTTAGGAAAAACAAATGACCTGTCCAAAAAAAAAATCTAGAAAAAAAGAATTCAGTAGAGAGATAATCTATGAATCATCAGACTACTAGAAAGCCTATATCAGAAAAATAATATAGAAAAAAATCATGCAGGAAATTATCAAAGAAAACTTTTCAAATCTGCTAGAAAAAGAAGAAAATATAACCACTAAAAGAATACACAGAAACCCCCAGAAAGAGAAACCAGGATAAAAAACTCAAAGAACTCTCATGGTCAAGTTCTGGAACTTGGAAAAAAGCAAGCAACCGAAAGGAAACAATTTAAATACAAAGGAAACATAATCAAACTCATACAGGACCTATCAGCTTTAATAGTGAAGGAACAGAAGACCGGGAACAACATATAGCTCAGGGCAAAGGACCTGGGATTACAACCAAGAATTTACTACATTGCAAAATTCAGCATATACTGTCAAGGGAAAAGATAGATTTTTCAACAAATAGAAGACTTCCACAATTTCCTGAAATAAAGACTAGAACTGAACAGAGAATTAAATTGTCAAATTTATGACTCAAGATATGTATAAAAATGAGAAAAGAGAAAGAAAAAAGCAAAGCAAAACAAGTGTTTGTCAAGACCCTAAATGGGTCTCTTGAGAATTTTGCTTCTCATAGGATAATTAAAAGGTCAAATATCATTGAAGAGATTAGATTTAAGAAAATATGGGTATAGCTGGGTTTTGTCTCTCCATTGAAGAGGACAAGATGACATCACTATGTTTGAGACAAAAAGCCACAATGAAAAGCATGGTAGTTAACCCTAAACTTAAGTGTTTCAGTATCATTTGATCCATTTTAATTCTGCTGTGCTGACAAAGTGTAGCACACCCTCTTAGGAGGGCATCATAAACTGGGAGATGCTAAGTTGGTGTCTCCCATAACTTCCAATCTTTTGTAAAGATCTCAAGTGAGACCTTCAGAGCATCTCACTACTTAGAGCTCTTTGAGATTCTTATAGTGAATTAAATCAGGATTGGCCTTAATCTGTATTTTATTTAACAATGTTGGGGGAGGGTAAAGTGTGGGAGAAAATAGGCTTGGATGGAAGGGTTGAAGTAAAGCATTAAATGACTTGGATTTGGATGATATTCTGGCTCATGAGGATTGTGTGTTCTTGGTGGGTACTTTAAAGATAAGAAATTATTTGAATTTGATGTAATTCAAGACTCATGAAAAGTGTACTTCTAATGTGACAGAAGAGGGGATGTCAAACAGTCAAGTAATCAATCTGTGATGGTACTTTGAAAGCACCTTGAGTTTATCAAGCAATCAATTAATCAAGCTGTGATTGACAGTAACTGATAAATAGTATTTGAGTGATAAATAACACCAGGTGAAGAAGCACAAAGATTATAATTTTAGAGGGAAGGAAGGGAGGGTGTGAACACTGATCTATTCAATAGACTTGACTCAGAGAGTTGATAAGATACATTCCCACTTGGGTTTAAAAATCTATCCTACTCTCTTGGGATGGGGTGGATGAGGGGAGGAAAAAATAAGGGAGGAAGGGACTGATAAAAGGGAAGGTGAAGTTATAAATGAAAATAAACTGAAAGTTAAATTTTAAAAGAAAAGTTAAAGGGTAAAGGGAGAAAACTTTGGTAAGCAGGAATAAGAAGAAATAAAAGAGAAAAATATAAATGGAGAAAGATAGCATGGAGGAAAATACAGAAATAGTAATCTTAAATGTAAATATGAATGGGATGAACTGTCCCATAAAATGGAAGCAGAAAATCAAAAATCCTACAATATATTATTTACATGAAATATGTTTAAAGCAGAGAGATACTCATAGGGTAAAGGTAAAAGGATAGTGCAAACTATATTATGCTTCAACTATAGTTAAAAAAATTAGGGGTAGTAATCCTGATCTCAGATAAAGTAAAAGCAAAAATTGGTCTCATTAAAAGTGATAATAAGGAAAATTACATCTTTTTAAAAGGAACCCATTGGCAATGAAGTTATATCTTTACTAAACATGTATGCACTTAATGGAATAGCATCCAAGTTCCTAGAGGAAAAGCTGAGTGCATTACAAGGAGACATACACAGTGAAACTTTAAAAATGGGGGACCTCAAACTGCCTCTCTCAGAACTAGATAAATCTAACCACAAAACAAACAAGAAGGTGGTTAAGAAGGTGAATGAAATCTTAGAAAACTTAGAATGATAGAACTCTGAAGAAAACTTAATGGGCAATAAAAGAACATACCCTTTTCTCAGCATATATGACATCTATACCAAAATTGACCATTTACTCGGGCATTAAAAACCTTACACTCAAATGCAGAAAGGCAGAAACAATAAATGCACACTTCTCAGAGCATGGCACAATAAAAATTACATGTAATAAAGGGTCATGGAAAGATAATCCAAAAACTAATTAGAAACTAAATGATTAATGATTAATTTTTAAATAATGGGTGGATAAAATAATAAATAATAGAAATAATCAATACTTATATCCAAGACAATGATACTAATGAGACATCATACTAAAAATTTATGGGATGGACTCAAGGCAGTTTTGAGGATAAATTTTATATCTCTAAATGCTTGAGTGAATAAAATAGAGAAAGATCAATGAATTGACTATGCAAATAAAAAAGCTAGAAAAAGAATAAATTAAAGATCCCAATTTAAAAAAAATTTAGAAATTCTGAAATTCAAGGGAGAGATTTATAAAACTGAAAGCAAGAAACTATTGATCTAATAAATAAAACTAAGAGTTGGTTTTATGAAAAAGCCAATAAAATAGACAAACCTTTGGCTGAGCAGATTTTTAAAAAGAAGATAATTAAATAACTAGTAGCAAAAACAAAATAGGTGAGCTAGTCCCCAATGAGGAGGAAATTAAGAGACTGGGATGATTCAATATTAGTAAAACACTCAATATAATTGAACATATCAATAGTAATCCAACAGAAATCATATGATTTCTCAAATATGCTGAAAAAGCCTTTGATATAATACAATATTCATTCCTATCAAAAACCAACTGAAATGTTAGGAATAGAGTTTTCCTTAAAATAATAAGTAATTTCTAACTAAAACCATCAACAACTATTATATGTAATGAAGATAAATTTGGAGCATTTCCAATAAAATCAGGGGTGGAAAAAAGAATGCTCATTAACACCATTACCATTCAATATAGTATTATAAATGCCAACTTTAGCAATGAGAAGAAAAAGAAATTGAAGGAATCACAATTGGCAAAGAGGAAGAAAAGCCTTCATTCTTTGTAGATGGAAAACCCAAGAAAATTATCTAAAATAATTCCTTGAAACAAGTAACAAATTCGGCAAAGTAGTAGGATATAAAAGAAACACACAAAAATCATCAGCATTTCTGTATATATATATATATATATATATATATATATATATATATATATATATAAACAAAGCCCAAGAACAAGAGATAGAAATAGAAATTCCATTTAAATAACTATAGACTGTATTAAATACTTGGGAATCTACCTACCAAGACAAATCCAGAAACTGTATGAATACAATTCTAAAGCACTTCTCACCCAAATAAAGTCAGATCTAAATAATTGGAAAAATATCAATTGCTCATCATTAGGTTGAGCTATTATAATAAAAATTGGTTATTCAACCAAAATTAAATTAGGTATTCAGTGCCATAACAGTCAAAGTACCCAATAACTATTTTATCAAGATAGGGGAAAAAAGTAACAAAATTTATTTTTTACAACAAAAGGTTAAGAATAGCAAGGGAACTGAAGAAAAAAATATTGTAAAGGGAGGTTGCCTACTTCTACAAGATCTGAAACTATACCATAAAGTAGCAATCATCAAAACTGAGCGATACTGGTTAAGAAATAGAGTAATGGATCAGTGGATTAGGATAGTTCAAAAGAAACAATAGTAAATGAGTACAGTAATTTATTGTTTGACAAAGCCAAAGACATTAACTTCTGTGATAAGCACTCATTATTTGACAAAAATTGTTGGGAAAATTGGAAAATAGCATGACAAAAACTAGGCATACACCCACATCTAACACCCTATGCCAAAATAAGATCAAAATGGGAACAGGATTTAAACATGAAGAGTGACACCAGAGATAAATTAATAGAACAAGACATACCTCTATCAGATCTATTAAAAGGGGACAACTTTATGACATAACTTATAAACAAGAAATAGAGTACATTATAAACTGCAAAATAAATGATTTTGACTATATTAAATTAAAAAGGGTTTGCACTAAAAATCAATGGTGCCAAAATCAGGAGGAAAGCAGAAATCTGGGAAACAGTCTTCACTACTAGGAGTTCTGATAAAGGTCTTATTTCTAAAATGTATAGAGAATTGAATCAAATTTATAAAGTTACAAGTCATTCCCCAATTGCTAAATGGTCAAAGGATATGAATAGACAGTTTTCGAATGAAGGAACTCAAGTTATAAACAATCATATGAATAAATGCTCCAAATCATTATTAGGGAAATTCAGATTAAATCAACTATGAGGTATGACTTCACAACTATCAGATTGACTAAGATGAGAAAAAAGGGAAAATGATTAATGTTGGAGAGGTTGTGGGAAGATTTGAACATTAAGGCATTGCTGGTGGAATTGTGAAATGATCCAACCATTCTGGATTCCATTCTATGGAAGTATGCACAAAGAGTCATAAAAATATTCATTCCCTTTAAAGCAGCAATTATAATTCTAGGCCTATATCCAGAAGAAATCATAAAAAAAATGGGAAAAGTCCCATTTGTTCCAAAATATTCATAGCAGCACTTTCTGTAGTGGCAAAGAATTGGAAACTGAGGGGATGCCCATCATTTGGGGAAGGGGCTAAACAAGTTATGGTACATGTATACCATGTATTATTACTGTTCTATAAGAAACCATAAATGGTTGGACTCTAGAGAAGCATGAAATGTGTTACAGAATCTGATGTTGAATGAAATGAGCCAAAGCAAGAGAATAATACACATTAACAGCAACATTGTGCAATGATCAACCTTGATGGAAACAGCTCCCCTCAGCAGTTCACAGAACCTGGACAATGGTATTAGACCAGATCTGGGCAATGCTATCCCCATCCAGAGAAAGAAAAACCAAACCAAACAATAACAAATAAAAAAAAAACATTGAAATAAACAAGTCTTCAGAATATGATGAACACTTAATAAAAATATCTTATGTATTTCTTTCCCTTGATCTTAATTCCTTATACCAAAAATAACTAATCTGTAAACATATTTATCACAAACATACATGTACAATGTTAACCTGACTGTTTGCCGCTGAGGGCAGAGTGGTGGGAAGGGAGGGTGGAAGGAAATTTTGTAACTTATAAATATACATATGTATATGCATGAATGCTAAAAACTCATAATATTTGAAAAAATAAAATGTCAGTTAAAAAAGAAAAACTGAGACAGAAAAATTAAATCATCAACTAAGTTTGTATTGTCACTCTTTATCATCCCATTTTAATTATATGGAGGAAGAATTTCCAGGGGTTTATGCAAAGGAGAAATGGAAATTTCTTGTTTATAGTGACAAGTTCTTAAAGAGCTGTGATTATATGAAGTACTTCAAACATAATACTGTGGATATTATTATGAATAATATTCATAAAAATAACAATATTCACAATAATAGTGAATAGTGGAGAAAGTTGAGACATTTTTAGTAATTTAATAGTTTTCAGGTTTGTATTTCAGTTCCATTAATGGAGGAGAGATAAAAACAATCTCATCTTCTTTGCATGAATCAGTGAAAGTGAATTTTACTGTCTCTTTAAAAATGGATGGTTTACAA
The DNA here is from genome assembly GCF_037893015.1 of Macrotis lagotis. Taxonomy (NCBI): domain Eukaryota; kingdom Metazoa; phylum Chordata; class Mammalia; order Peramelemorphia; family Peramelidae; genus Macrotis; species Macrotis lagotis. The sequence goes on from NC_133659.1 coordinate 93,879,199, forward strand.
TACAAACTAATACAACCAATGTAAAAGCATCCAAATCAATGAAATCATAGACCTAGGAATTACTAAAAAGCATTATTAATATGCAATGATTTATACTATTTCCATTAAGCCCAAATGAAAAAAAATTTAGTGATACTAGCTTATTTGACCAAATGTTTAAAGCCCCCCCCCCCATTCAGGGAAGAAAATTCAATAAAATTATATTTAAAAAATATTATAAACTTTTTTATACCATGGGAAAATATATTATTATCCTTCAATTATATAAACCAACAACCTCAAACTAATGAAACATATGTTTTTTTAGTTTTATTTTTAACAATTATTCTATTAAAACCTTGTATCCTATTTTATTCAGTATACTCAAATGGATGTATTACTTCATCATTGTTGGCATTCCTCTTCAACCATACAGATCATAACCCATCCATCCTATTACTATCATTCTATACAATTCTCATCCATGTCCTCCAAAATTGGAGAGGGCCCTATTCCCCTCACTTATCTTGTAATGGGTAGGATACTACTAAACACTCAAGCTGTTTATTGTTCTTTCTTATTCTTCTCAAATATTGAGGTTCTTTGCTCATTTGTATTTTTTTTTCTTTGCTTCCTCTGTATGTCTTTGCCTTCTCTTGTATGGCATGAGTTCTTTCTTATTCATAGTCTCTGTATATTTCTCCCTTGCCATTGTCAATTTTCCCAAGAATACCAAGTTCTTAAACTTGGTCATAGAACATATTCTAGAATAAATAGTGAATATGGAACTTTGTTAATTGTGTTAATATAATTATGCCCAATTTATATATCTATAGTGCAATTACACTAACAGTCAGTTTCTACTACATGCTCATCACTGTTAGGCACTGCATCTGTGTTTTGACATAAATCAATCTCAACTAGCACTTAAATACATTTACAAAGGCATATTAGTATAGTTTACTAAGATTTAAAATATTCAAAACTTGTGAAAAGCAAGATAATGAAAGAGATTGCTTTTGACAGGGTGGAATTCTTTAAGAAAATAGTTCCAATATAATCTTTACAACACTGACTTCTTTAAAATTAATATTTTAATGAAAGATATTCCTTAGGTAAAATTTGTATGCAGTAATAATTGCCTATTCTCCATTAGTCATTATTTAACCATGGTTCCACATTTTCATTGCATTGAGCAATAAATTTTTGTTTAAAGCTATATATCTTTATTTGATTCCTGAACTATTTGATCAAATAACATTTTAGTCTTGAAATAAGCAGAATTTCACATTTTAAGAATGACTTTGAGGCAGTAATCTACCTACTGTGGACACACTCAGCACAAAGACAATACATTTAAATGTAATTTTTATTTTTCAATAGCTTCTTTCTTCTTATTTCCCTAATATCCAACAGTTATTTCCTAAACTGCTTTATATCCAGATGAGGAAGGAAACTGAGAAAATTAATCCAGACAAATTAGAAAAGTCTGGTTCTACTATTTTCCTCTACTCTCTTCTATACCCATGTCTTGGCTACTCACACCATTTCCTATAATGAAAAAGTATTTCTTCTTCCTTCTGTCATTAATTTAGTCCCATATTGTCATGTCAATCTGCATCTCTTTCTTCAGGGCCTAACTCAAATATAGTATCTCTATAACTTATATTAGGTGATACTGCTAAATTTACCAGCAAGAATTAGTAATAAAGAGTAAATTCTCAAATAAAACTAAATCTGTGGGAATGTGAATTGAGGGGTAGGGACTTTGAACTAATTTCCTTGGGTTGAAAGGAACACGATTTCCATTTCTATAGAAAGATAACTTGTCTGTGAAAAGACAGGGGGCTGGAAGGCTTTTGATAGGAAAATTCCCCCACTTGGTGTTTAAAAAAGGAGTTCTAAGAATTTGGAAGTTTTGTAGCAAATTTGAGAATTTATATTTGTTATTAAGAAGAAAAATATATCATTGGGATTAATTGTTTATGAAGCATCTTGGGAAACTATCTATGATATTGAATAATATATTACTGATTTCTTTTGGGGAATTTGTACTAAATTCTGTAATTTCATTTGTTTTAATGTTAATTAACATTGCTAATACATTGTCAGCAATCTCAGATTATGAAAAAAATGTATCAATTTGAAATCTTGTTTGATGTAAATGTAACAGTGTCTAATATCATGGCATAAATAAGAATTAATTGGGGTTTTAAAATTATCATATGTATAAGATTGAATCCTTGGGAAATTCTCATTTTCTTTTTTTAAAAAATCCTGTAATCTTTATTACAGTTAAATCTTGTTAAAGGGTGGAAGGCTCTTTACTTGAGATATAAATTGACTCCTATTGCTTCATTGTCTAATGTAAAATTTGTATCCTGTCTCCTAATTCCCAACCCACACCTTTCAACCTTTCACCTGGTTTCGATCACTTAAGGGAGGAGGGATTTCCCCCTTAGCCCTCAGTACCCAGGTAATCAGCAAGGCTATAAAATCTGAACTAGACCTTCATTCAGGGCTAGTCTGCTCTCTGTCTTTATCTGTCTCTCTCTATCTCCCTATATTTCTGTCTGTCTCCCAAGCAACCTTGCCTAGCTTTTTTTTTTTTTTTTGTTAGCTCTTTCCTAAAGTACTTGTTGACTCTCTGGGAGGATGAAATGTCTTAAACTGTTTACTTTGCAATATTTTATAATAAAACCTGAACAGTTTTAAAATACCAGGAAGCATGCAAATTCCTTCCTCTTTCAGTAACCCTCAATTTCTATCTTTAATTGGCTACCTCAAATCCCATTGACAACACAAGGAGCAAAGGAAGGCAGTTGTTGGATATATTTATCTATTAGAGGAAACCTAAATCTAGCTGCAGCCAAGCACAAATTTTATTCATTTGAGAAAATAGTAGGAATTCAGAAAGACTTTGGTTTCAGTTCTAGCTCTGATATTTATTATATGATGATCTTGGACAAATATCTCTAAGCACCAGACTTCTTATTTGCAAAATGAAGATGATGATAATATTTGAAATCTCTATCCCAAAATATTTTTTGATTAAAACATTTTAGCAACTCCAGAGTTTATAAAACAAATTCATATATACATGTGAGTTAGAGCTGAGAAACTGGTGACTGGTATCAGCAAAAGAAAAAAAAATTAATTGAAAGCTTTCTATTTGGTGGAGTTGCAACAGCCTTCCATATAGCATCAAGAAGAAATATAAAATCATTGGACAGAAAATTAACCTAGAAAAATAAAATGAAATCAGGAGTTTAGATTCTCTTTGAATGAAACCCAAATTTTTTTTTCAATGCCATGCTATTTCTATTGCAAATAAAATGAACTGATTTTTAAAATTCAATTTTACTTTATATTCATGAAATTGATTCTTTTTTTTTGTTTTGTTTTTGCAAGGCAAATGGGGTTAAGTGGCTTACCCAAGACCACACAGCTAGGTAATTACTAAATGTCTGAGGCCAGATTTGAACTCAGGTACTCCTGACTTCAGGGCCAGTGCTCTAATCCACTGTGCCACCTAGCCGCCCCAAGATTGATTCTTTTTATATGTCATTCTAATAAAGACGTTTTTCAAAGTGGGTACATACCTAAAATATTCGGAATATAATTCTGCATATTATGAGATTGAATTAATCAGGTATCCATAATGAAAAAACATTTACCTTGTCTAATCTTAGACAGCAAACTGGAATTTTTTCATGAAGAAGATGGCAGAAAGTGGGAGAACTTCCTATATATGGAGAATAAGGGGGGTAACCTTTAGCATACCTGAAAAATAATATGAAATATTCTCATGAATAAATCATGCCATATTATGACAGTGAATTAAACCATTACGATTTTTTTATCTTGTTATAGTCTTTAAAGAAATATCCATTTTTATTTCTCAATAATGTATTGCTATGAAAAATATTTTCAGTTACTGGAGTATTTTAATAATAATATATATATCATTATTGGTATTAGGAGCTTTGCTAAACATTTTAAAATTATCTTTAGTTTTAATCCTGATATGATTTCATTAATGCCAGAAACCCAAAGTGTAGAAACAACCTCCACTAAAGCACTTTGGTCTCTAGTCTGTGTCTTAGGGAGATGCCTGGGTCACTAAGAGGTCAATAGAATAGACTACAGACATATAGTTAGCATTTACAAGAGAGAGAACTTCTACCCATTTCTCCCTGACTCTAAGACTAGCCAACTTGATTCTGAAATAATCATTTCTCATTCACATTCTACAATAGATAAGATTCGTCAACTATTCATATCAGAATTCCAATATGTTATATTCATAATGAAAATAAGATGAGATTAGAATTAAATTTCCTAGATAAATGTACAGACTTCTGGTTAAAACAGGCTTAAAAATTACCTAAAACTGATGGTCTTAAATTGGTCCATGAGCTTTTAAAATATTTTTGATAAGCTGTTTTATTCTCATTTGCAATGATATTGGAATCCAATAAATTTTGTTTTATATATCTGATGTTACTCTGATATTCAAATTTTTAAGGGATCATGACACAAAATTGATATACGGCAAGCTGTATGATTTCTCTCTAGAACTAGCTTCCCTGATGCTTAACAAGATGGTCATAAAATTCACAATAAGAAAATCCTAAATGATAACATTGAGAAGATTATTTATAAGGCTGTACTGGAAATGGCTAGAGAAGTGATCTCATGAAAGTATCAATAGCGTACTTAAACTACAGTAATGAAAGTAATAAAACTTCCACTTTTTCACAAATTGAGTCCACATTAACCATAAACAGATATGACTGAAAATTCATTTGCCAAGATAAATCTCACAGTTTTACAAGTCTACAACAAAATTTCTCAGGACTAAAATGGTAGTTTAAGTTTTGTATGTGTGTGTGTGTTTCTTGTCATTGTGTACAGTAGTTAATTTAATCTGCATAGACGTTTTTTAGTTTTTTATCTACTATATCATAAAATGATACTATATTTTTTATGAGTATGGTGATTCAATTGAGAATAGTAGGTAAGATTTCAAACAGAGATATTCTAATCTTAGTTCAATTAAGTAAAGCACATTGTTAAGAATTGGGTAGGTAAGGATACTGCTTCCTGTGTTTTGGTCAGAATATATTTGGAGTACTGCATGTCTCAGAGTTCCATTTTAGAAACAAAGAATCATCCAGCTAAAGAGCAGCCAAAAGTGAATGAACAGATGGAAAAGGACTTTGAGATCATGTTTTAAGAAGATAAGTTTAAAGGATTATCTTTTGTATTTATCAAAATATGTTCAGAAGCAAATATCAGACTATAGTCCCTATAAAGTCACTATCTCTGCCCCTTCCTGGAAAGATTCACACTATGTAAATTCATTTTTTTCTCCATCATGAAATTCTGAAGCAGAATGAATGACTGAAGTTTATTTGACAAATCAACAAAGGAAAAAAAGGCACTTTTGTAAGCAATGGAGGCATTACATATACCTATAATGAATGAAAAAAAATTCAAGTAAAGAATGAGTAATCTCCAAAGGGATATTTTCTCATACAAAACCATTAAACCTATAATCCTTTGAAGAATTATACTTACTCTAAATTGGTAGAAATATCTTCATCTGGTGTGGTTTCATCTTCTGACTGATCACTTAGAAGATCACATGTTTGAATTGATGAAGTATCTGCAACTTCCAAAACAGGAGCTATACTAGGTCTCCTAGTTTCTTTGCTACCCTCAGGAGGAAGAGCCAAATTAGGGCCACTTGCTGATCTACAGCTTGTATCTTGTAAATCAATAGCTACAGTGCCTGAATCATGAAACATCAAAATCCACAACTCAATGGACAATCAAATATCGAAGTTAAAGTTAATATTCAATTTTGGGTAAAAAATAACTACGAGTACTATGCAAATCATTACTTTAATAAATAGTCTTAAAAACTTGCTTAGTTTAAATTTTTTTCTTTTTTGCCAATGTATACAGTACTTAAGTAATTTAATCTGCAAATACTTAAATTTTTTTGCTTACTATATTTTGAAATAATATTTATTCTATTTTTGAGTGAGATGATTCAGTTGTGAAAAGTAGGTACAATATAAATTCAAACTAATAGCAAATAGACTGACTATGCAATTAAAAAAACATGATCTTTTTTTGAAAATATCAATTTTTTAATTTTTTTTTGCAAGGCAAATGGGCTTAAGTGGCTTGCCCAAGGCCACACAGTTAGGTAATTATTAAGTGTCAGAGACTGGAGAAAATATCAAATTTTTAAAAAAAGTGAATTTGGGATTTTTCTAAGCAAATTTTGAAAAAAGACAATTAAAAATTCATGGATTCAAAAATGAAAAGAAAGTTCATCCTCCTCAATTTATAAATAATAAAACTGGTTTCAAAAAAAATCTAAGTAAAGGGAGTCAGCAATGCTACAGGTTTTAGAGAAACTGATACATTCTACAATATATATTCTAAACTCTGCAAGATATATTCCATGGGGGTAGCTAGGTGGCACAGCAGATAGAGCACTGGCCCTGGAGTCAGGAGTACCTGAGTTCAAATCTAGCCTCAGACAATTAATAATTAATAACCTAACAGTGTGACCTTGGGCAAGCCACTTCACTCCATTTGCCTTTGAACCCTTAGTCTTTCAAACCAAATTGAGGAAGGAAAGGGAATACCCATTCACATAGAATCTACCACATGATAGGCAGTGTGCTATGCACTTTTTATAATTATCTCATTTATGCTCATAACAGCACAGTGAGATAGAGGTAAATTATTATTATTATTGTTATTCCCATTTTATAGTCAAGAAAACCAAGGCAAACAGAAGGTAAGTAATTTGCTTGGGGTCATATAGCTATTAAGTATCTGAGGTCAAATTTGAACTCAGTTCTCCTTGACTTCACATCCAGTATCATTTCCACTAAATCACAAGCAATCCCTTTTTGATTATCAAGTCAAAGTAAATTGAATTATGATGTTCAACATATGATACACTCTGTACCAAACTGTTAATTTTTTTAAAAAGTCATAAATTTTGTGATTTATATTTTTAAAGTTTTGCAATTTTGGTTTGACAAAAAACACTGTCATATTTCAAAAATACATTTTCTGTGTAATCAATAAAAATTTTCAGAAAAAAATTTCAGATTAATCCTGTTTGACTATATACCAAATATTTAAGTCATTTACTACTAAACATTTTCTTTTGTAAATAGTAAAGACTCATTGAATGTATATTTTATAAAATATTTCTTAAATTCTTACCCATACTGGCAATTATACTATGTACTGGTAATCTAGAAGGTCCATGATAAAATGACCTTGATGCATTGTTTCGTCTTAGCTGATCTTGATTCTTAAATGCTGAATTTTCTTCTTTGGTAATATTAATGTAAAAGCATGTGTCTGTAGCATTCAAAATGTAACGTGGACCTGGATTTAGCAAAATGTTTTTATTATCTTCCCTCCTGACACCAATCAAACAGACGCCAAACCTTAAAAAAAATAAGGAATATATAATAAAATAACAATTATAATTTAACAGGAGACAAAAGTAGAAGAAATCCACATTTAAATCTAAAAGCAAAGAATGGGGTGGATCATTTTACAAATAAACAAAGTGATACTTAAGGAATAGGAACATACCAGGTCACACTGGGAGTAGTCAATGGCAGAAATGGGGCTAAAATCCAGTTCTTCTAATTGTTTGACCAAAGGACTTTTTGCTTTACAGTACTCATGATTATTATTAAATAATAATTCCCTAAAGCATTCTTCTATAATAGTTTTATTTAGGAAATAATGAATAATAAGCTTTAACCATAAAGAAGTACATGAGTTTTGCATTATTTATTCATGTATATACATATATAATCATGTATATCATGTGTGTACTCTAATTTGTTGCACAAATACAGTTTTGAGCCCTTTACAAATGAAAATGAAGTTAATTTTTTCCAAATGAAATAATTGCTAAAAAAATAACTTGTTAAAAAATCCTGAGAAAAATACTTATACTTTAAGACCTTTGAAAAATTCAATAATGAATGAATTCTTGTAGAGTCCTATAGAGTCCCATGTATGTCTATATTCAATACTAAGGTTATATTAGAATAAATAGAAGCCCTACATTATTAAATATATTAAGAAATAGATTCATAACTACCTTTACTTTTAGTCAGTTGTGATGATTTTAAAACAACTAAAAAGAATTTCCCTCCATAGGAGGTAATTCCCTGATTTTCTGACTAAAAGGAAGGAAAAAATCCTTATTTGGGAGAGGAGGGAAAAATATTCAAATTATAAATGTAATCTTTCAACACTCAAAATGATTTATTATTCTTATTTGCATAATTCTTTGATATATTAGATGCAAAAGGATCATTTTCTCTTGATTTATCAGTTTTTAATTGCTGAAATAGGAAAGTACATTTGGTAGTTTTTATTTATTTTTTTCAAGGAGAAAGAAAATTTTTCCTGAAAATCTTATTCTTAACAACCATGCAAAAAACCCAAATAATTTACAGGAAATGCATGATAATTTTTCTTTTTTTTCTATTTTTAAAAAATTATTGAAATTTTTAAATTTAGTTTTTCAAATTGCATGAAAAGATGATTTTTCAATATTCATCCATTTGAAAGTTATTGAATTTCACATTTTTCTACCATTCTGCCTCCCTGTCCCCCTCCCCATGGTGGCAAACAACCTGGTAAAATGAGTATATGTGCAGTTGTGTATTAGTTTAATTTTTTTAAGGAAACCCAGAGAACACAATCATGAATTGCAATGTGCCTTGATTCACCTCTATATAAAAAGTGAGATTAATTTATAGTTTTAAACAACTTTGGCAACAGCAACATACTTTTTGTGTGCATGGAAAGATGCATATGTGAAACTCTTTCCCTCATATTCAGCAAAAAATGTACTTTCTTCCATGATGATGTGGTACACTTCATTACCAGAACATCTTCCATACATCTTCTGCCACTGTTCAGGTGACTGTTGGCCCTCTCTGAAATATAGAAAAAATGTGTTTAGTTTAATCCAGTGCTCAAATTCCTTATGGAAATTAAATATATGTTGATCTTATAAGAACTTTTAATTACTAAATCCAAGATACAGGAAAGAAATGAATGTTTGACTAGATGATCTCAAAGGAACATTTACAATTCTAAATCTATGTTCCTATTATCCTAAATATCTAGCCTAAAACCTCTAAATAGATCAAATTGAAGAAAATACTTCACTTTTTAAGAAATAAATTAAGCCAATTAGTTAATGTTATAACTAAAAAGAATAAGGCCTGTATACTGATATTTGAATAATATAAATAAAGTGGTATTTACCTTTCTAGTCAATTCTCTTTATAATTGACACATCTAATGCTCTAATCAAAGTAGGATATTTGATCTTCAACATGGCCTGAAGCTTTTCACTCTCACTGCCTTTCCTCAATTATTTCCTCTGCCTAAAAACTTCAGCTTGCCAATATTACCGATACTCAAGTTTTATCCAATTTCAATAGCCCTATCTAGTCTTCTTTATATCTTCCTTCACTTACTGAACTTCAGGAATCATTAATTCTTAGATTTAGAAAGGTACTCAGATGCTACTTACTCCAACTTATAAAGGAAACTCAACCATTAAAATTCTTAGTTATCTACTCCATGTTTGAAGAACTCTAAAGACAAGAAATGTACTGCTTTTTGAGGCACACAATTCCTCTTTATGATGCTTATAATTTTATCTTGCTGTAATTTCAGACACCATCCAGTATTAGAGTTCTTTGTGTAACTGTCTCATGAACCCTATCATATTATAAACTCAGAGAATGAAGAGACTTTGTGTACTGTATTCTTTAAACCCTCCACTACTCAAGATACTGTCTTGAACACAGTAGGAACACATTACATTATTCCATAACTAGATAATTGCTAAGCACATTCACTTTGACAATGAAATTAAACATGAATTATTTGCAATACAATTCTTGTAACAATTTTTAAATAGTAGGACATTTGTATAAAATAAATATATTCAAGGACAGTCAATAAACCTGCTTAGCTTTTATTTTTCTAGGTTTAGTTTCCTTGTTTCATTTACACAAATACACTTAGAAAAATGAACCAGCCAGGGTTTCTTTTTATAAGAGAAAACACTATAAAATTTTCCAATACATCAAAGATCTGTAATTTTGTCTATGTAGGAATAGGAAACCAACATATAAAAAAAATACAAATAACTTAGCCTTTGGGAACACTACTCTCTCCCCATTCTCCTCTTATCAATCAGAGAATTTTTTTAAAAAATCTCCTGAATTGTATTCTCATTCATAACCATAGGTATTCCACAGACTTTGTTCATAGGTCCTTTTCTTTTCTTCTTTTATGCTCATGTATTAAATTACCACCTCTATATTAATGATTTCAAATTTTCCAATCCTGACCTAAACACACAAAATGTCCTTCAGGCTCACATCCCCACTTCTAGACATTTCAAAATGGATGTCCAGTAGATATCTTAAACTCAACATATCCAAAACCAAACTCATCTTTTCCCCCTAACAAATCTCCCCAGAGAAAAACTATCTTCCCATCTCAGTTTCACAAATCATTTTCTTCCTCACTACTTCTCACCACTCTGTGAACTAAATCCATTTTATTGACAAGGCCTGTCAGTGTTACTTTTGCAACCTCTTCCAAACATGAACTCTTCTTCTCTGATTCTGACACCATTCTGGCATAGGTCTTAATAACATTATTCTTGGACTATTGAAATAGTTTTTTGAGGACCTGTTTTACATCAATTCTCCCACATTCATCTCTTTTCCACTTTCCATTCTGCAACCAGAGTAATTTTCCTAAAGCATCATGTCTCACCTGTAATCAATAAATAGCAGTGACTCACTATCATGTTCTAAATCAGTTTTTCTTTGGCATTCAAAGCCCTTTATTACACACACACACACACACACACACACACACACACACACACACATACACACTTTTCCAGTCTTTTTTCACTTTATTCCCCACCAAATGCACTTCAATCCAAGGAAGCTGACCTCTACTTTTTCCTTGAATAAGACACTCCTTTCTTGACTCCAGAAATTTATCTGTCTTGCAGGACTAAAATTCTTTCCTTCCTCTACTTCTGTTTTGCATTCCTTCAAGTTCCAATTAAAGTCCCGTCTTCCACAGAAAGTCTTTCTCAGTTCCTCTTAATTATAATAACCATCCCTCTTTTAATTATGCCTGATTAATACTTTATATAGCTTGCTTGTACATATTTGTTTACTTGTTTTCTCTCCTTGAGGACTACCATTTGCATCTTTTTGTATCTTCAGCCCAGTTTCTGTTAAACAGAAGATGCTTAATAAATGTTTATTGACTGATTGACTAGTTGGAAATCTCAGAATGATGCATGATGCTTAGAGAAGTCATCCATCAATGAAGCAGGGTTGAAATCTTACTCCAAGTCAAACTATCTATTATAATATACTTTCACTTCTAGATTTTGTGTCTTAAATTAGAATCTTTTACCATGAAAAAAATGCTTATATAACAAATTTGGACAGTTAGGTTGCTCGCAGAATAGAGTACCAGTCCTGGAGTTAGGAAGACCTGAGTTCAAATTCATTCTCAGATATTTAGTAGTTGTAATCCTAGATAAATCACTTAACCCTGTTTGCCTCAGTTTCATCAACTGCAACATAAACTGAGGAAGAAAATGTCAAATCATTCTAGTATTTTTGTCAAGAAAACCCCAAATGGAGACTTCTGACCAAGATGGCGGAGAGAAGACAGGCAGAGTTCTAAAGTCTTTCCTCATTTATGATATGAAACAAACCTCTTAATAGAAATCCAATCCATAAAACCTAGAAAGAAAAGTCAGGAGGAAGAACATCTGCCTCAGGATTTGTTTTCTGTGGTCCTGGGCTAAGGGAGAAGGCTTCAATCAAGGTCACAGATACTCCAGAGAAAGCAACCAGGACCTCCTACTGGCCAGCTGGAAAAATTGCACTTAGTGAGTAAAGCCTTCAGGGATCCCAAAATCAAACCTCTGTGAATCAGCCCCTCCCCAACTCAAGGTCATAGCAAAATGAAGAAGGGACAACAGAAAGGTGGATCTATAGAAAAATTCTTGGAAGGAAAAGATCCTAACTCAGAGAGACCTAGGAGAATATCATCTGGACTCCATCACAGAAAGACTTTCTTGAAGAAATAAGGAAAGAGTTTAAAAATCAAATGGAAAATTTGAGAGTCACTTAACACCTTGCAAAAAGAAAACAAATCATTGGAAAATACAATTGGACAAATACAAAATGAGAATAATTCTCTCAAATCCTCAATCGGGCAAAAGGCAAAAAGAAAATAATTCTCTTAAAACCTCAATTGGTCAAATGGAAAGCTCTTTCAAAAGTAGAATTGACCAATTGGAAAAGGAGATGCTAAAGGTAAATGAAGAAAACTCCTCTCTAAAAAAAAAGAATGGAGTCTGTGGAAACTAATGACTTCATGAGACAGCAAGAGCTTGTTAAACAAAATCAAAAAATAGAAGAAAATGTAAAATTCCTCTCAGCAAAACCACTGACCTTGAGAATATATCAAGGAGGGGCAACCTGAGAATTATTGGACTTCCTGGAAAAAAAAATTGAAGAGAATAAGAGCCTGGACTTAATATTACAGGACCTAGTGATGGAAAATTGCCTTGATATCATGGAACCAGAGGGCAAAGTAGTTATTGAAAGAATACAGCAAGGGGCGGCTAGGTGGTGTAGTGGATAAAGTGTAAAAAGAGATAAAGAAGGAAATTATATCCTCCTAAAAGATTCCTTAGACAATAAAGTAATTTCAATGCTAAATATGTATGCACCCAATGGTATAGCATCCATATTCTTAGAGGAGAAGTTCAAAGAGCTACAGAAAGACATAGACAGCAAAAACTCTACTAGTGGGAGATCAACCTCCCATTCTCAGATTCAGATAAATTTAACTATTAAAAAACAAGAAAGAAGTTAAGAAAGTAAATAAATTGCTAAAAAACCAAGAAATGATAGACTTATAGAGGAAATTGTATGGAGAAAGAAAGGAATATACTTTTTTTTTGAGTAGTACATGTCACTTGCATAAAAACTGACCATGCACTAGGGCATAAAAACCTGATGACCAATTGCAGAAAGGCAGAAATAGTGAATACATCTTTCTCAGATCTTAATGCAATAAAAATCATATGCAAAATTGGACCAGGGAGATATAGACCCAGAACTAATTGGAAACTGAATAACCTCATTATAAGGAATGAGTGGATCAAAAAACAAATTATAGAAAGAATTAAATATTTTATCCTAGATAATGACAATAAAGAAACAACATACCAAAACCTATGGGATACACTCAAGGCGACTGTCAGGTGATATATTATATCTTCAAATACTTATATGAATAAATTAGATAAACAGGAAATAAATGAACTAAATATGCAGCTAAAAAAATAGAGAAAGAAGAAATTAAAACCACAATTAAATACCAAATTAGAAATTCTAAAGATTAAAGGAGAAATTAATAACATTTAAAGCAAGAAAACTATTGAACTAATAAACAAAACCAATAAAATTGATAAACCTCTGGTCAAGTTGATTAAAAAAAGAAAGAAGAAAGCCAAATTGCTAGTATCATAAATGAAAAAGGTGAACTCACCACCAGGAGTAGGAAATTAACGTAATAATTTAGAATTATTTTGCCCAACTCTATGCCAATAAATTTGACAATTTAAGGGAAATGGACAAATATTTACAAAAATAAAAGTTGCCTTGATTAAATGAAAAGGAAATTAAAAACCTAAGTAACTCTATCTCAGAAAAAGAAATTCAATAAGCCATTATTGAACTCTCTACGAAAAAATCTCCAGGGTCAGATGAATTCTATCAAACATTTAAGAAACAATTGGTTGCAATTCTATATGAGCTCTTTGGAAAAATAGGTGACTTAGCTTTACCAGATTTAAAATTATATTACAAAGTATCAGTCATCAAAACGTTCTGGTATTGGCTAAGAAATAGAGTGGTGGATCAGTGGTATAAACTAGGTGCAATAGCAGGAAATGATTATAGCAATCTGCTGTTTGATAAACCCAAAGAGTCCAGCTATTGGGATAAAAGTTCTCTTTGATACAAACTGTTGGGGAAATTGGAAGTTAGTATGGAAGAAACTTAAATGAGACCAACACCTCACACCTTATACCAAGATAAGATCTAAATGGATACAGGATTTGAACAGGGAAAAAAACCAATATTATGAGTAAACTAGAAGACCAAGGAGTAGTTTACCTGTCAGATCTATAGAAAGGAAAGTAGTTTATGATCAAGGAAGAGATGGAGAACATCTTTAAAAACAATCTAGATAATTTGGATTACATCAAATTAAAAATCTTTTGCACAGGCAAAACCACTGTAACCAAGATCAAAATAAATGTAATGAACTGGGAAACAATTTTTACAACTAGTATTTCTGACAAAGGACTCATTTCTAAAATATAGAGAACTGAGTCAAATTTTCAAAAAGAAACAAATCATTCTCCAATTGACAAATTGTCAAAGAGCATGCAAAGGCAATTTACAGATGAGGAAATCAAAACAATCCATGGTCATATGGAAAATTGCGCTAAATCATTACTTATTAGAGAAATGCAAATTAAAGCATCTCTGAGGTACCAACTCACACCTCTCAGACTGGCCAAAATCACCAGAAAGGATCAATGTTTGAAGGGATGGGGAAATCTGGGACACTGATACATTGTTGGTGGAGCTGTGAACTCATCCAACCTTTGTGGAGAGCAATTTGGAATTATACCTAAAGGACAACAAAAGTGTACATATCCTTTGATTCAGCTACTTGATCTATACCTGAAGAGATTATGAACAAGGGTAAAAAAAAATTTACTTGTAAAAAATATTCATAGCTGATCTGTTTGTGGTGGCAAAGAATTGAAAATTAAGTGAATGTCCTTTAATTGGGATTGGTTTAAAAAACTGTGGTAAATGTATGGCTTTGAACTCTATTGTTTTATTAGAAACCAGGAGGGATGGGAATTCAGGGAAGCCTTAAAGAATTTGCATGAACTGATGCTGAATGGGATAAGCAGAACCAAAAAAACCATTGTACACCCTAACAGTAACATGGGGGTGATGATCAACCTTGATGAATTTGCTCATACCATCAGTACAACAATCAGGAACAATTTTGGGCTATCTGTGATGGAGAATATCATCTGTATCCAGAGAAAGAATTGTGATGTTTGAACAAAGACTAAAGACTATTATCCTCAATTTAGAAAAAAAAATATCTTATTACGTAATGTTTCTATCTCTTATACTTGATTTTCTTATTTAAGGATATGATTTCTCACTCATCACATTCAACTTAGATCAATGTATACCACAGAAACAATGTAAAGATTAACAAACTGTCTTATGTGTGGGGGGTGGGGGGAGGGAAGCAAGATTAGGGGAAACATTGTAAAACTCAAAATAATTAAAAAATTAAAAGAAAAAGAGTAGGAGCCACTAGGTGGTGCAGTGAATTCAAATCTGAACTCAGAAACTTAATAATTACCTAGTTATGTGGTCATGGGCAAGCCATTTAACCCCATTGCCTTGCAAAAACCTAAAAAAAAGAGTTTAAATGGAAAATAATCTCAGAGAAAAAGGTAATGGCAGTTATAGGGAATGGGGGAATGGGGAAATGGGAATGACTGGGAAAGGCCTCTGGAAAAAATGTGAGCTTTGAACATAATTCTTGAAAGCATTCAGGAAAGTCATGTGGCAGAGGTGATAAGGACGTGCATTCCATACATTGACAATAGCCAGCAAAAATGAGAAGAAGTCTAGAAATGGAGAGAGAGAGAGAAAATAGGGAACTTTAGCTAGACTGTAGAGTATCTTGAAGGAAATAAAGTGTAAGAAAAAAACTGGAAATATCAGAAGGGATCAGGTTGTGAAGAACTTTAAATGTCAAACAGCATATTAATATTTTCTTTTTGAGACAATACAGAGACATCAAAGTTTAATGAGTGGGAAGGTGACAGCATCAGATCTATATTTTGAGAAAATCACTTTGACAGTTAAGTAGATTAGACAGACTTATGTCAGGAAAACCAGACAGAATGCCATGTCAATATGGTAGAAATGAGATAATAGTAGCATGGATCAGAGTGATGGATACATGATTAGAGACAAATAGCTAGAACTTCCCTGGGCTTCAGTTTCCTTATCTATAAAGGTAAACACTTAGATAAGATGATTTCTAAAGTTTCTTCCAGCTGTTGAATCTATGATTCCATGAGTACTAAGTGATCCCATGATAATATGTTCATGATCTCTTGCTATATTGTAAATATTTGGAGATAAGAGATTATCAGTATCCCTTTCAGTTTCTAAAACAATATGCTACAAATAGGTGGACACATAGTTAATGTTTCATTTTTTAAACAAATATTAATGACACAATGTTTTAGAATGCAAGCTTTTTTATCATAAGGACTGGTATATTTTTGTCTTGGTTTATTCACTCACAATCACAGTGAATTACATGTAGTAGATTGTACAGTACATTGAGTGATGGACTTGAGATCAGGATCCCTCAGTTCAAATGCAGCAAGTCATTTAACTTCTATTTGCATCAGTTTTCTTACCTGTAAAATGGCAATAATAATGATACCTACCTCCAAGAGTTGTAAGGATGGCATTTGCTTAATATTCATAAAATACTTCAAAGCTTCAAAAGAAGATAAAGCTTTACTCTGACCCTTCAGTTTAATAAATATAAAGTACTTTGCAAATCTTTCACACTATATAGATATTTTTACTTTTACTGAGATTAAAGCATTAGAAAAATTAAAATTTTGAGTACTAAAGATTATTCAAGATGGAATAAATTGAAGATCAAGCAAATTTTGGAGAAAAAAATAGAAGAAACTGACATAACTATACCCTTAATTTTCCATAAGTAAGAAGTATATTTGATTCATATTAACTCAGTACAAAAGGGGAAGTCATGGTTTGAGAACTAGAAGGGACCTCAGACCAATCAGCTCAGCCCCCATTATAGATGAAGATCTTGAGGGACAGAATTGTTGATTGGCTTTCCGGGTCTCACAAATGTGAGAAGCACCAGAGAGACAGGATTTTAACTTAAAACTTGATGAAATTAATATTCACAAATTAAAAATAGAGGATTCACAAGTATCTCACAGTGATACACAGAGCTGGACTCAAAGTCAAGAAGAATTGAGGTCAAGTTCATTCTTGAACAAATATTTTTGTGTGTGACTATGAGCCAGAATCTCAGGCAAAATCTCTAAGATTATGATTTGAAGGACAATTACTTATCTGTATCAGTAGATTAAGTTTTTATATCAGGGATTTCCTTTACCTATGAAATAATAGTCCTTAAAAATAAATATTAAATTATTTTGATCATTTGATTTTTTATATTGTCTTAACTATAATATTAGAAAGAATGTCATCAAAGAGCACATGAATGAACAACTGACAAATATCATAGAGAAGATTTGTGTATCAATTAAGAGGTTGGACTAGATGTCTTTTGAAGTCTCTTCAAAATCTAAGATTCTATGATTTTATATTTTTAAAACTACATCAGGAACTTACTATACTATGGGGGATAAAAGCCCAAGAGTATTCAAGTCCAACTTCTAATTATAAGCTATTATCTCTCCCACCACTTCCCTAACATATGTATAACTCCTCTTCATTCTCTTACACACACACACACACACACACACACACACACACACACACACACACACACATTTGTTTTTTTCCCACTTGCTGTGTTCTTCAATGATAAACTTTAAATAATTGAATGTAGTTTTTGTCCAGATACAAACTAATAAAATAACCAGTAACCAGTCTGGGTTATAGATTCTTATCTCTTAAATATAAATTTATTTACTATATTATTTCAATTCAATATTACCAAATTAGTTTACTTTAATATCAGTATTTCAGAGGCAACGAACTGCTTGTTCAATTACTTGTTTATCATCTAATCCATCAGTCACCACCTCCACAAGTGTCGTTATCAGGTTCTGAACATGGCACTGCTTTCATGAGGACTGTGCCAGAGGGAAACAAGATCCAGCAATTCCTAAAAATGTTTGGGTATTGACTCATTGGTGACCACAATCTTGAGAATCATCCTAGTGAAATTCAGAAATTCTTTACCAGGTCAGTCAAACGATGCTGAGACTGTTACTTTAATATTTCTTCAAGATACCTAAAAGGTATTAGAGAGGTTGTAACCTGTGTCGGTAGCAGGAGTATACAAAAAAACAGAATTCAGTGATCCTTGTACTATTTCAAATATCACTCCTTAAATCAATTGTTTTGAAGGTTAGAACTCGTAAACATAATCATATGTCAATAATAACCTTAGGAAAAATTAATTTGCATTGGCAATTCTGTAAACAGGTAAAAGGTATAAAATGATAATAGAGATCAAAGAAAGTTTTTAATTCCCACATTTATGTATATTAATTATTCTAATAGACCCCATATGCCACTAGCACCTTGCCAATTTCTAATCTTCCCCCAAAGCCTAGGTCAAATGTTCTTTTATATGCAGTTGTTTATTCTTTTTCCTACTTCATAAAACAGCATCCCCTAATTTCACTCTGATAAAACATTTCAGAAATATGACCAAACCTCATGTGAATGAAGCACTTTCTGAATCAAAGAGTTTTCATGTTATTCTCTATTAATGGTTATTTTTTTCAGTTTTCAAATCTCTTCTACTAAACCATTAAATCTTGCGAAAAGAATCTGTTTTTTTTTCTTTTTATTCCCCACAATATCTAGAACATTATCTTATATACAGTTGCTCTGAATATATATTGGATGAATGGATGGATGAATGTATTGATTTTATATGGGCATTGGGTGAAAAGAAAAAAGCAGTGTTAACTAAGTGATTACAAGGATATGGATGCAATCAAATGTAAAAGCTGGCCGATTTTAATCTTTGCCCTGTGTTAAAGCATTTCACCTGTTTAAAGTCTGCTTGGTTCCAATTAGTTGTTTAAAAGGTTCCCAGGGTGTTGTTCTGCAAAGATCATATGAAGCAAATCAATTCAAAGACACAAAGAAACTCTCATTTTATCATAGCATAAACATGCACATATCAGTATAATATTGTATTCAACATCACTTTAAGTATTATGAATTTACAAGGCATAATATATAGAGAACTGGATGAAGTATCAGGAAGATGAGTTGAAATGCAGTTTTTAACCTCTGTCTGCCTCAGTTTCTTCTTTTATTAAATGGGAATAACAGTAGTACCTATCTCCTAAGGCTATTTTGAAGATCAAAGAAGATATTTGTAAAGTGCTTTGCAA
This sequence comes from Macrotis lagotis, assembly GCF_037893015.1. Lineage (NCBI taxonomy): Eukaryota > Metazoa > Chordata > Mammalia > Peramelemorphia > Peramelidae > Macrotis > Macrotis lagotis. The sequence goes on from NC_133659.1 coordinate 93,898,592, forward strand.
ACCTAAAAATTCTATTTAATAGTAATATTCAAGAGGCTATTATTATTATTATTATTATTATTAAGGAAGAATTTTGTAAAATTGAAAATTGATCAGTGAAAATACATAACTGAGGGGTGGTTAGGTAGCACAGTGGATAGAGCACCGGCCCTGGAGTCAGAAGTACCTGAGTTCAAATCCAGCCTCAGACACTTAATAATTACATAGCTGTGTGGCCTTGGGCAAGCCACTTAACCCCATTGCCTTGCAAAAAAAAAAAAAAAAAGAAACTAAAAAAATGCATGACTGAAAATTTACCTGCAATAATTTCTTTCAGGGTATGAAATACAACAGAAGGCTCATATTTATAGAAACTTTAAAAACTTTATCTCATGTGAGCCTCACAATAACCCTAAAGAGAAAATACTTAATATTATACCTACTTTGCAAATGAGTAAAATAAAGGTTAAATGCCATATCTACAAGCTATAAAACCATTAAAGAAATGATAAAATATTCAAACTTGTCTCTCCTGATTACATTTTTCCCACTTTCTCCATACTTCTTAATAAAGCAGCAATTTAATTTCCTATAGACATGAATGGACTTTTACTCTCCCTTTGCAAGCTTTCTTCCTGGACATAAGGGGAGGAAAGTAAGAAAAATAAGTCATAGAAATGATGATGTACTACCTAATTAGGCACAGTTTCCCGAAACTTCATAGAATGGGCATTTTCTATGAAAGAATACTTTCCAAGTTCTTATTTTCAAAAACCTTAAATACCTTTTTTGTTTCTCATAAATCACTAAGACAGCAATTCTGAACTACAAAGACATCTTCAATATTCTGCCACTAGATGGAGGTATGAAACTGCTTTCTAAGTCCTCTAAGACCAAAAATTCATCAATGAAGATGAGTAAATGGAAGTTTATTTTTTTCCCCAATCAGGATTTTAAACAGGAAACATTTCCTGAGAAATTCAATGCCAATGTAAGCAGGAAAATTTAGAAATAAAAGTGAACACTTTTGTGCACACTTTAGGAAAAAAATACTGCAATCATGTTTTTTTTTCTTCTGTAATCTACATGTCTCTCTCTTGAAGGTCCACCAAGTTTAACCAATAGAACATAAGGCATGTAGCTAAAGGGCAAGAAATATTTCATATCCTTAAATCATATATTATTTCAAAAATCCACATGCCTATAGTCCAACATACAACCATCCACAATGAAATGTCTCTCCTGCATTATTTATGGAAACACAAGTATTAGTTTGTTACCCCTTTTTTCTTCTTTGCATTTGTGTATATGTACACTCAATTTTTGAATTTTGAGCAAATTGTACTAAATAAATAAGGTAAGTTAAAACTAAAAGATTTAACAAAAAAGTCTATAGGTTGGTCAATGGGAAGGACATGCCCTACTTAGCTGACTATTGTTATTAATGTTCTATAATCAAAGACTCAAATAGTGAAAAGAATTAGTTAGAAGATCTGAGGCTCAAATCTAGTATTAATCATGTAAACTTTGACAAAGTAACATGCTTCCCAAAATCTCATTTTCTTTATCCAATTTTATTAATATGTATCTAAATAAAATTTCAAAATCACTATATTAAATTTCTTGAAATTGCTTAACCTGTCTAATTAAGGTTTACCTTTTCTGTGCAAAAGATGTTCTTATTTTCCTTAGCCTTATTTATAAGGCTTTTTTTTTTTGGTAAGGCAACAGGGTTAAATGACTTGACCAAGGTCACAAAGGTAGGTAATTAAATGTCTGAGGCCAAATTTGAGCTCAAGTGCTACTGACTCCAGGGTCAGTGCTCTGTATACGGTACCACCTACTGCCCATCTATTTAAAGATTTTTGCAACATTGTCATAATTTTCTATATTCCAAGTAGCAAAAAATTTGAGCTAAAATGTAATTAAGTTTATTATCTCTCACTCATTCCATGCATGTCTTTGCCCTGTCAGTCACATAAAATTTCACAAATCTTAACTTGCAACCCTTTTGCCACTTCAGATAATCATTGATTTCTAAATTTAAGGAAAATTAATTTCTAGTTCTAAGCTCAAGACCATTATAGCCATCTTCTTGCCTTGCCTTATAGTCTCAATTTCAGAAAAATAATTATCTTCTACATCTCCTAGTTTCTGTCCTGGTATTCCTCTCCCAGAAGACAACTACTCTAAAAATAATAATACTTAGAGAAATTAGATGTGACAAATTTGTATCATAGCTAAGTAATTCAAATTCTCCTTATGTCTGTTTAAATTATACATTTTGTACATTTTCAAAAAAAAATTTTCAGAAATTAACTTGTCAAGTGGGAAACTTCTGGGCATCTTTCCTATGTTTTGAGTTTGTCTATTTTCAGGTCATGTAAATTAATATTATGTTGAATTAAGTGAACTTTATCTAACTCAAAGGGGTAGGGTGAAAGTGTTGTAATATAGTATAAACCCTTAAATATGGGAGTTTTAATTATAATTATTTGCCTTTTTCATTACTATACATTATTGAAAGTTAATTTTGTATGCTTTCTACTTTTTTGTTCAGGGGTAATTGTTTATTCATCCTTACATTTTCCTGAGAACACAACACAGTGCTGCCTACTCAGGAACATTTGTAATAATATAAATATATGTAATATATAATAACATGAAAACAAATGCTTTGTTATTATATGTACACATTATGTATTATTTCTACATATAATGTTTTATGGCATAATACAGTATAACTGACATGTATAACAAATTATTATTACAAATAAAGGCAAAATACAAATACTGAATTCCTGGAGCAATCAATCAATCAATATTTTTGAACTTCCTACTATATGTCAGTCACTGTGCTAAATGCTCTATGTGTATCATACGTAAACTTTTCTTATATGCCACCATCAAAACATCTTGATATCCAATACAGCAATTTTATAATACTTGCCCACAATCAAGATCCACCCATTTTCTACTTTAATTCATGGTATTTTTGTGTGTACAATCTTTTAGACTAAATATCCTGAAACGTGATGCACATAGAGTATTTTTAACAAGTCTCTATATTTTTGGCAAAGAATCATATTTTCAAAATGTTTTACCTATCAATGAGATTCTTTAAATCCATAGAGATGAAATACATGAGGCAGAGTGCATTAAAGACGCCTGTGATTTCAGATTGCTGGACAGCCCCTTATATTATTCTGTAAGAGTTGCCAAAACACTAGGAATTTAAGTTATATAACACCACGATCCCAAAGATGTCCAAGGTAACATTTGACTTTGTCTTTCTGATTCCATGGCTATTTCCCTATCTCATAACTCTCACACAATAGAAAAATTTTGTACAGAACACAGTAAAATATAAAAGTAGTTATATTTAATATTCATGAAGTCTTCAGAATTTTAAAAGTGCCAAATTAAGGAACGTTCTTATCTCATTTAATTGTGTGTACTACCTTTGAAGCATGCCATACATATGAAACTAAAATTAAATCTTCATATAATTGATACTAACTAAAAGACAGTCTGGTAGAGGCAATCATTTAAATGATCTACACTATTTTTCTGAAATTGCTAGAATTTTGTTATGTCACATCTTGTCAAAATCTAGAAAGTTGTCTATTATATATCTATTCCTTAAAAGATAATTGGCATTGCTAATTATTATTCCTGGAAGTCTTTTCTACATTCTTTATAGTGTTTGATGATTTTAAAAAAAAATTTTTTTTGGCAAGGCAATGGGTTAAGTTACTTGCCCAAGGTCACACAGCTAGGTAATTATTAAGTGTCTGAGACCAGATTTGAATTCAGGTCCTCCTAATTCCAGAGCCTGTGCTTTATCTACTGCACCACCTTGCTGCCCCTAAAAATTAGTTTTAATAAATTAAGGTTGCTCACATGTGATTAAAATATTAATTAGCAATCAACATCCATGTGTATATTTTTTTAATTTTTTTCATGTGTATCTTTTCATCAAAAGTTATACAACTTTCCTTTACCTTCATAACAGTGCTTCTTAATTTTAATCTCATTATGTTTGCATATTTTCTAAATGACATTAAAAAACCATGAAACCAAGTATACCATATCAAACCATTAATATCATTGCAAGTTCTGTAGCCTAAGGATATTAAAAAAATTTTAAAGTACCAATATATACAAAAATATTTTTAGCAGTTCTTTTTGTGATGGCAAAGAATGGGAAATTGAGGGGATCTCCATCCATTGGGAAAAGTCTGAACATGTGTTATATGTTTGTGATGGAAGACTATTCTACTAAAAGAAATAATGAGACAGTATAGTCTCAGAACCACCTCAAAAGATTTATATGATCTGATGCAAAGTGAAATGAGCAGAAGAACCACATGAATACTGTACACAGCAATATTGTACAATAATCAAGTGTGATGACTAAATCATTCTCAGGATACAATGATCCAAAAAAAAATACTAAGCTACTTTAAAGAAAGAACTGATTAAGTTTGAATGAAGATTGAAGCATACTTTTTTTGCTTTCTTTTTTCTTTTCTTAATTTGTTTTGGAGGGGAAGGAGGTTTGTGTGTATAGAAATATACATTGCATGACTGCACATGTATAACCTATATCATAATACTTGCCTTCTCAATAGGAGAAGAGGAAGTGGGGGAGGGAATTTAGAACTCAAAAGTTTAAAAATGAATGTCAAATCTATTTTTAAATATAATTGAGGGGGAAAAAATTAAATAAAATAAATAAATAAAATACCATGAACCCAGGACTACAGAACATTAGGTTAACTTATTCTGATCATTGCCAATCAAATGACAATTTAAAAGGAAAGACATCTGAATTTAGAATGATAGGATCTGTGTTCTGATTCCCAGTTCAATTTTTACTTACCATCCTGTTGAGTAAGTCTTGGAATCATCACATCTAACAAGAGAAATATTGATAAAATATCTTCCATTGCTAAAATTGCATCCTCTTGCTCACCCTCTCCTAAATATAGCCAATACTAAGATCCTAAGTGGATGTTTACAAAAAGCATAGTCTTATCTTGGCCCTCTTTTCTCTATGAATATAACTTGGTTCTCTTGCTTCTACTCACACTTGTCTCCTTCCTCATTTTCCTCCTGTTTTATTCTTCTTATTTCTTCTTTTTCTTCCCTTCTGTTTTCCTCGTCTCCTCCTATTCTCATTTTTCTTCAACCTTCTATGTTTAATTGTTGACTATGTTTTATACTCCTTTTCTAAAATAACTATTAATGAAAGGTCTAAGACTAGAAATTATATACAGGTTGTGATCTGCATTGGTAAACGTTGTTTCTACACTTAAGAAATCAAATGTTTTTAATTTCTCTCTCACTCTCTCTCTCTCTCTCTCTTTCTCTCTCTCTCTCTCTCTCTCTATATATATATATATACCATAGTTCTTATTGATATCTATTCTAAACTATAACTTTATTGAAACTAAGCATTTTAAATCTGCTCAAAATATTTGCCAAGTTTTTAGTCTTTGTGAACTATCTTTTCTTTGAAACTTTCCCCTTGTAACACTTTTTGATAACTATAAATTCAGCTATGTAATTTTATATTCTTATTTTAAAATATGAATTGCATTCTGACCTTTCACCTAATACTCAATTAAATTGACAAAGATTTTATTTTATCAAATGAAAATGATGAATGTTAGAGAAGTTATAGAAGGAAGAACACACTAATATACTGGTGACATATCTCTAACTATCCTGGAAAGCAATTTGTACATGCCTGCAGTCATTCAAGCACCTATTAAGCGCTGTGGTAAGTGCTGGTATGCAAGGAAAAGCAAAAACCAATTCCATCTAATGAGAAGCTCATGAGCCACTATGAGCAACTAAGATAAGATATTTTATATACATATGTGTGTGCATAAATATGTACATATATATGTATATACATATATAGTAAATTGAAGATAATAAAGTGAAGGAAAGTAATAGTATATAGATAGATAGATAGATAGATAGATAGATAGATAGATAGATAGATAGATAGATAGATAGTAAATTGGAGATAATGAAGTGAGGAAAAGCACTAGCAATTATTAAAGCTCTTTAAGGGGCTGGATGAGGGAGAAAGTTTCAGTGGGGGACAAGGAAAAACTTTAAGAATTTGAGTTTGAGAAGAATTAGTTCGAGCAGCAGCAAGAAAGCCAATATTACTGGATCACAGAGTCTGTGGCAGGGGAGATGAGTGTGTGTGATGGGGGAGCAGTGGGGGAGAATATAACTAACAGGTTTTGGAGAGTTTACAAAATTAAATATAGGATTTTATATTTGATCCTGGAGGCAATATATATATATATGTATATATATATATATATATATATATATGAATATTATTGAACATTCATTTAAAAAACTACTAGAAATTTTTTTAAATGAGAATTTAATTTTTAAGAATTACTTATAGGCATATTATCAAGACTTTCTCTGGGAAAAGTTAATTTCATTGTAAAAATATTATATCTTCTCCTCCCTACCCCATTTTATTGAATTTTTGTAAGTGAAATATTGTTAAGTAAATGAACATGAAATGGCAGATCCTGCACATTCCCTTCCCTATATTTTATTTGGACATAAATTATATTGAACGTTACAACCTCATCTTAATATTTTTTATAATCTCATTTTACTTTCAAATGGCCCTAGAGATATACCAGGATCTTCCCTTTCCAGATCACATTGATTAAAATAACAAAGTGGTCCAGTAAGTTAATAAACTGTTCTTCATCAAATAACCACTCCTAAAGAACAACAGTTTACAACAGACTTTAAAGATGTATTTAACAGAATTGAAAGTCAGCTTTAATTTGATTCTGCTAAAATTGCACAGCACCCTTTGGAAATGTTCTGCATCTCCCTTACATTGTGAATTTATTTATAGACTGCAGCATAGAGATTTCTCACTTCTCTCCCTTTTCATCTATTCAGAATACTTTAAAAAATCATCTCCTGCTGCATTCCTAATTTCAAAACTATCTCCAGTCATTTTATCATCTGGATAAATCTCAGGTTCTTTTTCCTTGTTACCATTATGTCTCTGTATGAAAAATTTAAACCATAGCTCTCCTTTAATCATTAATTCTGCATATTTTGTTCCATTTATTTATTTATTTATTCATTCATTTATTCATTTATTTATTTATTTGTTTGTTTGTTTATTTATTTTGCTCACCAAACTATCCTTTTCTCTGAAGCCTCTGTCTTTCATCTCCCTGTCTTCTGTCATATTCTTAGAGAATCTTCTCATTCTATGATTGACCTTTAACTATCCTCTCATCATTAAAATTCTCAAGTCTTTCACAAACACTTCTAGTTATAGTTTATTAATGCTAAATTTATTTAAGCATCAAAATAACTGTATAACTCCTATAAACCCAGTCTAGTGTTTATATGTCTCTGTTCTATATTTAAATAATATTCCTCATTATTTTGGATTGTCAAAGCTTGGCATTCTATTTTCTGGAAATATAACTTTACATTGTTCTTTAATCCCATTATACAGGATACTTACGGTATAGTAATCGATCGGAGAACAAACTGAGTTTGTCAGTATGGATAATGCTTTTATATGCTTTTACTAAAAAAATTGTGATTCTCTCTCATGAAGCAATCGTAAAACTTTAAGACATCTCTGATGTGAAAAATCTGAGACATCTGCATGAGGGGGAAATTTGTTAATGGAGAACCTGTCTTTGAAATTTATGCCACATCTGGTTTCAGATTTGTTTGCTTATAGAAAATTGGAGGCCGGGGTGGTTAGGTGGTGTAGTGGATAAAGCACTGGCCCTAGAGTCAGGAGTACCTGGGTTCAAATCCAGTCTCAGACATTTAATAATTACCTAGCTGTGTGGCCTTGGGCAAGCCATTTAACCCCATTTGCCTTGCAAAAACCTTAAAAAAAATTGGAAGCCAGTCTTTCCTCAGACTACTTCCATTATTGAGGGACTGGCATTATGTGATGGAGTCAAAGGAACTGATTGGTTATTGAGACATACACTGTAGGAATATAGAAGGGGTACCCTTAACCCTTAAGACTATTTGTTTTCCTCTGTACCTAAGAGAATGCATATAATTTGAGTGGCTTCCTTAGAGGAGAGTTAAGGGAGGGGCATTCCTGTATGTTATCTTAGTCACTGGCAACTTGAAATCATGAATACCTCCCTCTCCTTAGTGTTTACTGTCCTCATTAAGGAATTAGCAACCTAGAGAATGACTATATACAGGTAGTGACCAGTAAATATTCCAAGATCTAAAGAGAACTACACAACCCACAGATGATAACTGATATCTTCCTTCCTCCTGACACCAGGGTAAAAAATGTATGAGAATGCCTGCAGCCATGGAGAAGCAGCCCAGATCATCAATAGATTATTCTCTCCAGTTGAGGTGTCTAGGCCTATGAGGAGTCAACTGAGACATGTAACTTGTCTTTCACTGATGCTAACAGTCTATAGCAAGCTTCATGAGAACCCAAGACTAGAAATGGGGAGTATCTCTTTTCCATATATATTTGCTACATGTGAGCTTCACTATCATTATCCTTTAAGTTAGTGTCCATTCTCCCCTATACATTTTTTTTTGTCAATTTATGGGAAAATCCAAATCAAATCAGGAATTCTTATTTACTATACAGTCTTAATGAATCTCTTTTTAAAATACTAGTTGATGTCTCCTGGAAAATTTTTTTTCAATAATATTCTATTTTATTTTTCCAGTTATATTTTATGAGAGTTTTCAGCATTCATCAGCATTCATATCCTGGCAAACCTTAGAGGAGAACACGAAGTTGGGGTTTAAGATCAATCATACTAGAAATCAAATCTTTCAAAGATGTTGACAGAACTCTCTTGGCAAAAGTAAACATCTTATCTTTTTTATGTATATTTTGATGTTTGTGTATATCAATATATAATCAAAATGACATAATTAAATGATATAATCAAATATTTATTTGAAAAAACAGAAATATATAAAAATAATTTTAATAATAAAGTCCAAAAAAGAAATCATATTTCTCAATATGTCATGATACTAGCAGCATCACAACATATTAATAACTCATACTGATATTGCTATTCAGTAAAAACTCCAAACCTCCCCCTGTTAAACTGCTACCATTATAGTTTTGCCTCCCCCATGTGACAATTTTTTGAAGCTACTATAACTATTAAAATTCATTTTATTAGGTTTAGCTCAATATCTAGATTATCGATTTATTTTTGATCCTGATTTGTCATCTTGGGTGTTAGGCATGCCTCCTGGTTTTTATGGACAATTATGACAAACATGCTATCTGCTTTTATCCAAACTGCTGATAAAATATTAAAATCACAAGGACAAGCACAGATCTTTAGAAAATTCTACTGGAGACTCACTGTCAAGTTGGCATTGAACCATTAGAAATTATTCTTTGAGTCTAATTTGAATCACAGAATTTGAGAATAAGAAGGTATTTTACTCTACTCCATCTTGTCCAACCCATATACAAAAGAAACCATCACAAAAACATGATAGGCAAGTAATAATCTAGCTCTTGTTTAAAAGTTTCTACTGAGGGGGAAATAAATAGATCTCAAAGTAGTCCATTCCACTTGGATTGTTGGAACTCTGATTCTTGGAAAGTTTTTCTCAACAGTAAATCCAAGTTTGCCACTTTCCAACCTCTGGTCTTGGTTGAATAAGTTTAAGGCCTCTTTCATGTGACTCTTCTTCAAATAAAAACAATAACAACAGTGTTTGAGTTTCAAATGAGATAAATGGAAGTAAAGTACATTGGAAATTTTAAAATACAAGATATATCATAATTTTTATTATTATTTTTAGTGTATGCTTACCATGTCTCTGGAATGGTACTGATTATTCTCTGGGTCTTTCACTGCATTCTTATTGAGCTCAAACAATATTGGTTTATACAGCAAAACAGGGGTTTGTTGGGAAATATCTAATAACTAGATTCTTTTCCATCCCCACATAAAAAGGATGTGCTCACATTTAAATTTTGCAGGTCCTTTTCTACCTACCTCTCCCATTTGTCATAAGCTTAAATATCAATGGTAGTAGTTTGACTATTATATTTACCATTACTTTCAAATGCCAATGTGTTTTGTTCATTCACCTCAATCTCTTTAATTAACTTCTGGTCCCTCACCACCCCATTTAAATTATTTGCATTATTGACTTCAAAATTTAAATCTTAAGCTTCCTGTCCCTTCTGAACTAATTTTCTTTTTAAAATTGGAGTCTATGGATTTATTCTTACCTTTTCTTTGAGTGCTTTGAAATCTGTTCCCCTAGAATATATATCAGACCATAATTACATTTTCTCTCCCATTCTAAAAACACATACTTTATCTATATACATATATCAGTATTTAAATATATAGAATCAGTGAATTCTTCATAAAAATATTATTCCTGATTTTACTTTTAAAGCTTCACATATATATATATATATAAATTAATATATATTGTATATTTGTGTATGTATACATACACACACATATAAATATATATATATGAAGACTGAAGGAACACTGATAAAATAGAAAATTATGCAAAGTTCTTTAAACAAAGTGATAATTGTGCTTTCATATACATATTGCACATTTTCCATAATTTTCAAAGAAAATAGAATATATATTTAAGTATAATAGGAATATGCCTATCATATGGTTTTGGAGATAATTTCACTGAAAAACAAAATTGTTAAGAAATAAAAATATTGGGGGCAACTAAGTGGTATGGTGAATAGAACACTGGCCCTGGAGTCAATAGGTTCTGAGTTCAAATTTGACCTAAGACACTTAATAATTGCTTACATGTATGATCTTAGGAAAGTCACTTAATCTCATTGTTTAAAATAAATAAAAAATAAGTAAAAATATCATAACTCCAGCACATTTTAACACTGAGCAAAACAATAACTAAGGCTTAAGTCAAGACATTGCAAATTTATTTATTTATTTATTTATTTATTTATTTACTAGCTTATTTGTTTTATTTACTTATTATTTACTTTTTTATTCTTATCCATATGCACATGTATATTTTTATGTTACAAAATTTCCTTCCTCCCTCCCTTCTCTTCCCCCCCAATCTATTTGGCTGTGTGTGTGTGTGTGTGTGTGTGTGTGTGTGTGTGTGTGTGTGTGTGTGTGTGTGGTGTGGTGAAATCACTGAATATTATCTTTAATTTTATATTCAATTAATTTCATGGACCAAATAATTTCCCTTTTGTATTAAATTAGCACATTAATGCTGACCTAATTATGTGAATCTCTAAAGAAAAAAAATAAAATTATATGCATATGAGTTTTATTAAAAAATATTTTTTTAATAAGAAACTTCAGAGGGCACAAAACTAGTGAGCCTATTTTTCATAAAACAAAATACAAAGAATCACTGGAAACTCTAAATGATAAATGATAGTAATTTACTTGCTAACATTAATCAAATATATCAAAATTTATGCTCGCATGCATACATATATAATGCAATGGTTTATACATGTACACATCCACACATGTGCTTTCAGGGATCTTTACGGGTGTGTGTATAAACTTATGCATAATTGGGAGAATCAAATTCAAAATATTTAATTCCTAATAGAAGGTATATTATGTTTGTCATTTGTCATTCAACAAAAGTATTTTTTTCAAAAAATATGACTTCTATTGCTTCATCTAAAGTATCTTTTTGAAATATGTTAATAATAGTTATAAATATATACCTTAATAATTTTAGCCTTAGAAATCAACATAATTTGGGATGCATAAATGTGTTAGTTTAATAAGAAAGGGAGGTAAAAGTATGTGTACTTACACAGATCTACAAAATACACAGGAGAATCAAGTAAATATATTTATTGTGTTTAGAATTGTGCATGTATATAAAACTAATATTTAATGATGTATGTATATAAAAGCAAGATTGCTGAGATTTAAGAAATAAATTTATTATTAACCAAAAGATTTTTTTAATTCATTTGCATTTAAACTAGTCTGATCTTAGTTCACCAACACTAAGCCTTGAAATACGCTATTAAGATTATTTTCCCCATTCTAAATTATTTTTCAACATAAAAGCAAAATCATGATGCAAGATTCTTTCCAGCAATCACAGAATTCCTCCTTATATTGAGATAGGAAATATCATATTATTTTGTATATATATATATATATATATATATACACACACACACACATAAATTTATATCTATATATAAAGTAGCTTGTGAGATACAATCCTATCAAGTTCATGAACTTACTTATTTGAATTGTCTGGTTCTACAATGTTTACTTATACTAGATACACAAAATTCATTTTGCAATTATACAGAGCAAAAGTCTTAAATTTTAAAAGAAATGATCTTACTAATATTCATTAATTTAAACATTCAACATCATTACTACAGTGTCATTACTAAGGTTAAATAATGTAAGTTTTGGCAAATCAACATTTTTGAAAAATAATGTATGAGCCTTTTTTGGTGAGAAACTGCTAAATAGATCATATTTTTTATTTGCATTTATTCATCCAATTTTTTACTAAATGCCTAATTTGTTCACAGGACTGTACCATCTTTTGGTAGATTCAAAAACAAAAAAAAAAAGTTTCTCTTCTCATGGAACTCATAATTCACGGGATGGGTGGATGGCTAGTATAACCTTTAAATAGTTAATAACAATTTGTGATAGGAGGGAATAGCAATAAGCAAGAGGAATCACAAAGGGTTTTGTCTGAGAAGTGCCACCCTAGTTGAGCTTTGAGCTGAATATTTAAAAAAAAAAGTATTTTGCTTGAATTATCTGGAAAAATACTGATGGACTTGCTCTGCTTCTGTATTTTTAAATATACAAATATTCAAAGAGTGGATCATTCTGCTTTACTTTTTGCAAAGCATATATTTATTTAAGAATCAAGTTCCTCTCCAAAGAACTAAAGTATATGTCATTATCTATGTGTTATATTTATAGGCATCACTCATCATATGAAACAGATGCAATTCTAAAAAATTCCCCATAAAGTAAGATGATTCAAATCAAACTGTATTTCCTTATTGATTTATAATACAAAAACAGAACTTATCTTCTCCTTATTGAAGAGAATCTTATTTTAATCCATTAGTATTGTTTCATATCTAATATCTGTAGTCATGGAAACATTAAACAAAAATTGAAGGAAAGTTGTTTTTCTGGGTGCCTCAAAAATGTTTTATTAAGAAAAAATAGAAAAATATCATTAAAATTCATTATGAATAATTCACTTCTAGTGTCTGTACCTTTAGGTGAATAGCAACTGAAATTCTATGTCAGTCCCTCTAAACTTGCCCAGGTCACATTCTTGGATTCTACTTAAAGAACCATAATTCAAAGAAAGAAGAGTAAAATAGAAGTGGTGGGAATAAGGGGAGGGGGAGTAAACGAAATCTTGACTCTACCATTATCTAGCTATGTGACATTTTGTATGTCAATTAGCCTGTCTGAGAGTCATTTTCTTGAATTAGAAAATCAAAGATGATATCAAAGATCCCATCCAATTCTAAAACTATGATTATGCAGCATAAACACTAAAATTAGACATTTAGAGTAGGAAGAGACCTGTGAGGTGATCCTATAGTTCAGCTTCCTCATTTTTCAGATATGCAAAATCCACAGATATGTTGCTAACTGCTCAAAGTCTCAAAAGTAATAAATATTAAAGGAAGGGCAGTCTGACCAGGAGTCTGATTTCAAATTCAGCTTTTTATGCATTTTTGCTGTACTCCATGTAATCAACAATGTAAAGTCATTTATCATATTTAAAATCCATGTCTTTGGTTGACAATTTAACATTAAATATGCACTTAAATATCAAAGTGTTGAAATTGAGATCAACAAATTCAAATCCCTTATTTTACAGATAGAAACTAGGACCCAACTGCTAAAGTAATGCATCGAAAGTTACAGTCCACAAAAAGGAATGTAGCCAAGGATCATGGCCAGATTTTTTAAATTCCCAGTACCATGTTGTAGGGAGAGCTAATTAGTGCTGTGAATAGAGTATTGAAGCTATTAGAAAGGACTGAGTTCATATTCGAGCTCACTCTCTTGGCAAGTCCCTTAGCCTTTGTCTGCCTTGGTTTTCTCATCTTTAAAATATGGATGATAACAACACCTATACCATAGGGTAGTTAGATGGGCCAAATGACATATTTGTAAAGTTTAGTGAAACGTTTGACACATAGCAGACCTTTAAGTGTATTTATTTCGCTTCCCTCTTTTTATTTCAGCAAGACTGAATCTGATTCCAAGAGACCCAAGATCTTACCTGGATAGAGCCTTGTCAAGTTAAATCAATGAGTATTTAAGCATTTATTAATTGCCTATGTTATGTGTATCTTGTGTTAAGTATTTGGAGATATAGATAAAAGCATTTTTCATCCCAGGGGAAAAATAGCTTTAGTTCTCAAGGAGTTAACAGAGATAATTTGCAAACAACTATTATTTATAAAAGAATAAATTGGAGATAATCAACAGAGAAAATTCACTAGAATTAAAAGGAATTAGTAAAGGCTTCTTTCAGATAGTGTGATTTTAGCTGGGATTGGAAGTCAGGGAAGGCAGGAGACAGAGATGCCCAGGGAGAAAATTCCAGAGGCATTTAAGTCATAGCCAAATTATTAAATTTGTTTAACTGAAGAGACCATAAATATGTGAAATGAAAAACTGACACAAACTTTTCCAATAAATGTATTTGGCTCAGCAAGTTAAAATTTTTGCCTAAGGTATTAAATAAGTAGTGTGAATTTCCAGAAAATAGCACCTCTCTCTTTTTGCAAAATATTTCATAAAATGAAAGCCAGAAACAAGTTCTGAATTTCATGCAGTTCCAAAGGGGCTTACCATGTGCAAATGAATTTACCTTTCTTCTCTGAAAATAATGATTTCTCTTTTTTTTTGATCAAATAATTTCCCAAAACAGACATCATGTTGATTTATAATCACTTTACAATAGGCAGTCACTCACCTATTTATAGCTCCAGTCTCAGGAACTAGGTTGGGAGTTGGTCAAAGATTTGGCCATATATAAGATACTGATAAAACCAATAATCTTAAATATGGAAAGATAATTTAGATTTGCAAATGAGTAAGTGTGATTAAATTGGTTTTTATCCCAGGATTTCCATAATATTATTTTTTAAATTTATTTATTTATTTTGAATTTTACAATTTTTCCCCTAATATCACTTCCCTCAACCCATCCCCACAGAATGCAGTCTGTTAGTCTTTTCAGTAATATTATTTTACTAAATATCAATATAAATTCCAGTTGAAAAATTTTTGCTTCATGACATGACCAAGTCTTACAGTCATATTCACATTTATTCTAAAATTAGATCATATTAAAAATTTAATATGATATTGAAAAAATTAAGTATATATTTATATACTTACTGTCCTCTAGAGGTATGGACCAATAGCGTGATAAGGGTAGAAGTTGCTGGGCATATGCAGTTTAAAGCTAACATAGCATACTTAAACTCCTCTTCACAGACAACATGATCTGTTCAAAATAGTGCAAGTGAATTAGTTCACACCTATCATTAACAAATGTTAAACATAATTTAAAATAAGCTTGGTTTTTTCATATATTTCTAACATTTTTTTGTTTTTAACAAATTATGCAATATCTTCAATTTCCTTCATAAAAATAAAATTAACATACTGAACCTGGCTTCACAAAATCATGACATTATGGCATAAACATTTTGAAACATCTTAAAGGATCTTTGAAATTTCATTATATATACAGACTTGCTTTGACCTATATGTGATATTTTCCCATCATATTTTAGTTTTCAAAATAGGATCGCTTTATTTGATTGTCATACAATCTCTGGAAGGGAGCTACCACAATATTATTCCCATTTTATGGAATAGGAATTTGAGGCTCAAAGATTTTAAGTGACTAGCTTAAAGTTAAGGAACTAGTAAAAGAAATACAAAATTTACATGTAGTAAAATGCTAGTACTTTTTTCATTAAATCATGACTGACTTTTTTCAAAACAACATTTTTTTCAGATAGTATACACCTATTTGATAAAATTGCAATTGTATGTTTCATATCAAAGAAACACGGGAAATTTTCCTATGCTCTTAGCCTTCTCCCTGCTTCCTAAGAAGATATCCCCTTCTCCCTCTATCTCTGGGAAAAGCACTAGAATAAGACTGAACCCTTCAGGAAACTAATAGATACAGAGAGCCTAGAATGATTTGGTGGTAAGGAGGGAGGGGAAGGGCATAGTTATTTATGCAGTTGTTAAGGAAATTGCATGGAACTTCCCTCTATCAAGATAGATAGATAGATAGATAGATAGATAGATAGATAGATAGATAGATAGATAGATAGATATAGATATATATAGATGAACAACTCAAGTTAGTTATAGTTTTGGAGAATTACCAGAGGATCAATTACTTGTTCAGGGTCACACTATATATCAGAGGTGGGATATGAAACCAAGTTTTCATGATGTAACCAAGCCCTCTACATACCATCTTCCCTTAAAAATATTTTCAGAGATATTTCATTATTTTTCCATATTCTTTATATTCTAAAAGAAGTCATATGAATTTTAAGTGTTGGAAAATGTGAGTTAGAAACCATATATAAACAGAAATATAGATAACAACATTGACAAAGGAATAGATTATAGAGATAAAGATGGAAATAGAGATAAAAGTGATAAAGAGATGGTAGAGATAAATACATGTCACTTCCTTAATCCCAAAAATAGAAGAATAAAAATAGATAGGTAGATAGATAGATGATAGAGATAGAGATATGATGCAACCAAGCCCAAAGAGTTTGAAAAAATTATTTCTTATCTATAAATTTAATATTCTTTATATCATGTTGCATGCATTAAAGATCCAGTTACAAAGTATTAAGCTTGATTCCACAATGAGGCTTTTTAATCAGGTCCTTATAGACATTCTATACGTATATACAGTCATTCCTTCCATATTGCATTTATCTGCACTAAAAATGAAAATTTTGGTCTTCCCTTTGTACCAGAGAAGAAGTCTGAATTTTTCTTCTTTTATGGGGCATTTACAGCACCTTATTGAAAATTTGGGTTGATATTATACAACATTTTGCCTATGTTTCAAGCACTTCTGAGTTTCTGAATTTTTTTCTGTGTTTTCTTCTGACCTTTCATGCAAGACTCTCCCCAAATTCCAATTTAATTTCTTATGCCATCCCATGATATATCAAAGATATAATGTGGAAAATTATGATGTGGAAGGGATAACTGTAATTACAAAAGATCTCTCTCTCTCTAGTTCCTAATAAAAAATAAAAACAATAACAAAAACATTAACAAAACCTATTCAAGCCAACCATGCCTTCCCAAGCAGTAGAACAGATAGAAATATGGAACAATCTTAATCACAGAATTTCTGAGACTGAAGAGATCCTAGAGGCTATCAAGTCCAACTTAGATATGAATGAAAATCTGCAACATAATAGGTAACTTAGTCACTTTTTGTTTGAAGAACTCAAATTCTGCATATGCATGTCTAAATGGTGGGAGTAAGGAAGAGACATACTACCTACTGAATAGCCAAGTCCACTTTTGCATAGTTTTAATTCTTAAGGTTATTCTTGCATCAAATCTGAGAAATCTACTTCACAACTGTCACCCATTGCTTCTAATTCTACCCTCTAGAACCAAGCTGATTCAAGTACTTTTTTTTCAAAAAATGATAAAATATTCACTGTATGCATGTGTTGGAGTGTGTATAAAAGTCTGATTAAATTTATATTTCTTATACAAGATATCTCCAGTGTCTTTACACCATTTTAAGGTGTTTAGAGTCTAAAACTACAATTTAGATTTTTTGGGGACATTTTCATTACAATCTAGCAATGATTCTGAGGAGGTTAGTATTGAAGATCCCCAAAGTCAAAAAGGAACCCACCCCCACCTCTTGCAAACCTGTCTGTCAAAGAAAGTTGTAATGAGATGGTTCAGTATAACTAAAACAATAACCAAGAAGTCAGAAAACCTAAATCCAAAACCTGACTAAGACACTTACTAGTTGTAATTCCCTGGGCAAATAACTTAATCCACTTTTCTCAGTTTTCTCATAAGTAGGAGAATAATATGGGGGTGTTAATATACCCTACCTCTCTGGGGTTATTGTGTAAATAAAGTAAGATGAAATTTCCAAAGTTATTTGAAAATCTAATGTGCTCTAAATGTTATCATTATTATCCCATCAACATTATCATCATCATTATTAAAAGTGCTCTAATTTTTGAGTGGCTATTTTTTACAAAACTACATGAATTTTTCTGTATTTATATTTTATCCCTTATTTATCATTTTGAAGAAACAGATCAATCATAAGATACAGTATTTCTTAATTTTCCTTTTTAACTTTTTTTTACTTACAACCTTTTTGACCTTGATCAAAGTTATTTACCTTACCTAATACTCAGTTGTTTCATCAATAAAATAAAAGAGATTGAACTAGATATCTTCCAATACCCCCTTTTTCTCTGTGATTAATGGTCCTTTGACTAGATTGGCATAATCAGAGAAATCTGCTTTGTCTCAATAGTAGGAGACAAAGGACATGCAGGCATCAAAATTGATCATTATGAAAGAAAATCATTTTGTATAAAATCTCAATTTATATTAACTAAAACACACACATAAAACTTCTGAGATTCACAAAGAGAAAAAAGTTAAAAGATCTTGTGAGGTCAGAAATGTTAACCACACCTCTTGGCTTAGAGTCCTTTTTAGATAAGAAAGAAATGTAATCATTTTAATACTGCAGGTTCCCAACCTCCACACCTTATCAAACCAGTTGTGCAGGATATAGTCCAGCAATAAAAGAAGCCCAAATCTTTCTCTTGGATAATATTTGTAAAACCTTCCAAACCAAATAATAGGTTTTTTAAAAATGAATCAGGATTTTTTTGCTACCAGGACATATTAGGTTTTGAAAATACTATGCTTACATAGTATACGATTGTCATGCAAGTTCAAGAACAATAGGTTTGGGAAAATCTGAACAAATACTGATTTAACAATATAGTCAGTTAACTATTTAAAATGAAAAGAATATTTACAGCTACATTCCTTCAAATTTATTCATGTGTAGTGAATAAGAATTGGTTCCAATATATTCAAAATCTATCCACATAGAATCCAGCCCTATTTGAGGACTTAAATTGTATGAAAAGCCTGTGATTTAGAGCACTAGAAGCTTCTTCAATGCAGTTGCTAAGCAACTGCTCTTTGGAAGGTTGTAAACAAAAGCATTCATGCATAGAATGATGTAGTTCTGTATTGCTTCACTAAATTCAAATATTCCTTTTTTATTTTTATGAGAACATATAACAAAAATATTTTAAATATATTTGCTATTTTTGAAATATGAAAAATCATATCAAAAAGAAGATACTTTGACCAAATCCCTTAATTGATGTGATGACTCAGAGGAATGGTGGTTATGAAAATTGATTCTCTTTATTAGACCACAGTAGTCATTTCCTAACACACAACTTATTTTTGATTGGTCAATTTCTTCCAGTCACATAATAATAAAAATAATTATTTTGTAAGTAACTATTACCAATACAACCATTTTCCAATTTAATCACTCTCATGTATATGACTACAAACCTTCCAGCTTCATGCAAAATAAACATACTAGTAACTAGTACCTTATATATTTATCTTATTTTAAATTTATGAGCATTGTTTCAGAAATTCTTGGTAGTACTACCTGCTCATTTTTTAACGTGGAAAAATCTATTTCTAATGATTTTCAAAAAGGCATGGAACAAACAGAAGAATCTGTAAATAGTCAAGTAGGATCTTGAATTCTGGAAATATTCTAGAAAAATAATTAAAGGAAGGGGTATTATATATATATATATATTATATACATATATACATATATACATATACATATATCTTATTTATTTTTCCAATCACAGGAAAAATTATTTTCAACAATAATTTTTGTAAGGTTGTGAGTTTCACATTTTTCTTTCTCCTTCCCTTCCTTCTCCCTTTGAGAGAAAGCTATCTAATATATTTTATATATGTATAATTATGTTAAACATGTATCCATATTATTCATGTTGTAAAATATGAATCAACTCAAAAAAGAGATGAAAATGATATATAAAACAAATTTTAAAATGGAATGCATATGCTTTGGTCTGCATTCAGACTCCATAACCCACTTTCTGGGTGTAGATACTATTTTCCATCACAAGTCCTTTACAATTGTCTTTTATTATTGTATTACTGAGATAAGAAAATCCATCATAGTTGATCATTTAGTGTGTGCAATGTTCTGGTTCTGTTCACTTCCCTCAGCATCACTTCATGTAAGCCTTTAACCTTCATGATTTATTCAAGAAATAGTACCCTATCCCATTCATATTTTGCAATTTATTTAGCCACAACCCAATTTATGAGCATAATTTTAATTTCCGGTTCTTTGTCACTATGAAAAAAGCTGCTCTAAATAGTTTTATACATGTTAGTTTTATGCTCTTTGGTGATCTATTTGAGCTACAGATCCAATGGTGGTATTGCTGGATCAAAAGATATGCACAGTTTTATTGCCTTTTGGGCATAGTTCTGAATTTCTCTCTAGAAAGATTGGCTCAATTCACAACTCTTCCAACAATGTATTAGTGTCTTAATTTTCCCACATCCTATTTAACATAGGTAACTTTCCTATTTTTCCATGTTGGTCATTCTGATATGTGAGAGATTTTACCTCAGAGTTGTTTCAATTTGCCTTTCTCTGATCAATAATTATTTAGAACATTTTTATATGACTATAGATACCTTTAATTTCTTCATCTGAAAATTGCCTTTTCATATCCTCTGACCACTTTTCAATTGAAGGGGCACTTGTATTCTTATGAATTTGACTCAGTTCTTTATATATTTTAGAAATGATTACTTTATCAGAAACACCTAAAAATATTGTTTCCCAACATTGCATTCCTTTTAATCTGGGCTACAACATTTGTTCACAAACTTTTTAATTAAATGTAATCAAAATTATTCAGTATGCATTTTATAAAATTCTCTATCTCTTCTTTGGTCCCCTTTCCATGGATCTGACAAATAAACTATATCTTATTCTCCTAATTGGCATATGGTATCATCTTTTATATATAAACCCTGTACTCATTTCGACCTCATCTTGGCATAGGATGTGAGATGTTGGTCTATACCTAGTTTCTGCCATACTCTCTTCCAGTTTTCCCAGCAGTTTTTTTTTTTTTTTTTTTTTGTCAAATAGTGAGCTCTTATCCTAGAAGTTGGAGTCTTTGGTTTATCAAACAATAGATAACTATAGTAATTAGTGATGTTTCTTTTGTACCTAATCTATCCCACTGATTCATCAATTCTATTTCTTAGCCAGTATCATACAGTTTTAATAACTTTAATATAATTTTAGATCTGATATGGATAGAGCACCTTCCTTTGCAATTTTTATCATTAATTCTTTTGATATTCTTGACCACTTGTTACATATGAATTTAACTACTAGTTTTTCTTTCTCAATAAAGGAATTTTTGGTAGTTTGTGATACAGCACTGAATAAATAATTTAAGTAGAATTGTAATTTTTATTATATTGGTTCAGTTCTATCATGAGTACCTGGCATTTGTTCAATTATTTAGTTCTGATTTTATTTGTATGAAAAATGTTTTATAATTCTTTTCATATAGTTTCTGAATTTGTCTTGGCAGGTAGACTCCTAAATATTTTTATGCTGTCCTGAGTTACTTTAAATGGAATTTATCTTTCTATCTCTTGCTGCTGGGTATTGTTGGTAATATATAGAACTGCTGATGGTTTATGTGATTTTATTTTTATATCCTGCAACTTTGTGAAGTTGTTAACTGTTTCAAGAAGTTTTTAAATTTGATTTTCTAGGATTCTCTAAGTATGTCATCATATCATCTGCAAAGAGTGAGAGTTTTGTTTCATCATTACCCATTCTAATTTCTTAAATTTCTTTTTCTTTTCTTGTTACTAAAGCTAGTATTTCTGATATGATATTGGATAATATTGGTGCTGATGGGAATTGTTGTTTTACCCAGATCTTATTGGAAATGTTTCTAGTTCATCTCATTACATATAATGTTGTTGATGGTTTTAGATAGATATTGCTTACTGCTTTAATAAAAAAACTAAATAATTGGATTTTTACAATTAGCAAGTGAAACAGTGATCAGTAATTAGTATAATGAGCTTTTTAAGAATAAGTCATGCCTCATTTCTTTATTAAGAAAATTAATTAATTAAGAGGATGAGGGCAATGCCATGGGAATCTCTCTAATGATATTTTTGGCAAAGTTTCTCATGTTTTCTTCATGATGAAGGAAATATTTGTTTCAAATAATAAATTAATTAGGACATCTTAAACAATCAGACTCAAGAACTAGAGGGACCAATGTTATTTTAGAAGGAGTTCCATTAAAGTAACTCAAGGTTCACATTTTTAGAATTTTTGTACCTTCACATGTCATCCTCCTTCTGAGAAATACAAAAGAACTGACAGAACATTTGGGAGAATTTATATTAATGTATACATATTTAATTAAAAATGATATGTAGAATTTATATTGTGCTTTAAATTTAGCAAAAGGATGTTACTATATTAATCTTATATACATTCCAAAATAATAAATGTATGTGGTTTTTTTTCTGTTTTTCCTTTCATTTTTCACATACTGTCTGATAACCCAAATACCCATTTGGTGAGCTTCTGCCATTAAATTCAGGGATTGAAATGGCTGAGAGCAAGAATCCAAGATTCTGTGTCTTAGCTATGCCTCTAATAAATTTCTTTCAGATCACTACATTTAATGATACTAATTTAGTAGGGTCCAGAAGTAGGGTTGCATGATTGGAACTTCTTTACCTTGACAATCAACAAAATAATAAAGCACCCAATGATATGTAGGATTTGCTGATTTTTGAAATATAAATCATCATATTGAAAATTTAACAAATAACTACTATGAGTTCATATATGCTATCTCTAGTGTACTCCTGAATATAATTGAAAAGAACACTAAAAGGAAGTCAATCTCTGAACAATTTTAAAAGTCATTATTGGTTCTGCATATTAGACAATATCTCCCTCTCCTCAGAAGAAAAGTGAAAGTGTATTGTGTATGCATGTGTATGAATCATTCATATAGACTGTCAAAATTATGATTTTATTATTATTAATATGAGATTTATAATGAACTTAATGATAACTTAGTGCCTAAAGCTCCCTTTTCTCAAGCAGGTATTGGAACTGGGAAGAGTTTACAGAAGTCATCTGTCAATCACATCAGATCCTGTTCTGAACTGTGCTTGCTTGTGTTAAGTGAAGCATATCAGTATAACTTGAATTGTATTTGTAAACTAAAAATCATACAATCAAATGAGTTGTTCCCACAGGACTCTTACTCAAATGGACAAAAGGGAAGTAATTGTTACATCATCCTGCATGGTGGGCTTGCCTTGGAAAGATCACTCAAGTCCCAAATCTGATTGTTTTATGTTCTATCTGCCCATTTATGATCAAGTGTATAAAATATCTGATCCCACAACAACAGGGTGGAACTCCATAGAATGGATTAATCCTGTGATTTTCAAATTGGTTTATTTCAAAGAAAGTAATCAATAAAGCATGATTTGATTTACTTGTACTTTCTCTCTGACTTGCTTTGTAATGACCATGTTAGAGATGACTCAGTAAAAACTTGGCCAACAATACATATATTTATGAAAAGAGAGGTAGAGATAGATAGACAGATAGATAGAAAGATGACAGATAGATGAATGGCTGGGTAGATAGATATAGAAATAGAGTTTGAGATAGAAATTGTGTATTATATATGTATATGTATGTATGTGTATTGAATGTATATGAAAACATATGTATACATGTATATATAAACAAATGTGTATATATTATATATATAAAGAGAGGGGGGGATACAGATAGATATGTGGATAGGCAAGAGATAGAGAAAGATACATGTATAGATATTATATATATGTATAAAGAATGAAAGTATTTTAAGGAAAAATAATAAAGAAATCTTTAAAATATTTTATGGTAGGGGTGGCTAGGTGGCGCAGTAGATAGAATGCTGGCCCTGGAGTCAGTAGTACATGAGTTCAAATTTGGTCTCAGACACTTAATAAATACCTAGCTATGTGGCCTTGGGCAAACCACTCAACCCCATTGCCTAACAAAAAAATAAAAAAGTAAAAAAGTAAAATTAAAAAATTATATGGTAAACAAAATGTTGTCTTAAATATTCTCTCCCCCTAAATTTTTTACCTAAATATATTGATTGACAAAATTCTCTTAGAAGAACCCCCAAAAGGCCAATTTTTTCAGTGAAGCTCTGATTACTGATTCAAAAAAAAAGAAGCATTAGACAGGGAGACATATGTATCATTTTCATACAGAATTCCAATGCAGAGTTTCAAAGGAAAGGGGATTCTCTATATAAAAGATGCGATCTTTAGATGATTTCCCCTTTCGAATGGCATTGCCTTAATTTCAAAGATTACTAGGTAGTATAGTGAGTAAAACATTGTACCTTTAATCAAGAAAAATCTTTGTTAGATCCAGCCTCAAGAACTTACTAACCATGTAAGCTTAGGCAAGTAATTTAACCTCTCTTTTTCTCAGTTTACTCTTCTGAAAATGAGCATCATAATACTCTTACACTCTAGGGTTGTTGTGAAGATCAAAAAAATAAAATTTTGTAGAGCTAGCACAGTGCCTGGCAAATAGTAGAGCTTAATAAATATCTATTCTCTTCCATTTCTGGATATTGCTATGAATACCATAGTCTCTGAAAAATCAAAATTGTTTATCACCCAAAGGGCATTAGAGAACTGAGTGATGGACATAAATAGGCTACAACAACTTGCCAATAGTGAATTATGTGCCAGAGGTAGAATAAAATAAATCAAGGAGATGAATAACTTTTACAGAATTACCTGAGAGTTGGAAAGGACTTTAGTGACCATTGAGTCCTATTCCCATCTGAGAATCTCCACTATAATATTCTTGATAATTGATCAGAAGCCCCTTCTAGAAGATATTCAGTAAGGAAAACACATCAATTTTCAAAGAAACTCAATTTTAAAATATTTTGCCTTGTAGAATGTGATATGCCAAATTGGTAGCTACCTAATGTTGAAAACTATAGGAAGACCATTGGAATTTTGGGCACATTGAAAAAGATTGCAAAAGGAGGGGAAACTATGAGTAGTAATCAGGCAAAGCACTTCAATAACCCAACTCTAAATGTGGTCATAAAAAGTTGAACATGACTTAAAAAAAAAAGAGTGAACACTGTGTAACTACTTATTTATATGCTGGTTCCTCCATGCTTCTGAAAGGACAGGAGCAATTTTATTATTAATTTTTCCTTCTTTGCATCACAAGTTTTTAAGTAAAGTGTCTGGCACATTGCAAGCATATATAATAAAGATATATTGACAAACTTTACCTAATTGTTTGGTTCCTGTTTCCTTTATAGCTCTTCATGACTTTACAATGTCAATGCATTAATGTGTATTTTCCCAGAGTGGATCCTGACTCTTCCTTTATCTCTTTATTCCACTCCCCTTGAAAATCTCACTTAGCCCCACAGCTTCATCTATCATGTTTATGCATAAGAATCTGACATAGGTATCTCTAGCCCTTATCTCTTTTCTCAGATGAGACCCACATCTTAAATGTTCATGACGGTATAAAAAAAGTTACCTAGCATTTTAGCCTACAGACAAAAGGTTTTTGTGGAAAAAAATGTAAGGATAGCAAAGAAGTGGATGATACCTGAATTCATCAAAAGCAAGATGGGATTAGAAAGAACTATTTGTCTGTGGATTGGGGAAATGATAAAGGAAAGAGATGTGGATTAGAAAAAGAGAGAGAGATTTGCCTACTTTGCAGCTTTGCAGATGGCTTGAAAATTACCAATGTAGATTCCTCATGTTTACTCATTTAGATATCCTGCCTATATTGAAATATATATATATATATATATATATATATATATATATGTAATTTTTTAGTTTGATTCAATGCCTTTCATTTCAATCTCCTTTGATGAGAGCAGGGAAAAAAGTTCAAGGAAAAAGCTCAGGGGGCGTAACTGTAGTTCTAGACTACCCTTTTTCCAGTTGTTCTTTATACTTTCTATTTTTCCTACCATCACAAGACTTTCGGGGATTAGGAAGAAATTTTTATGCATTGAATATCTATATCATTTATATTTTAGGAGGACTTACTCTTAGGTCTCTTGATACTGGGACTCACCAAATAAAGTGGAGGAAAATTCCTCCCCTAAAGATTTTTAAGAATTATATTTATCTATGTCTAAAATGACTTTTTCCACCTTATTGCCAAATAATAGAAAGATTAGAGTTAAATTCAGTATTTAGTTGAGTTAATAGACTCTTTTCAATTCACTAGAACACTTCATTCCCCATTTATTTAGTAGTTGCTCTATTTTTCCTATAAATTTTTCCATTTTCTGTGCTTTGAATCACATCAAACTTTTTTTGGAAAGAAAGTGGAAATAATTCATAACATTACTAAGATTATTGTAGCTCTATCATCATTGCTGTTATGTTTTATTTTTTGTTTGTTTGATTTTGTTGGATGGGAGGAGGGGAGAGGAATTGTGCTATATAGAAAAAACAATTGCAGAGTTACAGAGGGTAATACATCTACTTGCGAAAAACTTAACATTTAGATAGTATCATATCTTTTGTTTCTGAGTAAACAGGAATCAGGACAAGCAGCTGGAGAGCTCAAAATTAATTAATGTAAATTTTGGGCACTTAATTGCTATATTTGCATAATCCTCAAATTCATTTATAAAAAGGAGAATCACAGTTGAGTTTTGCTACAATTATTAATAAGTCTCCAGCCAGACTTCATTAAGTATATGAGTGAAATTAGATCTGAAGGGAGAAAAAAAATGTTATTTACATATTTTTGTTTGCTTGGCCTAGTGAAAAGATCACTGAACATGGAATCCAGAGACTTGTGTTCAAATATTCTGATTCTGAAACTTTACTACAGGGGCAGATTTTCCTCTAAATTACTTTGACTCTATGAGTTTCATTTTCCTCTAAAACAGAGCTAGTACAGATGAGGAACTGAGGCAACTAATAAGTGTCTGAGATTAAATTGAACTCAGGTCTTTCTAACTCCAGGACAAGTGTTCTATATCTTCCACCCCCTAGCAGATCATATACTTGCACTATTTAGGAGCAAATATTTAGAGTTGGCAGGAATTCTGATGTCCATTGAATCCAAATCTCTTTTCATAATCAAATGAGATAAAATATGCTCTTCACAAAGTTTGATCTGTTTTAGAAAAACTTGGTGGCTCTTTTTACAGATACATAATAGGCATTTAATAAAACTTGCTGGTAGATTGATGTATTTCTATTTTTGTTGTTAAAATTCATCTTCAGAGAGATTAAGTGACTCAGCCAATATCAGAAGATAGCAGGTTCTAAAGTTAAGTTTTTCATCTTATGAAAAGAGGAGTTGTTTTCAACCTTTTTTTCCCCTGAGGGATGGAGAGGTAACATATTTTGAAACAAGGAATTCCTATACTGCTTAACCCACCATTCCCATATAGTACATACCTGGACATTCAATTTCCCTTACCAAGTCTGCCAAAGAATAATTTACTATATTAGCAGTAAAGGCACACACCATCCATGATTCCACAATAACATACAGTGCCATACAAAACAAGTTAGAACTTGGGTTAAGAGGATGGTTCAGAGGGGCGGTTAGGTGGTGCAGTGGATTGAGCACTGGTCCTGGAGTCAGGAGTACCTGAGTTCAAATCTGATCTCAGACATTTAATAATTACCTAGCTGTGTGGCCTTGGGCAAGCCACTTAACCCAATTGCCTTGCAAAAAAGCTAAAAAAAAAGAGGATGGTTCAGCACAGTGACCCATAAATATTAAATTAGAAAAATGTAAATAAAGATCAACAATATTCAGGCTTCTTTTCCATTTTTTTTTAATGGAAGACCTGTTTGCTTTTTTTTC
This sequence comes from Macrotis lagotis, assembly GCF_037893015.1. NCBI lineage: Eukaryota > Metazoa > Chordata > Mammalia > Peramelemorphia > Peramelidae > Macrotis > Macrotis lagotis. The sequence goes on from NC_133659.1 coordinate 93,926,750, forward strand.
ATGGTGCTGACCTGAACAGAATCTAAGTTCCCAAACTACCCACATAGCACACACACACACACACACACACACACACACACACACACACAGAGATTTACATATGGAAACATATATACATGGTTAGTTGGTTGAATGCTTGTTGTACTTTATTCTTGAAGTGGACCAAAAATGACATTTCCATGTTTGAGTCAAGTCACAGTGTATCTGATTGTGTTTGGTCTGACCAATAAAAATTCAGAATGATCTACCACAAATTGGACACAAATAGGCTATGTTGAACATTTAGGGTGAATTCCCTAATTTGCACATCTCATTTTTCTTTGGAACTTCTACTTTACTTGTAGAGCAAACGCCTTCTCTGATTAGGGCATGCCATGCTAGGCAGTCTTGAGCCAGTTTCTCCTAGGTAGCACAATCAATTGCAAAATTCTTGAGAGAACTTGAATGTCCTTGTATCACTTTTTAAGACCACCATATGGACATTTGGCATTCAAACAATGTGGTCAGTCCATCAGAATGTTTTCTCTGTAGCAGAGTTTGAATTCATGAAAGTTTAGTTCAAACCTCAGCATCTGATATCTCATCCTGACAAGTGATCCTCAGACAATTTAAATGAAAGTGATTCAGTTTCCTGGTAAGGTGTTGGTATATACTGTCCAGCTTTCACAGGCCTACAACACTGGGGTCAGTAGAACAGTTTTGTAGAGCTTTTGCCTGGTAGGCAGTTAACTTTTTTCCCCCACACTTTTTCTTTGGAGCCACCTAAATACCAAACTAACTATGGCAATCATGAGTCAACAACATTATCAATGTGTATGTACACTGCTAGAAAGTGTACTGCCAAGATAAGTGAAGTCATCCACAGTATTCAAAGCTTTTCCATTTTCTGTAATTGATAGTTCTCTCAATCGACAGTGGGATAAAGCTGATAAAGTACCTGATGTTGACTACTAGGTGAAAATTAAAACAAGGAACAGAGAATCAAACTATATTTTGTTGCATTTCAGATTCAGAAGTTGCCTTCAGTACACAATCATCTGAAGACAAGATATCATATACCCATACTCCCTCCACTTGGACTGTAGTCTTTCAAGTAGAAATTTTGTCATAGGATGGTGGCTGACCTTTATGCTATATTCTTCCTCATTTGAAGGTGTTTGATAACATGACTGTAAACAACATGCTAAAAAGCATGGAAGCAGGGCAGGTAGGTGGCACAATAGATATAGCACTGGCCTTGCAGTCAGGAGGACCTGAGTTCAAATTTGACCTCAGACACTTAAAGATTACCTAGCTGTGTGGCCTTGGGCAAGCCATTTATCCCCATTGGCTTGCAAAAAAAACCCTAAAACAAACAAAAAACTAATGAAAAGCATGAAAGCAAAGACATAGCCTTGTTTTACCCACTGATGGCTTGGAAAGAGCACGAGTACCATATATTATCCAGAACCAGGGCAAGCATGTCATCATGAAATTTACACAATACAGAATAAGTCTGGGCAACCAAATTTTGACAAAATTTTCCATAAGTCCTTGGTGACTAATAGTATCAAAGGCCTCTGTTCTACTCCTTGTATTTGAATCTGAGGTAAATGGTTAACAGCTTTCAACAAGATGTCAGCCTGTTGACAGCACCATAAAATCATTCAGTCTATCTCTCTAGGACAGGGTGGGGAACCTTTTTTTTTCTTCCAAGGGCCATTTGGATAGTTGTATTCATCTGCTATAGTTGGCTAAACATTTAATTAATTCATTCATAAAAAGCTCCTAGATTTATTAAATTTTGAGTTCCCACCCATGGTTGCCATGTCTGTACCAGATTCAAGGCTGTGCATTCCCTACCCTGTACTAGGATCCTTTAACTATCATTAATTAATGTGCCTTTATGGGCACTGAGTGGTTGCAGTGCATCATAGGTCTTTGACTTATGAGCCTTTGAGCTTTCAGAACATCAAAAAACATTTTGGATCATTACTATCAGCATAAAACTAAATTTATCTGCCTTCTTACTGAGCTAAAAATCCCTCAAAACTTCATTTGTACTTTACTTTTGATGGAATTCAATTCTGCCTTTGTGAGATAGATGAACTATCCTGTTGGTAAACCCTATTGACTTCTCATTTTTCATTTAATAGATCCTACATTCCTCGGTCTTGATGTCTGTGAGTATTCCAAACCAGGGGAGCAAATGCCATGTGGTATACCAAATATCTGAACATTACCCACTCCTTTTCTGTTCCACTGTTGCCAAATGTGTGTTGACTCAACTTCTTTTTTTGTATTTTTATCTTCAGTGCCTACTGCAGTGACTGTTCCATAGGAGGTACTTAATAAAAGTACTTAATAAAGGTACTTAATAAAAGTCTTCTGATTGATTACTAACTGGACTTTGCTCAGTTTCTCTTGAATTGATGTATGGAATTGAAAAGCAAGGAGTTCTCCATGCAAGAGAATCCAATAACATTCTATCTAATCTAATCTATCTATCATCTATCAATATGTGTGCATGTGTGTGTATGTGAGTGTATATAAATTAACACTGTTTAAGGCAAACGAACAAAGGGTTTTTAGTTGATTTTTCTGTTGTGTTCTAATGTGTGGTTTAAATGAGGTTATGCTATTATGCTACTAAAACCCTGCCCCCTAATAAGAATGATCAATATTCAAAAATACAAAATGACCCTTTGACACCAAATGTAATGTTAAGATCATAAAAACTTACAAAACACGAACATGACATTTCTACCAGAATTCAAGGGAAACTACGGTTTTCATATACTCTAGAAATTATTTTCAAATATTTCTAATGCGTTTGTTAATCATTCCCAGTTTATAGGCATCAGTCCAAGTTATTTTCTAAGCCTTCACACACACACACAAACAACTGCCTTTGTGTCCACAGCATTCTCAGAGTAGGTGCTAAATGCATACTTGTTTGTGCCTTTTGATTTTTTTAAAGACAAAATAAGGAAACTAGGCAGATGCCTGGGGAGGAATTCCAGGAAAAACCTCCTTTCTTCAAAACTCCCTCTCCCATCAGTCATAATTACTGAGATTCCTTCATTAAATATTCATTTCACTGGATGTTGCTGTTTCTAAGCAGACCTTTACAAATTCTCAAATTGTGTGTGAGTGTAAATGTTAGTGTGGAGGTGGGAGGTAGGGAATAGATTCAGCATATTGGAAACTCTCAAATGGAAAGAATCTTCAAGCTTTCTTGGCTTCAAAACCAGTCCTTCATCCACTAAATCCTGGACAAAATAATAATGAAATTATAATACATTACTGTTTATGGAATCAATTAGATTAGCTTTAAACACTGAACAAGACCCTGAGAAAATGTGGCATAGAACATAAGCGATTATGTGGGGAGGAAGGGACTTGAGAAGATCAAATCTGAGACATAGAGCTTTATCTACTAAGGGCATATTAAAGTATAGTGAAGGTCTCCAGGTCTGTGTATTTGGGAATAGGAGGAATGGGGAATATGATAGAAAATAAGGAAAGTTATCCTCTACAAGAAATGAGCAGGAAGTTGAATTGAGAGGTTAGATGAGAATATGAAGTCTGTGACAAGTCTTTTCTGGAAACAGAGAAGACCTTGGCATTGTTCCCTGATAGATATTCTCCCTTGTTCATTTTTGCTCTGGTGTTTGGACTTGGCTGCTTGGAGACAAAATGTATGCTTTTCAACAATCTTGTTGATATAAAAGTATTAAGAAATACCCACTATAAAGAAGATAGTGTTTGTACAATACTGTCAACAAGATCATTTAAAATGCATTTATTTTACCTGGATTTATTTAATAAAAAAAAAACATTTCTTCTGACAATGGGAAACATATCTTTAAACTCCCAGGAGATCTAACTCCTACTGACCTTGCACAATGATTCACTCTCCTAGTCACTTTTCAGTTTCAAAGAAAAAAAATTGTTTCATTCAGTCAAAGTTTTTCCTTTTGAATTCTGCTTCTTCCTTTTATTCATGAACTATAACTTTCTCCTAGTTATGGGGGGGGGTACTGTGGAGTTAAAGCATAGATAAATCAACAATACAAAACCTCACTTGATTCAATGGCTTTTTCCATCCTTTACAAAAGTTGTTACCTGAGGATGAAAATAAATTTATTTCCATTAAAAGAATGAGTGAAATGGCCAAAAGGATTCCAGAATGAAAATAAGTAAATGGAAGAAATAACTGACTTTGAGAATCTATGGCCTGTTTCTGATTTTTTTAAGAGTTAACTTAAATTTAATTATTAATTGTTTTCCTTAACAGGAAACAGACTCTTAAAAATTTTCCTAAATCACTTCATCTGCCAAGCAGACTTGGAAAAATTACCTCAGATGCAGGTGATTAATCTAAATACCATTTATTCTATTCTATAACTTCATTCAAGCTATGAAGTTCTACTTTATAAAATATAATTGAAACTTTAATCTAAAGGTTTATCTTTAAAATGGAACAGAACAAATAGAATACAATAAAATTAGGACTTAAAATATGAAAGCCTCAAGTCCCAGTTCCAATTGCATTTAATTTTTATAATTTTAAATTACTCTTTTCTAAAATATTTTCAACCTGTCTTCTTTTCCAATGATTCTAAATGTCTGTACCTAAAGGAAAGAATGTTAATTTGAAAAAGGGAGATAAATTTCAAAGGCAGTAATGATCTTCAATCAAGGGGACTTCAGCAGAAAGGTCTGACCTGAGAAATAAATGGTCAGTTGAATTGAGAGGTTAGATTAAAATACAAAGTCTGTCACTAGTCTCTATTTTCCTCATGTCATACCTTACACATATATACCCAATTACCCAAATGTCCTTGTGCAAGGCTCACAATACAGAGTTATATAAACATTTGACTTTTGATCTACAGAAGACAAAAATTACCAGGAAACTGTTAAATGTGGCTAAGAGAGACTTCAGAGATATGAAAGAGATGAAGTCTAACCAGGAAATGTGCCTGCATAGGAAATATTATAATTTTATATTAAGTATTTTGGAAGAGTTATAAATATGCTATGGTCATCTTCATCTGCAGTAGTAATGTTAGTAGTATTGTAGTATTAGTAATAGTAATATTTCCCATGTAGTAGTGATATTAAGAACAATGATATAAAAAAATTGCTGGGAAAATAGGAAGTTAATATGGAAGAAACTTAGATTAGACCAATACCTCACACTCTTTACCAAGATAAGATCCAAACAGATACAGGATTTAAACATAATAAACAATACTATAAGCAAATTAGAAGATCAAGACCTGTCAGATCTATGGAAAGGGGAGCAGTTTATGACTAAGGAAGAGATGGAGAACATCACCAAAAACAAACTAGATGATTTCTATTGCATTAAATTAAAAAAACTATTGCACAGATAAAACCACTGTAACCAAGATCAAAAGAAATGTAGCAAATTAGGAAACAATCTTTACAACTAATGATTCTGACAAAGGACTCATTTCTAAAATATACAAAGAACTGAGTCATATTTTTTTTAAAAAAATAAAAGCCATTCCCCAGTTGACAAATGGTCAAAGGATATACAAAGGCAATTTACAGATGAGGAGATCAAAGCAATCCATAGCCATATGAAAAATTACTCTAATTCATTAATTATCAGAGAAATGTAAATTAAAGCTTCTCTGAGGTACCACCTCACACCTCTCAGACTGGCCAATATACTCAGAAAGGATAATGACCATTGTTGGAAGGGTTGTGGGAAATCTGGGACACTATTACACTGTTGGTGGGGCTATGAACTCATCCAACCTTTCTGGAGAGAAATTTGGAACTATGCCCAAAGGGCAACAAAAATGAGCATACCCTTTGAGCCAGCAATACTGCTGGGTCTATACCCTGAAGAGATGATGAAAAAGGGTAAAAACATCACTTATACAAAAATATTCATAGCAGCCCTGTTTGTGGTGGCAAAGAATTGGAAATCAAGTAAATTTCCTTCAATCAGGGAATGGCTTAGCAAACTATGGTATATGTATGTCATGGAACACTATTATTCTATTAGAAACCAGGAGGGAGGGGAATTCAGGGAAGCCTGGAGGGATTTGCATGAACTGATGCTGAGTGAGATGAGCAGAATCAGAAAAACACTGTGTACACCCTAACAGCAACATGGGGATGATGATCAACCTTGATGGACTTGCTCATTCCATCAGAGCAACAATCAGGGACAACATGGGGCTCTCTGCAATGGAGAATACCATCTGTATCCAGAGAAAGAACCGTGGAGTTTGAGCAAAGACAAAGCCATGGACTATTTTAATTTAGAAAAAAAAACTGTTATCTTATTGTCTGATCTTGTTATCTCTTATACTTTTTGTTTCTTCCTTAAGGATATGATTTCTCTCTTATCACACTCAATTTGGATCAATGTACAACATGGAAACAAAGTAAAGACTGACAAATTGCTTTCTGTGGGTGGGGTGGGGAGAGGGAAGTAAGATTGGGGGGAAAATTTGTAAAACTCAAATAAAATCTTTAATAAAAAAATAACAGTGATATGACTATAAGTATAAAAATAGAGGTTCAAGAAATTACAGCAGAATTTTTCTAAGGATTCATTTTTTTCTTTCTGTTCTTCAAATTGGAGGAAATAAAATTTATCACCCTGGACTTAAAATAGCTCAAGTCCCAGTTCCATAAATTATGTTCTTGTTCAAGTTACTTATCATCTTTGAGTCTTAGTTTCCTCATCCAGATAGCAATAGATAGACAAATAGATGTGGAAACTGACGGTATATGTGAATGGACATATATGTGAACCCTTGCATTATATAACTCACATGATTTTTGTGAAAATACTTTATAAATCTGAGTTCTTATTTTTGTTATAGTCATTAGCACATAATCACTTAAAATCCTTCTCTAATAAAGAATAATGATAAGTAGATACTGAAAAAGGAAAAAAAATAGTTAACATAGAACTGACAATTCAAGATAAATTATGAGATGGTGAGAAAAATATAGCTACCCTTAACAAGGTCAAGTGAACAGGTCTCAGAACTACTTTGTTGGATAATGCATATGTGGCCAGTTTTAATTAAGTAAAATATGAAAGAAAATTTGTGAAATTTCTTTTTTGTTGCATTTTGCAAGGCAATGGAGGGTTAAAGTGACTTGCCCAAAGTCCCAAAACTTAGGTAATTATTAGTAGTTTGAGGCCAGATTTGAACTCTATTTCTTGTGACTCCAGGGCTGGTGCTCTATTCACTGTACCACCTAGTTGCCTAGAATTGCTGAAATTTTACAAGCTTAGACATTATTAAATATTTTCCCTTCCTTCTCTTCTTCCTTCCTTCCTCCTCTTTTTCTTTCTTTTTCCTTTTTTCCTTTCTTTTTTCCTTTCTTCCTTTTTCTTTCTTTCTTACTCATTCTCTCTCTCTCTCTCTCTCTCTCTCTCTCTCTCTCTCTCTCTCTCTCTCTCTCTCTCCCCCTCTCTCGTCAAGAACTTCACCTGTCAATGCAAATAAGCTTTCTTTGTCACTTAGAATAGTTATTCTTAACTCTGACAAAGGGATCAGTGAATGTTTTAAAAAATTATATTAATTTTCTCTCTAAAAGATGTTTCATTTCTTGCACATATAAATATTCTGTTTGTATTCAGTATTTACTTTTAGTCAGAGATTGAGCTAAATTAAAGCAAAAGGCAAAAAAGAGTAGTCCATATTAAAAAAAACTGCATGGATAAAATGTCTTTTAGAATGTCTCAAGAGTTTATTCAGAAATTGTGATTTTTCTCAGTCACATAGTCAGTAGATTTCAAAGACAAAACAACTCATGACTTTACTGACTAAAACCCACTGCCACTTCTAGAACTAGTCTTCTCACACTGACAACACAACACCTCTATTCTAAAGGCTTCTTCCTCTAATGGATGAATTCCTTCTAGAACATCTATTTGAGGAAGAACCTAAGCCAACCATGACTCTTCAAACTCAGACCAGTTCATGACTCTCAAGTCTAGTTCTCTTCCATCTCATTCTTTCTCTATTCAACCCTTTTATTTTACATATTGTTGTCCAATATCTTATCCCACTGGTTTGTAAATTACTATTTAATAGGAGAAATTATTTAATAAATATTCCCAGCACTCAACACACTGTCTGGCATCTAGTAAATAATAAATAAATTATTTATTTACCTATTTATCTATCATGAACCCAGGTCTGCCTGCTTTGGAGGTCAGTTCTCTATTATTCTGTTATTTCTCCCAAATCATATAATGAATATCAGAAATGGGACCCACAAAGATCTTGGAGCTGAAGTCATCAGATAAATCAGTGAAATAAATTTAATGGAACTTAATTTAAAATATTATACATGAACTCAAAAAAAAAAAGAATTCTCTGTTTGGCATTCAAAGCACTTCTTAACCTAGCCCTCTACTGTCTTTTCAAACTTAAACTTTATTTCCCAATATATACTTATCAATCAAGTTACATTGACCTCTGTCTTTTGGTTCTGGGAATTTTCTCTGACTGTCTTCCATACCTATGACTCTCTTCCTTTTTTTTCTCCAAATTACCTCCCTGGCTTCCGTGAATCCTGAAGCCCTACCTTCCCAACACTTCTTAGCTCCAGCACTTTCCCTCTCCTGATAATTTGTTTATCCTGTATATAGCTTGATTTGTAGATATTTATTTGCATTTATTTGTCTTCCCCTTTACATTGTAAGTTCTTCCATGGTTATAGATGTAGAGACCATATTACAATTCTTTCTGTCAAGGGGAGGCAGAAGGGAGGGGAGGAAGGGGAAAATGTAAAAAAATAATGATTGTTGAAAACTATCATTACATGTAGTTGTAAAAATAAGTAAATAAAAATTGCGAGCTCCTCAAGGACAAAGACTTTCTTTTGCCTCATTTTGTAACTCTAGCATTTAGCAGGGTCTAACACATAGTAGGAATTTAGGAAAGTTGACTGATGATAGTCAGTCTTACCTGAAATAGATTTGGAGGTTTAGTGAACTGCAGGCTCAATGCATAAACAGTATGACATAGCCAAGTAAAAGAAAATATTATTGATTAAATTAAGAGAAATATATTTATAATCCTATTTTATTATAATAGTAATTAGATTCATAAATTTCTTTATGAATATTAGCTCACTGGATCCTCACAACAACCTGGGAAGGAAGATCTTATTATTATTTAAACTCAGAGCAGTTTTTCCTGTTTTATGTCCAACAATTCAGGTATTCCTTTTCCAGCTCCAACATTCTGTCTACTGACTCACTAGCACTAGGATAATGAGGATGATTTCTCCTAGTCTCCTTCTACTGCTAGAGTTCTATATTTAGAATGTTCTTTAGTCTGTATATTTTAAAGCCTTTTTAACTTCTGCATCAGTCCCCACCTTGTTTATATTATATAGTTTTGTTTAGTCTTAATTTTGATTAAGATGCTTTCTAATTTATTATATTTGTAGTATAATATTATTATCACTATTGTTTTTAATGATTGACCCCAGGAGGGAAGAATGAGGACAAATGAATGGAAGCTATAGAGAAGTAGAATCTGGCTTGCCTGAAGCTTGATATGCAAAGGGCTATCTTAAGATTTTGGAGGTTTTTAAAAAGAACATGAATGAGCATTTGTTGGAAATGCTGTAAAAGGGAATCCTTCTGTGACTCCTTCCCATATGTTCTGCTCTTTCTAAACTAACTTTAGAGCTATAAAGGGAGTTTTAAAAGGCTCATATAATTTTTCCCATCTTCCCTTTCTTTTTTTAAGTTCATTCCTTCCTTCAGTCTTTGAAAAATTTGCAGCTTCAGATATAGGTTTTCAAGCTTATGAACTTTAAAAAAATTGCACAAATTTACTTAACCATCTATAGATGACAGAATTAATTAGTGTCATCTCTGTTAACAGAGGCAATGCTTGAACATTGCATATATGTGGGAGAAATTTATATCTACCTGAAATTGTACACGTTTTCATAGAAGTAATATCAGCATTACAATAGAATTAACAACAGCAATGAAGATTTATATGTTGCTAGAGGGTTTTCAAAGTGTTATAAATGCTTTACCTCATTTATCTTCACAACAATCTTTTGAGGTAGTATGACTTTCTATTCTCTCCCTTTAATAAGATAAGTAAACTGAGGATAAATTAGGTAAAGTGACTTGTTGAAGGTCATACAACTAGAACATGAAAGAGTTAGGATTTGAATTCAAATCTTTCTGACTTCATGCCTAAAATGCAATTTACAGTTAAAAATTACATAGTTGGGGAAAACTATATTATTGGATAAGGCATATATGGTTTAGATATTTATTAAATGCTAAAATAATTAAAATGTGCTAGAAAATATAAAGCACACAGTTTTGTTTTGTGAGTAAGGGAGGCATTTGACAAAATTTGATAAAGGATAAGGAAAGGAAAAGAAAGTAATAAGAGACATAAACTCCTTTATCCTCACTATCTTCCATCATTACAGCAGTTTGTACACTGGCTCATCTGAACATAAAACAAAATGTAACAACTCTGCTAACCCCACATATGCAGTCCTCCTAAAAATATATATATTTACTTGTATATAGGTTCTATATCTAGAAAGAACTAATTGTTGATTTGATACATTTGGGGCTCCCTAATACTTCTCCTTTTTTATTTTATTAGATCATTGAAATATATTTTGATAACATAGCTTTATAACATGAACTTCCTAATGATTTTAAAGACTCCTGTATATATATATATATATCTATATATATAGATATAGATATAGATATATTTTCATAAACCTTAACTAATATTTGAACAATTCAAGATAAAAGTTTTTAAATAAATGGAATAAGATAAATCTTTATTCCCCATGAAGATGATTAGAATTACTGCTGCATGTGATTCATGAATATGCAAGATAATGATTCTTAATGAATGCTACCAAATGGATGTGATTTAGAAATAAAAGCTGATGATATTTAATTTACTGCACATTAAATGACACTATAAATGCATTGCCTTTCTTAGTAAAAATCACATACATTTTTTACCATATGCTTAAATACAGAACCCACTTTAATGTTTTGAGAACTCTATACATCACTCTCATGTCTTTATCCTGGCATTTTAATGAGGGTAGGGTGCTTCTATAGCTGCATACCATGAATGCAACCCTATTGAGAAGTTGGAATTTCAGACATAAAAAATACACAGATACTGTGAGTCTACGAAATGGAATTTCAGGAAATGATATAACATGAAGTACTGAAAGGACTTCTAGCAATAAAATAATTTTTAAAAAAGACTCACTTAAGGCAATGTTATTAGCCAAAGCAGAGCAAAATAAAAATTTAAGTACAATGCAATTGGGCTGAGAGTGTTTAACTTATGAAATTAAAATGTTAATTCACTTAATCTAAATGGGGGAGCACAGTAATGAACAAGATGCTAAGGATAACATGGAGAATGGATATATGAGGTATGATTTAACAATAAAATGGCAATTCATTTTGCTAAACTACCTATAGATCATCAATATGAAGTCCAAGTACAATAGGTATAATCCCTGTTCCATCAAGGGCCCTTCAAATGACTTAAGTCAGTCCTCCTGCTCTACCTCTTGTCCCATTCCCAGTTCTTTGCATAATCTTAGTATAGCCTAATCATAGCATAATCTTTTTTTTTTTTTGCAAGGCAAACAGGGTTAAGTGGCTTGCCGAAGGCCACACAGCTAGGTAATTATTAAGTGTCTGAGACTGGATTTGAACCCAAGTACTCCTGACTCCAAGGCCAGTGCTTTATCCACTACGCCACCTAGCTGCCCCTATCATAGCATAATCTTAATCAACCTGAATAATTTTCCCTTTCTATTTTCCTCCCAGATATTATTGTCAGACAGCCAATAAACATTTTTAAGTACCTACTATATTCTAAGCTCTGAAGCAACAAAGAAAGGTAAAAAACATGGAGTATCACATTTTTGATGCTGTTTTCAAAAATCATCTTCAACAACACATACAGATAAATAGTGTAAGACATTCCTTACACAAGACTCACTACAGGTAGTTGAAGCTATTTATCAAAACTTTAACATGATCCCATTCTGGGATCAATTCTGGTTGGTGGTTATGTCCATTTAATTCACTTTTTTTAATGTTCATTTGTTTGTCCTATACTTCTGATTTTTATCAGGGAGAGAAATCCTAGTTTTTAAACTCTATCTTGGGAAGCAGGTTCTCACTAGTAAGATCTCTTTGAGGCATTTAGAGTTTATATGTGTAGAAGCAAAATTAGTATGTATCAGAGGCAGAACTTGAATCCAGTTCTTCCTGAATCTTTCACTTTTCTATTCAATATGCTGTATTACCTCTCTCAGCTGATGAACCGATTATTCATTATTGATTGCATACACACAATGAACAAAGAAACCAAAAAACATCTGACTCTATAGAAGTATATAACTGTTAAAAATGAAGACTATGTATACAAGATGGAGTAAACATATAACATTGGCTAAGTTATCAGCAATTTGCTATGTTTCTTCTAATTAAAATACATTTCAACTAGTTTTAAAAGAAAAATATATCTGTTAATGCTAAACTTACCAGCAAATTTGATGTGGAATTTATTTTCTGGCTTCAATATCTGGACATACAAAGGACAATTTGGAGCAAAATCTTTAACTGCCCATGCTCTCAGAATGGTTTGGTGATCCTAAAAAAACCAAAATAAATAATGATGATGATGATGTTGGCTAAAAAAAGGTGATCTGAGGAAACAGAAAAATCAGTACCATCATTAAGAGGCTGACAGGTTTTGGTTGGAATGTGGGACAGAGAAGGAAGAGATGGACACAAAAAAGAAAAAGAAAGAGAAGAAAATGTGCATAATAATGCAAAAGGCATGGGATCATTTCCATTGTTGTTTTAATCAGGACTGTTAAAGAAATGAAAATCCAATTTAATTTAGAAGATAAAATGAAGTTTCATTCCCACTAGCAGGTATAAAGAATTGAATTACTGAATTCAGGAAGAAATATTTGCTGCTGCTTGATGATTCCTTTATGAAGTGAAGAGGAACAGCAGTATATAGATGCAGAATAGACATCTCCCTGAATTATGTATAAGAAATATGACAGAGAATCTGAGAGGTTTTATCAAACCTACTGATTATTTCCCATTCCTGATAATTCAAGTAGGAATGAATTATTATGGAAGAAATTTAGATTATGTCTAAGGACTTAAATCTTGAAGAAACTTAAGGATTTAGCAGAAAGGGTATATGTAGGTTTATTTTTTAATTTTTTTGTTTTAATATTTAAATTTTTTTCCAATTACATGCAAAAGAATCTTCCTCTAAAATCAAATAATAGCATGACCTCCTGGCAAGTTTACAGTTTCATCTGCTCTTGCTATGTATATTCTGAGCCTATTCTCTTGTCACTGTATAAGTTTTCTGATATCCCTCAGCTTTGGGAAATCCTTTCCAAGATGGTCTCCATAACCTAATGGTAGGTGAGTAAAACCCCAGAGAAATAAACTCTGAGACTAATTCATTTTTCTTTATTGTTGTCATGTCATTTTAACTTCTATTTTAAGGTTCCAATATCAGGTTAACAGGGTTAAGTGACTTGCCCAAAGTCACACAACTAAGTATTAAGTATCTAAGGCTGGACTGGAACCCAAGTCCTGCTATTTCCAGGGATAGTGCTCTGTCCGCTGTGCCACTTAGCTTATTTGTTTTTGTTTTTAATAGGAATGGTTAAAGTATTTTGTCAAAAAAATTTTCTGCATTGATTAAAATAATCATATGATTGCTGTCAGTTTTGTTATCCCTGAGATCAATTAAACTAATAGTTTTCCTAATTGTGAGTCAGCATTTTTAGTATCAGTTCCACCTGGTTGTAGTATGTAATACTGATAACTAATTCTGTTGTAATATACATTCACAGACCCTCTTACAAAAACAGACATACATCCATACACATATATACACAAATAGATGTTATAAATAATTCATCAGTATTTAGTCCAAAATGATTAAAATAGTTTTTTTAATTAAGACATCTTAATAAATGGTACACCTCTCTCAAGGGAAGAGGGGCTTTCCAATCATATGTAAAAACAATGTTAACATTTATTTTTTAATAATTTGTGAGTTCCAAATTCTCTCCTCTCCCTTGCCATCGCCCATTGAGAAGGAAAACAATTTGCTATAGGTATTAAATGTGCAGTCATGTAAAACATTTTAATGTTAGTCATGTTGTGAAATAAAACACAGACAAAAATGAAAGAAGTAAAGAAAAATATGTTTTTATCTAAATTCATATTCTTTCAGTTTTTTTAATCTGGAAGAGGATTATTTTGATGAAAAATACTTCGGAATTGTGTTCAATCACTGTCCTGTTGAAAACAGTCAAGGCAATCACAGTTTATCATCATATAATATTGCTATTAATTGTATGTGATATTCTGCTTCTGCTCATTTTGCTTTGCATCAATTCATGTAAAGCTTTTCAAGGTTTTTCTGAGAGCATCTAGCTCATCATTTCTTGTAGTAAAATAGTATTCCATCACATTCATATTCAATAACATGCTCAATTATTCCCCAATTGGTGATAACTCCCTGTATTTGCTGTAATTTGCTACCACTAAAGAGTTGCCTTTACTTATTCCCTTCCACTCCAACTGTGCTATAGATTTCTGTATCTAACTTGAATGTGTATGCTATTCCTTCTTTGAGTCAATTCCAATGAGATTAAAGTAAATTTCCCCCTACACTTTCATTGTAAAAGCTTTTTCTTGCCTCTTTTATAAATTATTCTATTCTACTTCTCACTTTCCCTTTCTCCCAGTGCATTCCTCTTTCTTATCGCTTAATATTATTTATTTTTCATTTTTTTAGATTTTTCAAGGCAATGGGGTTAAGTGGCTTGCCCAAGGCCACACAGCTAGGTAATTATTAAGTGTCTGATGTTGGATTTGAGCCCAGGTATTCCTGACTCCAAGGCCAGTGCTCTATCCACTGTGCCACCTAACCACCCCCCTTAATATTATTTTTAAATAATCATGCCATCATATTCAACTCACATCATATTCAACTCAAACATATTGTCTATGCTTACACCTTCTAAATGTCCTAATAATGAGAAAGAAAGTCTTAAGATTTACACATATCATTTTCACAGGTAGAAATATAAACAGTTTAACCAATTGAATACCATTATTTCCCAAGTCTTGTATTTATAAATCAGAATTTCTACTCAAATCTGGTCATTTCATCAAGAATGCTTGTAAGTCCTTTATTTCATTGAATATCTATTTTCCCCTAAGGATTATACTCAGTTTTTCTTGGCAGGTGATTTGTGGTTGTAATTCTAGATCCTTGGCCCTCCAGAATATCAAATTCTAAAACCTCTGATCCTTAAGGTAGAAGTGTTAAATCTTGTGTAAACCTACATAAGATTCCACTGTATTTGAAATGTTACACTTTTACTATTTGCAATGTTTTCTCTTTAACATGGGAGCTCTAGAATTTAGCTCTTAGATATCTATGTGGGAGTTGTCATTTGGGGATCTCTTTTAGGAGGTGATCAGTAGATTCCTTCCATTTCTATTTTACTATGTAGTTCCTGAATTTCAGGGCAGCTTTCCTTGATAATGTCTTTAAATATGAAGTCTAGGCTCCTTTTAAAATCTTGTCTTTCAAGTAATCTAATATTTCTTAAATTATGTCTCCTGGATCTATTTTCCAGGTGAATTTTTCTTCCAATGATACATTTCATGTTATTTTCTAGTTTTTTTTTCATTCTTTTGGTTTTCTTTTATTAATTCTTGAAGTTTCATAAAATGATTAGTTTCAACTTGCTCAATTGTAATTTTTAAGGAATTATTTTCTTCAGTGAACTTTGGCACCTGTTTTCTCATTTGTTAGTGAATTTTTGGACATATTTTTTCCATTGGCCAATTCTATTTTTCAAAGCATTATTCTCTTCATTGTATTTCTGTACCTCTTTTACTATTTGGTCTAATCTATTTTTTTTTTAGTTTTTTTACAAGGCAAATGGGTAAATGGCTTGCCCAAGGCCACACAGCTAGGTAATTATTAAATGTCTGAGACAGGATTTGAACCCAGGTACTCCTGACTCCAGGGCCAGTGCTTTATCCACTGAGCCACCTAGCTGCCACTGGTCTAATCTATTTTTATGATATTAATTTATTCAGCATTTTTGTGCCTCTTTCACCAAAGTAATTGACTCTTTTTTTGCATGAATCATCCTCATTTTTCTTTCCATTTTTTCTCTACTTTTGCTACTTGATTTTTCAAATCCTTTTTGAGTTCTTCTATGCTCTGAGATCAATTCATATTTTTATTTGAAGCTTTGAATTTAGCAGTTTTGACTTCGTTGTTTTATGAATTTGTCTTGATCTTCCCTGTCAACATAGTAACTTTGTATACTGAGGATCTTTTTTG
Organism: Macrotis lagotis; assembly: GCF_037893015.1. Lineage (NCBI taxonomy): Eukaryota > Metazoa > Chordata > Mammalia > Peramelemorphia > Peramelidae > Macrotis > Macrotis lagotis. The sequence continues at coordinate 93,943,195 of NC_133659.1, forward strand.
ACTGTTTATTCTTTTTTCAGCCTATTTCATGATTTTTAACTCTATGCTAAAGTGTCATTCTGCTTGTGGAGTAAAGAGAATGCTATCCTCAGATTCAGGAGGGACTTTTGCATTTGTTTTCAAAAAACATTCTGGAGACTTGTAAATTTTTGGTTCTTTCAAATTGGTATGATCTAGGGAGAAGTATGTTTATTACTCTCCTGGTTTCTGTGCTGATCAGTAAGCAAACACAAACACTCTTTTCTGTCTTGGAACTGTGACCAGAGTCCTAGCTTCCCACTAGCTAAAATCTCTAGTATGCTAGTGCTTCCTTGCTCTGGAAATGGGACCCCAAACTTTGACATAGGTCAAAATGATATTTTTTCCTTTGTTCTCAAAGAAGACCATGACATCAGGAAGGTGATGCCATGACTTGCAAATGTGAGGCCATGACATAAAAATGAATTGGATTTGAGTGAGGGAGAGCTGTGCAGTCACCAACTTCATTTTCTCCTCCAGAGTTATTTGGGTCTGATGACCAGATATGGATTGAGATGACTGGAGATGGCTCTGAATGAGATGCAATCAGAGTTAAATGACTTTTCCAGGGTCATACAACTAATGCATCTCAAGTGTCTGAGATGAGATTTGAACTCCAAGGTTAGTACTGTAGCCACTGCACAACCTAGTTGCCTCAAACATGAGATAATATATAATTCAATCACTGCTGTTCTATCTATAGTATCACCAAGTTGCCAAATATGATACAAGTATGGGCAATGCCACAGAATTCTGCCCCTGTACCAACAAAGGGGCTGTAATCTTTTTATCAGCTGTCTGATCTCCTTACTTTTCTGAACTAAGAGGTTTGGAAATTACCACTACTGTTACTGATTCAGTGAACAGCAAGGCTTACTGCTAGTTAACTGGGACTTGTTCTGTGCTGACCTGTGTTCCTGTCACTGAGGTATAACAGACCTTTTCTGTGGACCTTCTAAGCTGTCTTGAGTTGGAAAATTCTTTCAACTCATCCTTTAATGGGGTCTTCAACTGCAGAATTTGTTTTAGGGCATTATATAAAGGTTTTGGTGGAAGGTTTAGGGTAGAATTTCTCTGCTGTCTTTATTTCATTTCCTGTATTTTAATTTCTTCTATTTTCATTCTACCTAATTTATTTCATACTACTTCACTCCACTTGTTTTATAATAAAACTAAAATTGATATCTTGTCATACTCTATAGCTATCCTTAGGTTTCTTGTTCCTCTACTCAAAACAACACAAAAAAGGTCCATTCCGCCTTATTTCTAACTGTGGCAAGTCTTCCTGTCTTCAAGACCCAGGTCAAATGTCATGACTCTTTCAGTAAATATTTCCAGATAGATGCCCACAGAAAGACCTTATTCATTCCCTATCACTCTAAGAAGGTGGTTTTATAGAATTATCAAGTCATATTCTATATTATGGTAGCTTAAGTAGGCACTATATCCTATCACTATAAACTCTTTCAAAGCAAAATCTATATCTGTGACAAATATCTATATTTTCCACAATATACTGTACTGTTGTATGTTCATAGTAGATATTTAATATGCATTTTTAATTGAAGTTGAAGTTGAATTTAATCTTATCTATGAAGTTCAGGTCCCTGGAAGAGATGGGATAAAAGCAAAGCAAGTAATTATACATGGGACAGTTTCAAAGAGCAGGATATACTGGTTTTTTTTGTTGGGGATTTTTGTTTTGTTTTTCTGATCCAGGCTAAAAGACAAGGAAAATAAATTCCTTTTTACAAAAGCATGAGAAAGAGACTTATTAATCTGATCAATATGGCTGCAAATTAAGTTTTAGAGAGTGAAAAATGATCCAAGAGGATGCATAAAAACATTATAAGGGGGACAGATAGATGGCATAATGGATAGATCATTGGCCCTGGAGTCGGGAGGACCTGAGTTCAAATCCAGCCTCAGACACTTAATAATTACCTGGCTGTGTGACTTTGGGCAAGTCACTTAGCCCCAACAGCCCTAAATAAATAAAAGTTAAATAAAAGAATCTCAAGGGAAATGATGAAAAACAAAATATAAAGGAATGTGACTTAGCTCTACTAAATTTAAAACTATACCATAAAGTGGTAATCATCAAAACTTCCTGGTACTGATTAAGAAAGGAAGTAATTTATCAGTAGATTAGGATAGGCTCAAAAGGAACAGTAATAAATACTTCATTAATCTGTTGTTTGACAAATCCAAAGACATTAGCTTCTGGGATAAGCACTCACTATCTGCTAAAAATTGTTGGGAAAACTGGAAACTAGTATGGCAAAAACTAGACATATACCTACATCTCACACCCTATATCAAATAAGGTCAAAATGGCTACAGGATTTAGACATAGAGGGCAACACCAAAGATAAATTAATATACCAAGAAATGAACTATCAGACCTATGAAAAGGGGACAAATTATGACTAAACCAGAAATAGAGTATTTTATGAGCTACAAAATGAATGATTTTGACTATATTAAATTAAGACATTTTTGCACTAACTCAATACTGCCAAAATTAGAAAGAAAATAGAAAGTTGGGAAACAATCTTCACAACTAGGAGTTCTGATCAATGTCTCATTTCCAAAATAAATAGAGCACTGCATCAAATTTGTAAGGTTGCAGGTCATTCCCCAACTGATTAATGGTCAAAGGACATGAATAGATAGTTTTCAAATGAAGAAATTAAATCAATTTATAATCCTATGAAAAATGCTCCAAATCATTATTGATAAGAAAAATGCAAATTTAAACAACTATGAGGTATTACCTCATACCTATGAGAGTGGTTAATATGACAGAAAGGGAAAATGATCAGTATTGGAAAGGTTGTGGGATGATAGGGATATTAATGCAATGCTGGTATAGTTGTGACGTGATCCAATCATTCTGGAGAGCAATATGGAACTATGCCCAAAGAAAATAAAATTGTTCATCCCCTTTGAGCCAGCAATTCCAATTCTAGGCCTATATACAGAAGAAAATCATAAAAAATGGGAAAAGTCCCACATGTTCCAAACATTCATAGCAGCTCTTTTTGCAGTGGCAAAGGACTGGAAATTAATGGATGTCTATCAACTAGGGAATAGTTGAGCAAGTTATAGTACATGAATGCTATGGAATACAATTGTTCTCCAAGAAACCATAAATGGTCGAATTCTAGAAAAGCATGGAATGACTTACAGGATCTGATGGAGCAAAGGGAGCAGAACCAAGAAAACAATGTACACATTAACAACAACATTGTGAGATGATCAACCCTGATGGATGCAGCTGCTCTAGTGCTTTAGAGAGCTAGGACAACTGTATTAGACCGATGATGAACAATGTTATCCCCATCTAGAGGAATAAAAGCAAAACAAAACAAAACAAAAATCCTTCAGAATGTGATGAATAGTATATTCATTTTTTGAAAAAATTTCTCTTTCCTTTAATCTTAATTCCTCATATGGAAAATAAGTACTCTGTAGACATGTTTAACATAAATGTGTATGTACAATATTAATCCAACTGTTTGCCCCTCAGGGGAGGGGGGGTGCAAAGGGAAGAGTAGAAGAAATTTTGTAACTTAAAAATATTCATAGCATATGGATGAATGTTGAAAAACTTTCATAACATATATTTAGAAAAATAAAATATCAGTTTAGAAACACAACAATGAAAGAGTTTCCTAGAAATTTTAAGGAGAAAATAACAAGAAAAATGATTAGAGATAATAATTGTAGATTTACAAATTAATTTAATAGAAGAAAATAAACATTTTCTCATAGATATGGCCAAGTTAAAGAAATATCTAGTTCAAAAAAAAATCTTTGGGGGAGGCTAGGTGGTACAGTAGATAGAGCACCGGCCCTGGAGTCAGGAGAACATGAGTTCAAATCCAGCCTCAGACACTTAATAATTACTTAGCTGTGTGGCCTTGGGCAAGCCACTTAATCCCATTGCCTGGCAAAAAAAATAAAAAAATAAAAAAAATAATCTTTGCCCAAAAGAACAAGTGATTGTGGCTTTATCAAAGATGGAACCTAGAGTAAATTCACTTTTTTTTCTTTTTTGACATGGTAATACATAGATGTATTTTTATGTAAGTTTAGCAAAAACTTTGACAAAAGATTTATATGTTATCCTTATGGCTATGATGAACATATGAAAGCTAGATAACAATATTATTGTGTAAGTTTGAAAAAGACTGAATAACCAGTTCTAATAAGTCAATGTCAATATGAAAGTATTCTTTTATTGAGTGCACCCAGAGATTTATGCATGGCATCATGTCACTTAAACATCTCAGAGAACATATTTAAAGAAAACATTAAATGATGTATAGTCCCAACTCCCTCATTTTACAGATGAAGAAATTGAGACCTAGTGAAGTGACTTGCCAAAAAATGACATGAAAAATAAGTGATAGATTTGAAATTTGAACTTGGGTCCCATTATTTCAAATCCAGCACACCAAATATTGAGTGATTTCTACTTTTCCAAGCTTGTCTCATCAATATTTTTGTTAATTTCTCTCGCAATGGAAAAAATGGTTATGCATATCATGTTATTTCTAATCCAAAGTTAGGGACAAAAGTTAACATGTTAGATGATAAAATCAGAATCCAAAATTATTTCAGGAAGCATAAAAATGAAATCCAAATATTACAATTTAATAAAAATACACATGAAATATTGAATTAGAGTTAAAAATAATTTATACCACTATAAATATAGAAGACAAAGTAATAATTCATTTGAAAAAATATGATGCTTAGAAGATTGTAAACACATTGTGAATCAGAAACTAACGATAGCCAAAAATGGAATATAGTCTTATAATCATTAAAATTTACACGATTATCATTTTATTACTTTTCTTCCTTAAAGAAAAACAAAATGGAGCTTTAAAAATATCAATTCCACAGCATGCTTGAATATGCTTTCTTCATGTCAACGTGACCTCAGGGATTATTCTGTTAAACTTATCATCATCTCATTTATCCTCAGGCTTAAATATCAGTATTTTCTGTTAAAATAAATGTTTATAAGGAAGACTAAGTATATATGCAAATTTGTTTCCTTTTCCTTAGTCTTCTACAGTTAAAATTCTCCCAGGAATAAGCCAACCTTCTAAATACATCATCAGAAAATGTTTTAACCTTAATAATGCTTTTCAACCATAGAATATTAATTTTTGATTAGATTCCAATCCTTTATCAAGCAGAACAATCAAACCACCAAAACAGCTGCTGTGCCTCTTTCATACCCATGATTTAACAGTGAATTTCTAAAAGTAAGCATTCTAATAAAGACATCTTGTGAGATTGTTTAACATATGAATGCATTCATTTTCATGAAATATTATTAATTCCAGAGCATGAGTCTTTAAGTTACCTATTCATTTTTTTAAGTTTGATTTATTTGAGAACTAAGCAAAGCAAAAAAAGAGCAATATGCAGAAACTAATTCTAGAATTGGGAGCATTTCTCCTGGTTCTAGGAACTCTGCTCTTAGAAAAGCAAAAAGGAATAATTCTCTAAATTTTGCAATGTCAGCGATCAAATAATGGCCAGATTTTTTTAAAATAAAGTATCCTATTGGGGTGGCTAGGTGGCATAGTGGATAAAGCACCGGCCTTGGAGACAGGAGTACCTGGGTTCAACTCCAGCCTCAGACACTTAATAATTACCTAGCTGTGTGGCCTTGGGCAAGCAACTTAACCCCATTTGCCTTGCAAAAACCTAAAAAAATAAAATAAAGTATCTATTGTCAAAAAGAATTTTCAATCAATATTTTCCAAGGCTATATTCTGCTCTAGGTAAACATGAGACCTTTTAAGTAAAAGATACATGAGTAAAGGATTATTATATACTCAATGACTTTCTACATGTATCAGTGCATTTTTCTATATACATATTTGAGAAAGAAAAGACCTTTCCATTTTACTAGATGATTCATCAATTAAACTATGAAGACATCATTTAAACAAAATTCTGGAATGTATCAAACATCCATAAGGGATAACGGTTAATAACATTTGACTAAAGTACAGAATGGACAAAAGGGAATATTGTAAAATAAGCTGGAAAGAATAGAATTCATCATAATCATATTTATTTTAGCTTTTTAAAACAAGCATAACCTGTTAGTAAAATCTTAATCAGCATTCTGGTAATTGGTGTGAAGGCAGTTATTTTTATTGGAATGTTTTTTATTTCAAATTTTCATCTTTTTGCTTTCACTGAAATAATATGGTATAAAGTTACTTAAGAAATATAAATTATTTCATTTTACTTATTATTACATGAGAGGCAACATGATGTAGTATACTAGCCTTAGAGTCAGTTAATCTTACATTGTAGTCAGGGCACCCTCCAGTGCTTTATTTTGCAGGGAAGTTATAATTTGAACTATTAGAGGAAGTTTCATCTCTGAAAATTCTTATAGGGATGAAATCACACACTTGAATTGTATGGATGCAGGGAGCACCTCATTCAGAGAAGACTTGATTCCTACCTATGACACATGCTAGCTATTTGACCCTGGGCAAGTTACTTATTCTCTCTTATCCCTAGAGAATTCTTTAAGAAAATTAATTCCAAAGAAGATATTGCTGTGTTGTTAGAGGAAATACCTCACGTAAACTTTGATATATATTTTCATACACATACACATACATACATATATATAATATATATATATATATATAAAGCTGAATGTTTAAGTATGTGTAAAATCTAAAAGAGATATACATCTAAAGAAGATATCAGTATATATATATATATATTTATATATATATATATATATATATATATTTAGTACTTATATGTATATACCACATAAAGAAGATACAGGAATATATGAGAATGAATGCCATGTACAAGACTGGGATTGTATGCTAGATCTTGGTCATTTGACTTACCTTGAAAATCATTCAAATCATTTTCCCAATTTAATTAGAACTGCATTGTGCAATATTGCACTAATATACTGGGAAGTTGCCTAATTACCTATATTCACTACCATTAATTTGTAAATTTAACAGGATCATAGAATGTTAGAGAAGAAAGGAATGTTTGAAACTATTTTATCCAGTCCTCCCCTTTTACAAATAAAAAACATGGAAACCATTGCACAAGTTTGCTCAACATTCACTGTATTGAAAATTCAATGAATTCAATAAAATTGTAACACTAAAATATGCATATCTTTTACCTCACTTTGTGTACCAAAAGTCACTGAACCAGCAGGGAGAGGCTAGAAGAAATTCAAAAAACCCTGAACCTGACTTGGTCAAATGGCAACTTTTATTTTTCAGAGAAGATATTTTAAAACCACATTATCAGACAAATAAACATTTATTATAAGAGAGAGAAAAGATAAAAACAGCAAATGCTTAAAAAGGCAGCAAGGCACAGAGGCATAACTAGTAGAAAGTGTGGGTTCTCAAGGAGAATTTTATACTTACAGATGATGTCCGGTCTACTTCACACCGACTACTTAAGATGAAACAAGCCTCGGCATCATCCATCCTAAAAACAAATGATAAAGGGGACCATATATTGAAATCTATATTTAATTAAGGCTAAAATCCAGAATGATAATGCATACAGAAATTGTCAGTATACAAAAATAAAAAAATAGAAGCTGAATATCTAACAGATCATGACAGCATTTTTATCACATAAGCTTTTTCTAAACATTATTAAACACCATTATATTTGCCAGAATTTTTTCAACATTTCCTACAGCGTAAAAGTCAAAAGGATGTCATTTTTCCTTATTAATAGAAATAATTATATATTTTCATATCACTATTTTAGTTAAATCAGGAAGTTGACATTCTTTTAAGATAAATTTTTACATGGAAATTCCACTTGAACAATAGCATTTCCCATTCTACAGAGCAATCAAATTGATCAACAGTCATTTATTCAGTGACCAGGACTATTTTCCAAGAACTCTCCCAAATTTCCAGAATATAAAGAAAAAAGTAATGCAGTCATTGTCTTAGAGATGTTTCTATTCTTAGAGGGAAGATATGGACAACATAAAAAAGAGAATTATACAAAATGAAAACAAAGGAGCTTATCCTAGAGGAAGGATACTAGGAGTCAGGGGAGCTAAGAAAAATTTAATGTAGAAGGTGCAACTTAAGCTATCTAAGCTATCTAAGCAAAACTGAGCTCCCAAGAAGTAAAAAATGATGAGAATGCCCTTTTGAATCCAGGGGGACAGTCAAAACAAAAGTATGGAGAAGAATGATGAAGCTTAGGGTATGTGTATAGTAAGCAAACAAGTATGGTTGGACCAAAAACTGTGTAATGTGAAAGAGGGGAAAAGGAAAGGAAAGGGAAGGTTTTATATGGCACATAAGGTACATTTCACAAATATTATCACATTTGATGCTCAGAACACCATTGGGAGATGGGTGCTGTTATCTCATTTTGAAGTTAAGAAAGCTGAGAAAGTCAAAGATTAAGTGACTTGCCTAGGTTCATACAGCTAGTTCTTGTCTGAGACCAGATTTGAACTCAGGTCTTCCTGACATACTCTACCACTATACCAACAGCAAACCATAAGAAGACTGGAAAGGTATGAGGGACAAATTTGTGAGGAGTTTTAAGTGTCCATTTTACTTCATCCTGATTTCTGTTGCTTTTTTATTCTGAGGTTAATATGAAGCCACTACAGTTTAATGAATAGGGGGCTTTCATGGTCAAGATTAAACTTTAGGAAGAGTAACTTTGAAATTTATGGGGAGGATCTATTGTGGGGAAAGGTTAGAGGTCATGAGATCAAATAAGGAGATGCAGTGAAGAAGTGTTTAATTTAGAAGGGACTTGACCCAAAATAACTTGCTATCAACTCTCAGAGCAACTATTGATATGGACTTTATTGATTTCTGTTATAAAAGCCACCTACACAATGACTCCAGTCACTGGTGGTAGATCATGTATATATAATATTTAGAACTAACGATTTGGGTTTTTTAGGGGTTTCTTTTAAGGCAATGGGGTTAAGTGGCTTGCCCAAGGCCTCACGCCTAGATATTATTAAGTGTCTGAGGTTGGATTTGAACCCAGGTACTCCTGACTCCAAGGCTGGTGCTTTATCCACTACACCACCTAGGCGCCCCAGAACTAAAGATTCTTAAAGATGATTCAGTGTGATCCTCCCATGTAGATGAGTAAACTTAGGCTCTGAGATGCTTAATGAATTATCCAGAGAAACATAGCTAATAAGGAACAAAACTATAAACAATTTTATATAGAATTAACTGGGGCTTCCTTTACTGCTGGAAATATGAATTTATTTTCACTCAATAAGTTATTTTTGCTGTCATGCTGTGGTCTTATTGTCCTCGTGCTCTCATGATTTGAACCCAAACCCACTATTGACTGCATCTGGGCAAAAATTGTACAAAGTAAATAATATTCCAATTTACTTAATTTTGAATTCCACAAAATGTTTAGTACAATGCAAAATACTCGGTGCTCATTAGAACTTGTTGAACTAAAATTCTTAGCGCTTCAAAGATATTTTAACTAATTATCTGAAAAACTCAGTATTTGTCTGATTATATAAGGTAATTATGCAATGCTAGGATTCCTCTGGAAAGAGGAGAATTGTCCATCTTCATTGGAAAAGAACTATTCTAAAATTATTTTAAAATTTCCACAATGATTATCACTATGACAATAAATGTTTTAGTCTCTATAATACTTAAGAAAAAATTCAGTACTGAAATAGAAAAGGGCAAGAAGAAAAAATGGTGAACTTCACAGTCTGTAGATACTCAAATTTTCAGATAACTATTTCTTTTTGTTTAGCAAATGAATTATCAATCAGAAAAAAGAAAGGAGGTGAGGGGACCATAGGATCTAAAACTCTTGAACTGGAATATGTTTATTGACTAAAGGCATACCAAAGTATGTCAGAAACTATAAATTCATTATTTGTGCAAGAGTTGCTTAAATGCATTTTAAATTTTTATTGTTTATTAATTGATTTTGAGGCAATGTGGTATAATGGACTTAAAGCTGATCTCAGAAACAGGAAGATCAGATCCCACCTCTAATATTAACTGGTTGTATCAATGGATCGTTAAGACTATGAGATATAAATCTGAAGTAGTAGGACTTTCCTCCCTTTGGAATTTCCAGCCTCAATGAAACCATAGCTCCAGTTCATTTCCCTCTTCTATCATTATACCTATGAGATTAAAAACAATACTTATGTATACTGTTAGGCATATCAGTCTGTTTGCTTCTGTAGGAGATGCCATTTATCATAGTCCTGTGCTTGGGGTTCAATAAATTTTTTTTAAAAAATCTCCAGTGAAAAGGATAAAGCCAGCAGGACCATTTCATAGTGATTAAATTTAGATTGGATAAAAAAAATTGTCAAAAAATTTTTAAATACCTACTTTGCTCTCAAAAGATCCTGATCTTTTAGGGCTGAGCCTTGTAGATAGATGACCCTTTGGGACCACATAGGAATCTGAAGTACTCTTCGAACCTGAGCATCTATTTCAGTTGGGCATAAAATCACCACATAATAATCCTGTAAAAAAAATAGAGCAAGTTTATGAAGGAAAATCCAAACACATTTTGATGTCTGCTATATAAGTGGGTTAGTTTTCTAAACAATGACAGCTAGTAAAATTGGAAACCCTGAAAACAGGCATTTTTATAATGAAGACTCACATTTATAATGTCATAAAATGCAAATTAAATACATTCTGTCCATATGAATATGATTTATATATGAATATAATATATATAACTTGTCCCCCTTTTATTAGCAATTGAGCAAGAGAAAGTAAAAGAGAAGCTATCTTTTTATCTATATTATAGAGAAATGTCTCTCACTATACTCTACATTATTGTTAGCTTTCTCTGTAGGAAATTACATGTGAACCTCCTTGTTTTATATGTGTGTGTATATATATATATGCATATATATATCCAAAAGTAATTAATAACACAAGCCATATTTACATGTATCTTGCATTCTTATGTAATATTGGCTCATTTTAATATTAGACAACATTATTAAATTGTTCTTTTGACCTAAAATCTGCATAAGTGCTGAGATTTGTTTCCTTATCATATGCTATGAAAAGGCAAATATGGTATTTCCAAAATTGAACAATAATAAAATTAAATATTTAAATAATCACCTAAGAATAAAAGAAGAGTTCTAAGACAAGAATGTCTTTAAAGTAAGGATTTGTAACTTTCTGTGTGAACCCCTTTGGAAGTTATGAACTCTAGGAATATATTCTTAGAATTTGTTTTTAATAAAAAAGGAAATACTCAGTTTCAGTCAGATGTAAAGAAATAGTAAAAATAGAGTAGTAAATGAGTAAAAATAGAGATCTCATTTGTGAAATCCTTTAACATTCATGGAGTTTTTGAAATCTATCCATATACCCAATGGGGGTACATGAATTGTAACTGTTAAAAAAAAGTTCTGAATGAGGAAGAAAAAAAGCCAGAAATATGAATTTGGAGATAGGGATTCAAATTAATACTCCAAGCTAACTAGAGGTGTGATCATGGGCCTAACCTCCCTTTAATTTCCTATTATAAAATATACTGCCTCACTTACCTGTTATGAGACAAGTATTTAAAAAATCTTGAAGTTCCCTAAGGATGCAGGTTATTTCATTGTTTCATGTGAAAGATTTAAGATTTCATTACAGAAAGGAATATAATAATACTTTCCATAGCTAAAGATGTATGTTGCTTATGTTATGCATGTTACCAACTCCTTGCTAATTGGAACATGTAGGACACTGAGATCACGCTACACATGAGAATTCCTGTTTATTAAATATTATTAAATAATTAAAGAGTGCTATAAATCAATATTTCTTATAATGACATATATTCATTACTGTGGTATTAGTATCATTCACTCATTCCAAGAGCCAGCAAGACTGACCTCATGAATAGCAATCTCCAAGATAAATGATCATCTACTTTTCATGGGCTGCATCTACCAAAGTTCACTTAAGAGAATCTGCCTTTGTGGATACTTTGTGGATAGAATTCAAAACAGAAAATTTATTTGATTTTCTCAAGAGGTTAAGCTTTTATTAACTCCCAATATTAACTCCCAATTTCTCTCTCTCTTGTTTTATTTTATTTTTCTCTCCCAAATTGATTTTATTTACAGTATATCATGGGCACACTTGGCACATAGCCCAGGCTGAATATGACAAAGGAACATAATTCAGAAAATAAATGTGAATTTGTTTAAAAAGTATATAATTATTCAAGTGGTATCCCAAATAATTACATAATTTTACTTAAAAATTATAAACAAAACTATTAAGAATAGAAAATGTTTCACAAAGCTTGAACTAATAGATCTTCTTCTTTGAATTGTATTCAACATATTATCTCTTGGTATTAGCCAGTTATGCCACTCAGATTCATCAATGTTCATTGATGTGAAACATCAACATAATATTTTAATTCAAATTTTAAGCATCCCTTAGCAGAAAAGGAAAATTGCTGTGTCATGGCTATAGTGACGAGGAGGTCTAAATTCTATTTCCATGGACAAAGATATATAATCATGAAAATTTGTGGTTCTAAGACTGGTTTTGTTCATGTCCTAAGTAAGTGCCAAACTTCCACTTAGCACTCTATCACAAAGATATGTTTTGCATTCTTATAACTAATACATATTGTCTGACATTTCTATCTTAGCAAAACTTGTTAAAATTTCATAGAATTCAAATAAGCAGATGATAATAAAAAGACCAAATTTCAATGTTTATATCATTATATATTAAAACACAATGTTTCATGAAAATATTACTTATGCCTGATCTAGAGAGAAAGGGACAACTTTTAATTCACAGAAAGTTCTTTCTTTGTAGTAATAACATAATTCCATCTGTCTTGTCTTTTTAGCTACAGAAGGCAACATAAAGTATAATGAATGAATGTATTATTTTACGTTTGCTACTGATTAAATTGCAGCATCTTCATTTACTTCTTCCTAAATTCAGTCATATAAATGACAACTTTCCAGAAGGAAAACTGCATCAATTCTAATTTAAATTTTTAATTTTTTTTAACTTTGTTTAATTTAGTAGAATAAGTATTCTATATCAAAGATACCTGTAGTCTTGGATGAGCATAGAATTCATTTAGAAAATCCATAAGTAAATCAATCTTCAGGGAGCTAACACAAAGAACCACATGCTTCTCCGTCTGAGCTCTGTGACGACTATAGTTTCCACCAGATTTCTGTCTTTCCATCCACAAAAAGGCCAACTGTTCAAACTAAAATGAATTTTTATATATCAATAAGAAATATCAAGCTTGAAAATAGATCAATGTAATGCACTTAGTATTTCATTATGCTTATTCTCTTTTAAGAAATTTCTTAAATTTCAGTTCTTTGTTGCAACAATGTTACATTCACATGAAAACTGATGAGTAAATAAAATCTTTACTCAAATACTCTTCTAGAATATTTAGGTTTTAAAAAAACACCACATTATTATTATATTTTGGTTGGATTTTTTTCAAGAGAGTGGGTTTTTTTTTTTGTTTTCTATCTAGACTTATAATTTCATCACTAGAATATGTTTTGCAAGGAAAGTCACTCTATGTTGTAAATGAGCAGCTTGTCTATAACTTATTCTCTGAAAGAGTTGTCTGGAGGCATTGAGTAGTTAAAGGACCTGTTTTTGGTAATGCAGCTACTTAATTGACAGAAGCAGCATTTAAACTCTAGTCCTCTAATTTTAACCCTATTCACTATGATAGGTTGTATACTGATATGATTTTTCATATTGAATAACTTATCAGTCATATATAATTCTTTGTGATCCATTTGATGCTTTCTTGGTGAAGATAGTAGAAAGATTTGCCATTTTCTTCTTCAGCTCATTTTAGAGATAAAGAAATTAAGGTAGACAGGGTTAAATGGTTGCCCAGAGTTTTACAGCTGGTAAATGTTTCAGGACAATTTTGAACATAGCAAGGTAAATCTTCATGACTCCAGGCCTGACACATTATATACTATGCCACCTACCTTCCCAATGAATGACGTTATGCAATGCCAAAATATAATAGAAACAAACTTGCCAATATACAACCTGGAGAAGCAAATAAAGTGATTGCAAATATTTTAAAATTTGACTTGACTTTCCATTTGACTATTTTCACTGAATCTATAATTTTTGGCACTCAAAAGGAAAATCTCTGGATCTTCCCATATTTTCTAGATATTTATAATTCATATCTACCTACAAAAAATATTCAACATTATATGTAGCCCTATTCTAGCCATTCAATAGTTAGAAGATTCTCTTTTCTCCCTTGTCTACTTTTCAAGGACTGAAGGGAGAGATGAGGTTAGGAAGAACATTCTTATATAAACTTGTTGGTAAGCTATACCAATCTATTGGGGTTGTAAGAATATGTAAATGCCAGTTAATTGTTTCAGTTGAGAGTCTAAGCCCTGTGATACAGGTATAAGGTAATGACAGTTTCACTACATTAAAAAAAGAGATATATTCTTCCTTATTTGTTGTTCTGGAATGCCTTCACTTATTTTCCCAGTAAATATTCCTTTTCCTACTCTATCCTCTTCTGCTCAAAGTCAGAAGTTAATTGTTACTGTTTTTGGAAGTTTGGTTTTGGACAATACTTCTAATTTCATTGGAGTAGGGGCATTTCCAATGAGGAAATCTTGTGTACCAATATTTATTCCATAACATTGATTTTTAGAGAGTTTAGTATATACTTAAAGTATAGATAACTTGCCCACAAGTGACTTCCCTGGAATCACATAGTCAATATATATCAGGGGCAAATATCTTCCTGATACTAAAGTCTTTGATGAAATAACATATGAACACCTTCTTCAATATTACATTTCATTCACCTGAACAAGGAAAAAATCAAAATGCTTACTGAACATGAAACTGGTAGCAAAAATGTCCCTGCACTGTACTGTTTTCATTTTTAGGAAGCAAGGGTAATATTACTTTCCAAAGTTGATAATTCATTCCAAATACCTATTAAATTAATGTGTTTTTGTAAAACATGAAAGAAAAAGATTTTTTAAACATTATTATCAGAAACAGGAAGTTTCTTGTTCCTAAAAAGTAAATATAGATTTTACTGACATTAATAAATGATAAAATACATTGTTACCTACCATTGCTTTTTTCAATTATTAGTAATGACAATGTTTTTGTTTATTTTGAAGATAAAGCAAATTCCAATGTTTCTTAATGAAATAGTAGAATAAAATGGTAGCAGTTATAACAATTTATATTGATCTATTAAACATAAAAGAGTTGGGTTTTACCTGTATGGGTAAGACCACAAGAGCAACACAGATCATTATAACAACGAAAAGCTTGGAGAGTGCTGTCTCAGGTGTGACATCCCCAAAACCCACAGTAGAAAACGTCACAATGCAGAAATAAAGGGAGTCAAAGAGAGTCAGCTTCTTTCCTGCTCGCTCAAGATGCTGAATTCCACAAATGCTATTGCAAATAAAGACAAAAACATTGAAATGAATACCTTCTATCTATGCATTAGTTATTACTGTTAAAAGATGAAGAAATTTGTACATAATAGTTCAATATTCATACAGATGGTATTGTACTTTTAAAATATTTTACACCATAGCTTTTTTTCTAAAATATTTTGGAGTTTTTGTTTTCTAGTTATAGTAACACAGTATGTTTTGATTAATAGTTGGTCAGAAAAGAGCTATCAGGAATAAAATTAACTTGTTTGTTATCCTGATGACAACACAGATAGGGTATAAAAAATTATAGCTATAAAGCAATGAAAAGAATATCTATGTATGTGGTATGTGGAATAAATAGTATTTTATTGTTTCATTCCATTTCTAAAGTCAATAGGACATGGTAAGTAGGGGGATGACCTTGGAAACTGCAGGACAAGAGTTAAAGTTTTGTCTTTTGTCAGAGAATAGCTGTAGGATCATAACTAATTATTCTCATCTTTTCATTGCTGCTGATGACTTTATGAAATTTTATGTAATCTTACAGTTACAGATGAGCAAGGATAGTTCTGTATTGGGAGTTCATCCCAAAGGTTAAATCATATATCTAAAAACTCTCATTAAAAAAATATTAAGATAGGAATCAGAGACAGGTAAAAATGGAATGTAGAAGATGGTTCCATGATGAAATAGCTGAAAGATGAAACTGTTTTTGGACATAGGATATAAAAGGAAATGGGATGTTGTGCTGACACTACATATATCTTTTAAGATTAGTTAATGCTGGGTGGCTACAAAATTCCACCTATTCTGGACACTTAAGAGACACTTCAAAAGAATCAACTATGTAATGAAATCTACTGGTGACTTGGATAGATAGATAGCCATAAAGGCCAAAGATGTGCAAGCTAGAATTGGTTGGGTAACAATAGTCAGTAGTTAAAGAAGTTGCTTCAGAAACAAAGTAGAATTTGAAAAGTTCTAAGGATTTAGTCTTTATTGTTTAAAAAAACAAATTGTTATAATTCTTTGCATTTTGTAAATCATTTTCCTGGCAACAATTATTGTTACAAGTATTTACTCTCCCCAGTTTGCCAATGAAGAAACTAAGTCTCTGAGAAGCTATTATCCATAATCAAATTTGATTTAGATAGGATTCAAATACATACTAATTGACCAAATATTTTCTTATTCTCTCTTCTATGAAGCATTATCTTTGCATCCTGAAGAAGATAAAGGCCATACTCTAATCTGCTACTTCCCAATAGAAGACTAAACAAAACAGCAGTCATAAGGGCAAATTTCTCATTTTTTTCCTCCTAGAAAAAATAAACCACAGATATTCTTATTTATTGTATGCCTTCTATATGCTCTCATTATTCTATGCCTCATAATCTCATGACAGAAATATTTACCCATGGTCTCATCCTGGAGACTACAGTTCCTTTTGCACTTTGGGTCAGCAAAAAGCTAACTGTCAATAAGTCAGTCAAAAATTTTATTGAGGGCTCTTATATTCCAAGTACTGTGGTAAGCACTGATGATACAAAAAAAGGGCAAAACACTGTCTCTGTATTCAAGAATCTCACATCATTATGCAGAAGAAAAATGTCCTTTTTATTCACACCTCCCTAAGTACATGTGCATGTGTTTGTGTGTGATTGAGTGTGGGTGTGCATACAGAGCAGAGAGATGATGAACTCAAAGGAGAAGGCACTGTAGTGGAGAAATCTCAAGGAATCCAGGAAAACCAAGATTTAGAAGTAAGAAGGGAGAGTATTTCAGGTATGGGGCAATGCCAGAAGGAAGGCATGGAAATTATAGCTGAAATATAATGTTAAAGAAAAGAAGTTTGAGAGGAAATAATAAGTTCTGTCTTGGACATTTTGAGTATGAAACATAAGTAGAGCTGACCATTTGACACATCCAACAGGCAGTTAATGATGCAGAAATGTAGCACAGGACAGATACTAAAATGGATATAAGGGTTTGGGAATCATCAGCAGAGAAATGAAAACTAAACCCAATGAGACATGATAAGATCACTTAGTGAGATAGTATAAAGAGGAAGAGAAAAGAGGGTCCTGGAAAATATTAACCTTTACTTTTTTAAAAAAAAAAATTATTTACTTATTTTCATCCATATGTACATGTATATTTCCAAGTTACAAAATTTCTCTCCACGCTCCCTTTCCAACACCTCCCCTCATCAGAGGAACAGTCAGGTTAGCATTTTACATACATGTTTTGCTAAATAAGTTTACCAATTAGTAATTTTTTGGCATGATGAATTAGGATTAAGGGAAAGAGAGATATAAGATAATTTTTATAAAGTGTTCATCAGATTCGGAAGGGTTGTTTTTTTCTGTGTGTTTTGATTTGTTTTGTTTTTCTTCCTCTGGTAGGGGATACTATAATCCATAACCAGTCAGATACAGTTTTCTAGCTCTCTGGACTGTGGCGAGGAAACGCTTCCATCAAGGTTGTTCATCTCATGATGTTGTTGATGTGTACATTGTTCTCTTGGTTCTAGTCCCTTCACTCAGCATTAAATCCTGTAAGTCATTTCTTGCTCCTCTAGAATCTGACCATTTATGGTTTATTTTAGAATAATAGTATTGCATAGTATTCACATATCATAACTTCTTTAGCCATCCCCCAATTGATGGGCATCCCTTCAATTTCCAATTCTTTGCCACTACAAAAAGAGCTGCTATGAATATTTTGGAACATGTAGGACTTTTCCCATTTTTTAAATAATTTCTTTGGATATAGACCTAGAATTGGAATTGCTGGATCAAAGGGTAGGAACAGTTTTATTGCTCTTTGGGCATAGTTCCATATTACTCTCCAGAAAGGATGGATCCATTCACAACTCCATCAGCAATGCATCAATGTTCCAATCCTCCCTTGACCTCTCCAACATTAATCATCTTTCCTTTTGCTCATCTTGGCTAGATTTAATAGGTGTGAAATTATAACTCATTTTAATTTGTATTTCTCTAATCAATAGTGATTGGGAGCATTTTTTTCACATGATATATAGCTTTAATTTCTCCATTTGAAAACTCTCTGTTCATATCCTTTAACCATTTATCAACTGGGGAATGACTTGTGATATTATAAATTTGATGCAGTTCTCTATATATTTTAAAAATGAGATATTTATCAGAACTCTTGGTTGTGAAGATTGTTTCTCAGCTCTCTGCTTTCCTTTTAATTTTGGCAGCATTGACTTTATTAGGACAAAAACTTTTTAATCTAAAATAATCAAAATCATTCATTTTGCATTTTATAATGAGCTCTAATTCTTGTTTGGTCATAAATTTACCTGATTTCCACAGTTCAGGTAGAAAGAGTATTTTTGGTCTATGTCTTTGCCACACTATTTTCCCGTTTTCCCAATAGTATTTGTCAGATAATGAGTTCTTATCCCAGAGGCTAATGTCTTTGGCTTTGTCAAGTTGTAGATTGCTGAAGTCATTTACAGCCATTTCTTTTGAACCAATCCTAATCCACTGATCCAAGATCCTATTTCTTAACCAGTACCAGGCAATTTTGATGACTGCTTCTTCGTAATATAGTTTTAGATCTGGTAGAACTAGGCCACATTCCTTTATAGTTTTTTTTCATCAGTTTGCTTGCAAGCTTTACTCTCAATTACTAAGCATGAGCTAAATGAAGATTCAGAAAAAGATATTGAGGAAAAGCAATCAGACAGAAATCGCATAGGAAGATGAAATCATATAGAAGAGAGCAATGTCATGAATACTTAGAAAGGAGAGAACATTTAGAAGGAGAAAGCGAATTGCAAAATCAAACACTGTTTTGAAGTCAGGAGGGATTAAGATAAGGTCATGAGATATGTCAATTAAGAGTTATTGAAACATTGGAGAGGTTAGTTTCAGCTGAATGATCAAGTAGGAAGTTGAGAGCAAAAAGGGTAAAGCTGGAAAGTGAGAAGAGAAGAAGCAGATGTAGTTGCTGATAATTTTGTCAGAGTTTAGGCAAAAAAGAAAAAGGTTATATAGAATTATCATTAGGAAGGATAATCAGATCAATTAAGCAAATTGAACTTTGTAGTCTCAGTCTTAGAAATCCTGATGAGTTTTCTAAGTACCTGTGATATAATGAGTATTATTGAACCCATAATTTTTATTTATGTATCCTGATTATCAATGAAAACTTAGGTCAATTTGGATAGTTATGGTAGTCTTCCTCATTAAACAACCCTCCTAGAATCCTTAGTCCCTTCAAGGCTCAGATTAAGTGACATCTTCTTCTAGATGAGATCTTTCTTGATCCCCTCAGGTATTAGTATTTTCCCACCTATCATGACAATACTTTCCTTATATTTTTGTATTTATGTAATCATTTCCACTGAAAAGAATGCATACTATAAGGGACTGATTTTTCAATTTCCTAAATGATAATGACACTTAACTCTTTCCTGGCTCATGTTAAAAATCCTGTCTCTTAAAAACAATTGTTATATTGAATAGGAATATCTGGCAATTAACATTAACTTTTATGAAGTCATTTTTATAATCGGAAGTAAAAAATTATAAACTATGTTTTATGCTTTATTCTAAAAGAAAGTGAAAGAGTAAGGAAGAAATAGTATTTGTTAAAATACAGTTAATAGTTATTATTTCAATTAAAGGTATGTTTAGTTTAATGTGTTAGAAAAATATTTTTTTCAAGTTTATCATTATACTTAGGAGTTTCTTCTGTTTATTTCTTCATTCAGTTCTCCCCTCCCAAGCATTTATTATGAATAATTGAGAGGGATTATTCAATTGTTCATCCTTTTGGCAGTCAATTCTATATACTGTAAATGAAAATCTCAAACCTGGTGACACAGAAGGTACTTGAAAATCAATTTAAAATGGCATAAGCAAGCACAGCTAAATAATTATGAGATAATTAAATTTAACCTATGACCAATAAGGGGGTTTCAAGAAATTCTTAATGAATGAAATAATCAAAATTGATTACCAATGAGCATTATTCCATTCTTGATATTTAAAGTCCAACCTGCACAAAGGTGGGGTTATTTTCTCCAGTTCATCAAATATGTCAACATTCTTTATGATTTGAATATTTAGTTTTGCACAACTATAACAACAGCACCCTTAATCTTTAAGTTATTTCTATGTTGGACTACTTTCAATATTATTAAGCTAAAAATACCATCATTGTTCTCCAGTAAAGACTGTAGGATTACCACATGAAAAAATGGAAATTAATGAAAAAAGCCCCAGTAGAAAGTAGAACCCAATAAAATACTTTTTAAATTGTTCCCTGCTTCTGTTTATATCCACTAACAAATTTCTTCTGAGAGCTACCACACACACTGTTATATATTTTTCTGACAATTACATTTTTCGTGAACAATCAAAGAAGTAAAACTTCTCTATCTCTCAAGAATCCTGAATAACTATGTGGAGGTTAACTATACAACATAATCTCTAAACTAGATAGATAGCTATTCCCTGGAGGCATAAGTCCTCTTGAGAAAAGAGGCTAAAGAGATCTAATTTAATGAAAATAACAGTTCCTGTTGCATGTTGGAGATGCTATACTTTGTGTTTTAGAATCACATTTTTATCAAGATAATGCAGTTAAAATGATAGTAAACTCTCAATTACATGTGATAAATAGATGAGGACTTTTGAGCAAGATGGCAGAGAGAAGCCAGGCATTCTTTTAAGCTCTCCTGGCTTTCCCCCAGAACTAACATGAACCAAGACTCTTAATATATTTTGGAACCACAGAACTCAGAGAAGAACCAAGAAGAAGAACATCTACCAACAAGTCTGTCTCATGGGAGTGTGGGTGGGCTGGGGCAGAGAGCAGAGATTCAGGGCAGGGGCAGTGGGGTGAAGATAGGGTACTAACCTGAGAACAGCAGTGGAAGCACTGTGTGCATAGCAGGTTGGAGAGCTCCAATGAGGCAGCCATACATCTAACCGATCAGTTTGACTGGTCAGGAAGACGCTGAGCCCCTGTTTTCCAGCTGAGTCCTCCCCCCCAATTCTTGTGGGAGAACATTGTGACTTTCTCAGCAAGAAATAGCTCTTCCCTGGTATTTGGACCTTGCCCCAAGGTTCTAATTAATTAAATTAACCCAATTAGACTAGCCCAAGGACACACTCCATAATGCTCAAGGACAGCCTAAATCCAGAGCCCCAGGACTTCTCCCCCAGGACTAGGGAGTGGGCCACTAATTAACATCACAGACAATCCAGAGAAATCTTCCTTCCAGAATTCCTACAGGTTGATCCACTGAGTAACCCCCTGAAGTGGGCAAGGCTTCTAGGGTTCTTAGTATTGAAGGTCTATGAACCAACCTTTCCCCTGATACAAGATTCTAGAGAAAGGGCCCAAAATAAAAAAGGCCAGTGAAAAAGGGAGGGGCTGGGTAACATTGTATGTTACCTTGAAGTCAAAGATCCTAACTCAGAGAGGACTAGAGCTTTAGAGGAGAATATGAATTAGTCTCCAGCCCCCAAAAAGACTTCTTAGAAGAGATCACAAAGGAGGTTAAATATCAAATGGAAAAATTAAGAGAAGATATGCAAAAAAAATAAACTTCATTCAAGAAAAAAATTAACATCTTACAACAAAAAAACAAATCCTTTGAAAATATAATTGGAAAAGTGAAAAACACAATTGGAAAAATGCAAAAAGACAACTCCTTCAAAAATAGAATTGGTGAATTGGAAAAAAAGATGCAAGAGATAAATGAAAAAGCACATCTATAGAAAAAGATTGGAATCTGTGGGAACTAGTGACTTCACAAGACACCAAGAATATGCTAAACAATATCAAAAAAATTGAAAAACTAGAATAAAAGGTAAAATACCTCATTGGCAAAACAATGGACATGAAAAATAGAACCAGGAGAGACATTTTAAGAATCACAGGACTTGTTGAAAACATTGAGAATAAAAAAGCTTGGACTCAATATTAGAGGATTTAGTGATGAAAAACTGCTCTGTTATCATGGAACCAGAGGACAAAATAGTTATTGAAAGAATACATTGATCCCCTCCTGAAAGAGATCCCAAAATGAAAACACTAAGGAATATTGTGGCCAAATTCCAGAACTATCAGATAAAAGAGAAAAATCATGCAAGTAGCCAGAAAGAAACAGTTTAGATTCTAAGGAGCCACAGTAAGGATTACACAGGACCTGGATGCAGTAACATTAAGGGATTGAATGGTCTGGAATACAGTATTCTATAGTGCAAGGGAGCTTGGAACACAGCCAAGAATTCACTCTCCAGCAAAACTGAGTCTTCTCTTTCAGGGGAAAATATGGACATTGAATAAAAAAGGAGACTTTCAACTTTGTCCTGATGAAAAGACAGAGCTAAACAGAAAATTTGGTCTTCAAACAGGAGACTCAAGATATACATGAAAAGTTAATAGGGGAAATGGAAAAAATACCATTATACAATAAGGTGAAACTGGCCATATCCTCACCTGGGAGAAAGATTCTTATACCTTTTGAGAATTTCAAGAAATAATGGACACTGAGGACTTGTGCATGACTATGATGGAATGATTTAGAAATAATATCTCTATAAAAAAGGGGGGACAGTAAAGAGACTGGAGGGAGGAGATTGAATGGAGTAAATTATTATCACATGAAGAGGTACAAAGAACCTATTGCAAAAGAGGGGAAAAAAGGGAGGAAATGATAACTACCTGAATCTCACTCTCATCAGATTTGGCTCAAAGAGGAATAAACACACACACACACACACACACACACACACACACACACACACACACACACAAAATCACAAATTTGGTTGAATTTAAAAATGTATCTTATCTTTCAAGTATTACAGGGGAAAGGGGGAGAGAGGCAGGAAAAGAGGACCTGACAGAAAGAAGGGAAGGAAGAAGGGGAAAAGGCAAAGGGGAAAGAAAGAAGAGGGGGTCTTGGATAGAAGGGATTAAACACATTGAAGAAGGTAGTGCTGAAAAGCAAAATCCTGGGGAATAGATATAAAGTGAAAAAGGGGGAATATGTAAATGCAGGAAAGATAGCATAGATGGCAATAATGAGATAGTAGTTATAACTCTGAATGTGAATGGGATGAACTCTCCCATTAAATGTAAGTGGATAGCAGAGTAGATTACAAAACAAGAATCCTACAAAATGCTACTTACAAGAAATGTATTTGAAGCATAGAGATACATACAAAGTAAAGGTAAAAGGATGGATCAGAATATATTATGCTTCAGCTGAAATGAAAAAGGCAAGGGAGCAATCCTTATCTCAGGCACAGCAGCTGCAAAAATAGATCTCATAAAAAGAGATAAGGAAGGAAACTATATCCTCCTCAAAGGTACCATAGACAATGAAGCAATTTCAATACTAAATATGTATGCACGAAGCAGTATAGCATCTGAATTCTTAAAGGAGAAGCTGAATGAGAGTAAAACTCTCCTGGTGGGAGACCTCAACCTCCCTCTCTCAGAATTGGATAAATCTAACCATAAAATAAATAAGAAGGAAGTTAAGGACTTTCTGTTAGAGTGTTAGAAAACTTAGACATGATAAATTTCTATAGAAACTGAATCGGGATTAAAAGGAATATACCTTTTTTTCCTGCAATACATGGAACCTACAAAACAAATTGACCAGGTACTAGGGCATTAAAACTTCATAATATATTGCAGAAAGATAGAAATATTGAATGCATCCTTTTCTGACCATGATGCAATAAATATCATTTGCAATAATGAAATGTAGGGATAAATCTAAAATTAATTGGAAACTAAAAAACCCCATTTTAAAGAATGAGTGGATCAAACTACAAATTATAAAAAGAATTAGTGGGAAACAATTTTCACAGCTAGTGTTCCCATAAGAAAAAAGGAGCAATCAGACTTTGGAAAAACTTGGAAAGACTTGCATAATCTTATGCTGAGTAAAATGAGTAGAACCAGGAGAACATTGAACACATTTTGAACTGTGATGGACCCAGTTCCCCTCAGTAGTTCAGTGATCAAAGACCATTCTGAAAGGGACTTATTATGGAAAATGCCATCAACATCCAGAGAAAAAATATGGAGTCTGAATGCAGAACAAAGCATAATATATTACTATCACTCAAGGAAATAGGAGCGAATAGCAGAAAGAAATATGTTCATTTCTTTTTAGATTTTTTTTTTTTGCAAGGCAATGGGGTTAAGTATCTTGCTCAAGGACACACAGCTAGGTAATTATTAAGTGTCTGAGGCCGGATTTGAACTCAGGAACTCCTGACTCCAGGGCCAGTGCTCTATCCACTGCACCACCTAGCTGCCCCAATATGTTTATTTTTAAAAACTTCTTTTTCATTGATTTTTTTTCTTTCATGATATTTTCCCCCATTAGTTCTAATTCTTCTTTTACAATATGCCTAATGTGGAAATGTGTTAAACATGATTGTACATTTACAACTTATATCAGAATATTCATTGCCATGGGCAGAGGAAAGGGAAGAAAGGATGCTAGAAGAATTTGGAATTCAAAAGCATACAGAATGATGAATATTGAAAACTATCTTTGCATTTAATTTGAAAAAATAAACAATGTTTATATGAAAAAAAAAGAAAAAAGAGAAAGAAAGAATTAGTGATTTCATTCAAGACAATGACAATAATGAGACAACATGCTTATGGGATATCGCCAAAGCAGTCATTAGTTAGGGGATATATCTCTAAATGTTATATGAATAAAATAGAGAAAGAGGAAATCAAAGAACTGAGCATGCAATAAAAATGTTAGAGAAAGAAGTAATTTAAAACCCCCACTTAAATACCAAATTAGAAAAGATATAAATTAAAGGAGAAATTAATAAAATTGAAAGTAAGTAAACTATTGAACTAATAAATAAAACTGAGACAGTTTTATGGGGAAAAAATAAAATAAATATACCTTTGGTTAATTTGATTCAAAAAAAAGAAAAAAATCCAATTACTAGTATCAAAAAATGAAAAAAGTGAACTCACTACCAATGAGAAGAAAATTAAAGTAATAAATCAATACTATTTTGTCCAACTGTATGCCAATAAATTTGACAATCTAAGTGAAATGGTTGAATATT
This sequence comes from Macrotis lagotis, assembly GCF_037893015.1. Classification (NCBI taxonomy): domain Eukaryota; kingdom Metazoa; phylum Chordata; class Mammalia; order Peramelemorphia; family Peramelidae; genus Macrotis; species Macrotis lagotis. Next base: position 93,968,833 of record NC_133659.1, read on the forward strand.
TACAAAAATATAAATTGCCTACATTAAATGAAAAGGAAATTAAATATCTATCTCAGAATAACCCTATTTCAGAAAAAGAAATTTAAAGGTACTACCTAAAAAAAATCTCCAGGGCCAGATGGATTCACAAGTTAATTCTGTTAACCATTCAAAGAACAATTGATTCCAATTCTACATGAGATATTTGGGAAAAAAATAGGTGAAGACGGAACTCTGCCTAATTCCCTCTATGACACCAATATAGTGCTAAACCATGTAGAGTCAAAAAAGAAAAAGAAGACTATATAACAATTTTCCTTATGAATATGGATGCAAAAATACTACATAAAACATTAGCAAAATGATTGCACTATGAACAAGCAGGATTAACTCCAGAAATTCAGAGTTGGATCAATATTAGGAAAACTTTTAGCATAACTGACTGTGACAATAAGAAATAACAAATCATATGATCATCTCAATAGAAGCTGAAAAATCATGTGATAAAATATAGCACCTATTCCTACTAAAAACACTCTAGAGAGAATAGGAATAAATGGATTGTTCCTTAAAATGATAAGCAGTATCTATCTGAAACCATCAACAAGCATTATATGCAATGAAGATAAGCTAGAAGCATACCCAGTAAGATCAGTTATCTCCATTACTATTCAAAATTGTAATAGAAATATTAGCTTCAGCAATAAGAAAAGAGAAAGAAATGAAAGGAATTAGAATTAGGAAGAAAGAAACAAAACTTACTCTTTGCAGATGACATGATGGTATGCCCAGAGAATCCTAATTTAAATAAATGCTAGAAACAATTAGCAACTTCAGCAAAGTCACAGGTTATAAGCACACATAAATTCTGAGCATTTCTATATATTACCAACAAAATACAGCAGCAAGGGTTAGAAAGAGAAATTCCATTTAAAATAAATCAGACAACATAGAATACTTGCGAATCTACCTGCCAAGGCAGACTCACAAACTCTATGAAAGCAACTATAAAACACTTTTCACACAATTAAAATTTTATCTAAATAACTATGATTATGTATAGGTTGAGCTAATATAATAAAAAATATAAATTAAACTACTTATTTGGTCTCATACAAATCAAACTTTCAAAATCTACTATAGTGAGCTAGAAAAAAATTATAATTAAATTCAAATGGAAAACCAAAAAGTCAAGAATATCAAGGGATTTAATGAAAAAAATACAAAAGAAAGTGGCTTTACCAGACCTAAAATTATATTATAAAACATCAGTCATCAAAATTGACTGCTTTGTCTTAGAAACAGAATGGTGGATCAGTGGAATAAATTAACTGCAAAAGAGGCAGCAGTAAATGATTACAATAATCTGTTTGATAAAACAAAAGAGTTCAGCTTCTGGGATAAGAACTCGCTCTTTGATTAAAAAAACTGCTGGGAAAACTGGAAGATAGTATGGCACAAACTAGGATTAGATCAACATCTCATACCCTTTTACCAAGATAAGATCAAAATAGGTTTAAGATTTAGATATAAAAGCCAAGATTTGGGGTGGTTAGGTGGCGCAGTGAATAGAGCACCAGCCTTGGAGTCAGGAGTACCTGGGTTCAAAGCAAGCCACTTAACCCCATTGCCTTGAAAAATCTAAAAAAAAAAAAAGCCAATATTTTAAGCAAATTAGGAGAACAAAGAATAGTGTACCTATCTGATCAATGGAAAGGAAAACAGAATATGACCAAGGAAGATATAGAGAACATTATAAAAAACAATCCAGATAATTTTGATTACATTAAATTACAAAGCTTTGCACAAATATAACCGTTCAAACCAAGATCAAAAGAAATGTAGCAAATTGGGATACAATTTTTACAACTAGTGTTTCTGACAAAGGACTCATTTCTAAAACATATAGAGAATTGAGTCAAATTTACAAAAAAAAAAGCCATTCCCCACTTAACAAATGATCAAAGGATATGCAAAGGCAATGTTCAGATGAGTAAATCAAAGCTATAGTCATGTGAAAAATAGTTCTAAGTCATAACTGATTGGAAAATGCAAATTAAAACATCTCTGTAAGATCATCTCACATCTCTCAGATTGGCCAATATGACTAGAAAGGATAATGATCAATGGTGGAGGGGATGTGGGAAATCTGGGACACTAATGCATTATTGGTTGAGGTATGAACTGCTTCAATCTTTCTGGAGAGCAATGTGGAATTATGTCCAAAGGGCAACAAAATGTGCTTCCCCTTTGATCCAGCAATAGCACTATTGGGTCTATATCCTGAAGAGATCATGAAAATGAGTAAAAACCCCACATGTACAAAAATGTTTACAACAGCTCTGTAGTAGCAAAGAATTGGATATCAAGAGAATGTCCATCAATTGGGGAATAGTTTAACAAATTGTGGTATATGTATGTGTTGGAACACTATTGTTCTATTAGAAATCAGGAGGGTTGGGATTTCAGAGAAGCCTGGAAAAACTTGCATGAACTGATGCTCAGTAAGATGAGCAGAACCAGAAGACATTGTACACCTCAACAACAACATAGGATGATGTTCAACCTTGATGAACTTGTTCACTCCATCAGTGCAATAATCAGGGGCAATTTTTAGGCTTCATTCTCATTCTGGCAGAGGTCTCCCTGCTGATCTTCCAAGTTGCGCTTGATTCTCCCTGGGGTGCTAGGTGGCACAGTGGATAGAGCACTGGGACCAGTTCTCATTCTGTTCTTGCTCTTCTTTTTTCATCATCTTTCATGTCTGAAAAATGCTGCCTTCCTCCATTTCATATCTTTATTAATATTAATAACAATGTTGATCCATTAGATTGGGACTATAAATCTATAGTTAATAGAATGTTTTTCACTACTATAGATAATGAAACTAATTTTGTGATTTTCTCTCAGAGTTACTTGAGACCCCAAAAATAAGAGCAGAGAAATCATTTGTTGTAGAATAATAGAAGGTCAAGATAAAAGGGATTTTAAAGCATTATATAAATGAAGAAATGAAGATGTATGTCAGAGATCAAGAAAGAATATGGAAACCAAGTATAGGCAGAATGAAGATGGTAAACTTCAAAATGGGGAGACAGAGGACATGGAGATTATGATGAAAAGGATGTAATTGAATAAAAGCATCAAACATTTGGAAAATACCAAGTATGATGGCTGGAGAGTGGAATTTGAAAGTTCAGAAACTTAGAAGAAATGGAGTTCCATCCAATGAGAAAGTCTTTCTGACTGATTCACAATATATAAGAATGAAGATCACTATTTGAAGAGATTAAGTAATTATATATTCAAGTTCTTAGAAAAGATTTAATATGAATACTAAATTTTCTTATGATGGCAGTAAAGGTTGGGTTTAAGGAGATCATGAGACATGTTTAAAATCACCAACAAATAAAATTGTTAATATTAATACTATACTTTAATATTTATATGCACTACCTAATTTTGCTCTCATAGAAACCCTCTACAAAAAGTGGTGAAAATATTATTCCTTTTTTTGACAAATGAAAATATTTATGCACAAGGATATTGTAACCAGTCCAAAGTTTCACAATTAGAGAATGGAAGATGCATTCTTACAGATATACCATAGGTACAGACACAAGAATTGTAATTTTCTTTGGCATAGTGAAGGCTTGCTGTCTAGCATATAACCTTCAATATACAATCCTTTCTTAGTCCCACTCCTGGCCTGGTTTCAAGTGCTTTCTTCCATTAAAATTAACTTCTCTTCAGTTTGTATAAATCTTGTATATATTTAGTTACTTAGATACCATTGCTTTCATTAAAATATGACCTTCATAGAATACTGGACTAGGTATCAGGAAGACCTGAGATAAAATCCTGCCACGGTCTTACTTGGCTATGTAGACCATGAGCAAGTTATTTAACTTCTAATAGTCTCACTTTCTTTATCTGTTCTCTATTTGTAAATGGGAGCAATAATAGCATCTACCCCACATGGCTGTTGTAAGAGTAAAATGAGATTAGTCTAAAGTGTTCGAGCACTTTATATAGCATCTAAAGCACCATATAAATGATATTGCTAGTTAATATTATTACTTTTCTATCTTTGATATTTAACACACCTAATAAATACTGGTTAACTACTGTTTTTTCTACTGTTAAAATCCATGCAAAACTGCACAACAATTTCAGAGACATAATCAAATGAGGTAGTTGAAGAAGAAAATCTTTGTTAACCATCCAGCTATAAAATATTATAAATCTAGAACTCTTCAGCTGTTTTTGATGGAAGTAGCTGATATGGTAAGAGATTTAAAACCATAATTCTAGATTTAGAATAATGAGATGAGTTCAAGTGCTGACTCTGATAGCCCCAATTACTTTCCTAAAGAAAATTATCAGATTTCATGGAGAAAGTTATAGAATAAAATGTCCAGAGGTATTATTTACAATAATATTTTATAATTCAATTCAATGCAATAATCAAGTTTGTCCTCTATCCAATCTGTGTTTTTTGCTGTTCAAATGAAATGGCTCCATTATTAAAAAATAGCCAAGAGTCAACATTGACTAGGACTTCCATAACTATCTCCAATTTCCAAGTCCCAGGACGTAACCTATTAAATCCTTTTCAGAGCACACACAGAGTGTCACTGTTTCCATGGTTTCCCAGAGTAACACCATGTAGGGACTTTGAGATTATAAACAACACCTTGAATTACATTTAGAAACAATTATAAAGCCCACCTGCACTCAGAAGACTCCTATGGACATAAAAGAAGATGCATGCAGAGTGGTAAATATGTGTCAGGAGAACTGGGCCCTGAGAGCTATTATGTAATATGTTTAACATGACAATACTAAGCAAGAGTGCTAGTTTGAAAAGAAAAATCCAAAGTGGGACTTAACCCACTTTGGTTCTTGTTCCACTGAAATAGTTTGGGTAAGTCAATTCTCCTGCTCCTCTGTTTTTAATGTATAAAATTAAGTGGTTAGATGAGATGATCTCAAATTCCTTTTTTTCTAGAAAATTACTTATTTAGGGGATTTTAAATCATATTCAAGTAAAACATGGGAGGTATTTTTGTTCCAATAGAATTTATAACAGATGCAACATCAGAATACAAGTGCAGGTTGACAGTTAGTGGTGTGAATATGATGCAAATAGTGTGGCTTCTCTGAACTTCTGGGTTTTTTTTAATCTGTTAAATGGAGCAGTTAATTTTTATGCAACTTAATTCCCTAAGCTGAGAGATTCAAATGAAATAAAATCTATAAAATATGTGGACTGAGGATGTATTTGCATGTGCATGTAAGTTTATATTACTTATGTATACATATATATATATGTACAAAAACTTCCTCAAAAATTATTTCATTCACCAATGGGACATGAAATGTGCCCTCAATTATACCTAAATATATGTACATGCATAATCAAAGGTCTAACATACATGCATATATGGAAATAGTGATAGAGGAAAGGGAGAGATTTGATTTGGAGCAATAATTACATGAGTGTAGGGAATCCTCTGATGTATATCTGAAACTTGTTTAAAACTATCTTACCTGTCCATAGTCACACAGCTAGTGAATGTCAAATGTAAGACTTGCAGTTTTCCTAATTCCAAAAATGACCTGTCTATCAATATACCATGCTGCCTCTTACAATATACCACATCAGCCAATTAAAGGTTGTATCTTCCTTTTATCTCTCTATGTAGAATAGAAGTCAAAAGGCAGTCCTTCCAGAAAACTAACCTAAACTTAAATAGACATGTGGTTGTAGCTAAATACCCTATATATCTATATCTATAATTATAATGCAAGCTCCTTGAAGCCATGCAATTTTGCTTTATCTTTTTATAATCAGTCCTTAGACTTAGAATAGGCTGTAGGACATGGTAGATGCTTTATGAATACTTGTTGACATTTATTGATCATCAGAGTTAAAAACCCAAGTTCAGTTCATTACTAGATAAATACTTGAATAAGTCACTTAACCTCTCAGGGTCTCAGTTTCCTTATTTGAATATGGGGATTTAAAGGAAAAAAGACTTCTATGATTACTTCCATTTTTCCAGTCTATATCTAAATGTTAGATATTATTATTATGATGATGATTTAGATTTTACTGGTTAATCTTTCACAATTGCATGCAAAACCAATTTTTAACATTAATTTTTAACCTTTGAATTCCAAATTCTCTCCCTTCCTTCATTCCCAGTCACTTTATTGAGAAGTTAGCAACTTGATATAGGTTATACATGTGAAGTCATAGAAGATATATTTCCATATTAGTCATGTTTTAAAAGTGGAGACAAAAACCAGTGAAAAATAAAGTTGAAAAGTATACCTCAATTTGTATTCATCCATTCTTTCCCTAGGGATGAAAAGCATTTTCATAAGTCATTCAAAGTACTCTTGGATCATTATATTGCTAGGAACAACTCTGTCATTGTCACTTTGTTTACAGTACATTTACTTTGCATCAGCTCATATAAATCTTTTCAGGCTTTCCTAAGACCACCCTGCTAATTTCTTATAGCATAAGAGTATTCTATTATAATCACATAACACAATTTGATCAACCAGTCTTCAATATATGGATATTTCCTCAATTACTGATTCTTTATCACTAGAAAGAAGTTATTATATTTTTGTACAAATAGATCCTGTGCCATTTTTAATGTCTTTTTGAATGCATACAATAGAAGTACTGATAGGTCAAAGGGTATTCATTATTTTATAGCATTTTGACATGGTTCCTATTTGCTCTAAAGAATGGTTAAATCAAAAGTGCATTAATATCTTTTTTTCCTACATGCTTCAACATTTGTCATTTTTCTTTTCTGTCCTATAATAGGTATGAAGTAGTACCTCAGAATTGTTTTAATTTGCATTTCTCCAATCAAAAGTGATTTAGAACTTTTTTTCATATAGTCATAAATAGTTTTGATTAGTTCATCTAAAAACAGTTCATATCTTTTAATTATCTACTGGGGAATGAATTATTTTTATAAACTGGTTATAATTCTCTTCATATTTAAGAAATGAGGCAGTCATCATAGAAACTTGCTTCAAATGGTTTTTTCACAGCTATGTTTGCTATCTTTCACTCTGTCCCTCCTCAAAAGGGCTTTGCTTCTGATTACTGCCTTCTACAATAGGATGACCCTTCTATTATCCCCTTTCTCTTATCATAACTTATGGTAAAACTTTCTATATCCAATTGAGCATATATGTTATTCTGTCTTTGAGTCAATTCTGATGACAGTAAGGTTTACTATCCCCCCTCTCCTCCATCTTCCCCTACACTGTAAAAGGTTTTTTTGCCTCTTTTTTGTGAGATAACTTACTCCATCTACCTTTATCTTTATCTCAGTTCATTTCTTTTTCTTAATTGTATTTTTTTTAGAGATATCATCCCTTCATATTCAACTCATACTGCACTCTCTGTCAAGATATATTACTTCTAGTTGCCCTATTGAAAGGAATGCCCCATGTAGGAAAGTAAACAGTTTTACCTTATTAAGTCCCTTGTGTGATTTCCCTTTTCTGTGTGTCTTTTTATGCGTCTCTTGTTTCTTATTTAGAAGTCAAATTTTCTATTCAGCTCTGGGTTTTTCATCAAGAATGTTGGAAAGGCATATACATCTTTGAATAACTATGCTTTTTCCCTTGAAGGATTATGCTTAGGTATTCTGGAGATGTAATGCTTGATTGTAATCCATATATCTTTGGCCTCTGGAATATCATATTACTTTAATGTACAAGTTGCTTAATCTTGTGTTATCCTGACTGCAGCTCCCTAATATTTGAATTGCTTATCAGTGTTTCCAATATTTTCTCTTTGGCACAGGAGCTCTGAAAATTGACTCTAATATTGTTTGGTGATTTCATTTTGGAATCTCTTTCAGGAGATGATCAATGTATACTTTCAATTTTTATTTTGCTCTCTGGTTCTAGAATTTCATGGCAGGTTTCCTTGTTAGTTTCATGAAAGATAGTCTTTAGGTGCTTTTTCTTTGATTATGTCTTTCAGATAATCCAAACATTTTAAAATTATCTCCCCTGTATCTATTTCCCAGGTGAACTGCTTTTTCAATGAAATATTTAACAGTCTTCCATTTTTTCCATTATTTTAGTTTTATTTTATTGTTTCTTGATTTCTCATAATGCCATTAACTTCCATTTATAAGGAATTCTTTTCTTTAGTGAACTTTTGTCCCTCCTATTCAATTTGGTCACTTCGATATTATAAGGAGTTATTTTTTCCATCAGGAAATTTTTGTGCCTCTTTTTCCATTTGGACAATTCTGTTTTTTCAAGGTATTCTTCTTCTCAATGAGGTCTTGAATTTTTTTTTTACCATTTGACATACTCCCTTTTTTAAGGTTTTCTTTTCTTTTTGTTTATTTATTTTATATGATTATAATAATCTTGTTATAAGAGTAAGCATACCCCCCCAAGAAGATGAGAAACCTCAAGAATAGTGAGAAAGAAGAAAAATATACTTCAGTCTATGTTCAGATTCCAATGAGTCTGTCTCTGGGGTGAGTTGCCTTCTTTATGATAAGTCCACCAGAGAAGTTGCTTTAATATTTTCCCCACAGATGCTATTACTAACTGTATTTCCTTCCACTCCATTCCTCTCCACTCTCATTTATTCTGTTTTCTCTCTCTTTCTCCTTTCACCCTATCCCTCCTCAGAAGTGTGTTGTATCTGAGTACCTTCTCCCACCATCTTCCCTTTCTTTTATCACCTACTCTCCCCACTCCTCCCCCCCCATTCCCCCTTATCCCATCTCTTTCCTCTCATTTTTCTCTAGGGTAAGATAGATTTCTATACCCTATTAACTGTGTATGTTATATCCTCTCTGAGCCATTTTATTTTTAGGTTTTTTGCAAGGCAATGGGGTTAAGTGGCTTGCCCAAGGCCACACAGCTAGGTAATTGTTAAGTGTCTGAGGCTGGATTTGAACTCAGGTACTCCTGACTCCAAGGCTGGTGCTCTATCCACTGTACTACCTAGCTGCCCCTCTGAGCCATTTCTGATGAGAATGAAAGCTCACTTATTCTCCCTCACCTTCCCCAGTTCTACTCCATTGCAAAGCTTTTTTCTTGACTTTTCTATATGAAACATCTTAGCCCCTTCTTCCTCTCCTTTCCCTTTCTCCCAGTACTCTCCTTTATCACCCATTGACCCCATCTTTATACCATATTATATCATCATATTATTATATTCATATATATCATTTTTATTCAACTCCCTCCTGTGCCTTGTCTATCTGTATATGCTCCTTCTAACTGTTCTTATAAATAAGAAGTTTATATGAGTTATCAATAAACAGTTCAACAATCATTAAGTTCCTCATAATTCATCTTTCTTGTTCACTCTCTCTATGCTTCACCTGAGTCCTGTCGTTGGAGATCAAACTTTCAGTTCAGCTCTGGTCACTTCAATAGGAAAGTTTGAAAGTCCCCTGTTTCACTGAAAGTTCATTTTTTGGGGGTGGCTAGGTGGCCCATTGGATAGAGCACTGGCCCTGGAGTCAGGAATACCTGAGTTCAAATCTGACCTCAGATACCTAATAATTACCTAGCTGTTTGGCCATTGCCTTGCAAAAACTAAAAAAAGAAAAACAAATAAAAAGGATTTTCAGTTTTGCTGATTAGTTGATTCTTAGTTGTAATCCAAGCTCTTTTGCCTTCCAGAATATCATATTCTAAGTCCATGAGACATTAATATAGATCCTGAAAAATCCTGTGTAATCCTGACTATAGATGCCGTGGTAGCTGAATTGCTTGTTTCTGGCTACTTTTAGTATTTTTTTCTCTTTGTCTTGGGAATTTGGAAATGTAGCTATAATATTCCTGGGAGTTTTTGCTTTGGAATCCCTTTCAAAAGGTGATTGGTTAATTCCCTCAATTTCTAATTACCCTCTTCTTCTAGTATCTCAAGGCAATTTTGCTGTATTATTTTTTGAAAAATGAAGTCTATGCTCTTTTCTTGGTCATGACTTTCAGGTAGCCCAATATTTTTTAAATTATTTCTTCTGGATCTGTTTTCAAGATCAGTTGTTTATCCAATAAGATATTTCACATTTTCTTCCAATTTTTGACTTTTTTGGAAGACTTTTATTTCTTCTTGATTTCTCACAAAGTCATTAGCTTCCTTTAGTTCCATTCTGCATTTGAAGGAGTTATTTTTTTTTTCAGAGAGCTTTTCTATCTCCTTTTCCAGCTGGCCAATTCTGCTTTTTAAGGCATTCTTCTCCTCATTTTCCTTTTGTTTTGCTTTTTTCATTTGGCCTAAACTGGTTTTTAACATATTATTTTCTTCAGAATTTTTTTGGTATTTCTTTCACCAAACTGCTGATTTGGTTTTCATGATTTATCTGCATCACTCTCATTTCTCCTCCCAATTTTTCCTCCACCTCCTTTAATTACTTTTCAAAGTAGTTTTTGAGTCTATCTATAGCCTGAGGCCACTTTCTATTTCTCTTAGAGGCTTTGGATAAAGAAGCTTCTAACTTGTCATCTTCTGAATCCTCCATGGGACTAAAGTAATTTTCTATGATCAGATTCTTCTTTTTCTCTTGTTTGCTCATTTTTTTCCCAGCCTAAGACTAATTTGCTGCACTTCCAAGGCATTGGGGTTTTTTGGGACACTGTACTGGTACCTTTATTTCTCCAAGATCTTATGCTCTCTTGCCTGTGCTTTGAAATGTAGATGACCACAGGAGCTCCCCTCTGCCCTGGAGCTGTGAGGAGTATTCCTGCTCAGCTATCATAGTATGGTGGCCCAAACTGCAACCTGTATCTGATTGTGGACAATCAGCAGAGTCCTACCCCAGAGAAAGTAGAGAGATTTCTACAGTCCCCCCTGACACCCTTACTGTTTATGAGCTATGTTCTGGAGGTACAGACTGGGACCCCATTTCTGCTGTAATTCTCACTGCAGGGCAGCTCTGAGTCTGGGGTTCCTCACTCTGCACTCTAAGTTTTATTTTCTAAAGTATTTTGTGTGTGTGTGTGTCTCCTATACCCAGCTACTGACTCACTCTTCATGATTTTCTTGCATCTTACCAGTTTTTTCTACTTCTCTAAATTGATTTTCAAAATCCTTTTTACATTCTTTCAAAGCCTGAGATCAATTCATATTTTCTTGAAGCCTTTGCATATAGAAACTTTGATCTATAATCTTCTGACTGTGTTTTGTGAATAAAAAAAACACACAGTCAGAAGAAGATAAATAGTGCCTTTTATGGACAGAATTTTTTTTTCTGTTCTTTACTCATTTTCCCAGTCTATTACTTGACTTTAAATTTTATTAAAGTGCTAGGGTGGAAGATGCCCAATTCCAAGTTTTATGAGTTTTGTGCTTCAGAGTTACCTCTAGGCACCTGGAAATTTTCAGTTCTTCTTAGATGGTATGATCTAAGGAAGATGCCTTTACTACACTCTTGACCTGTGTTCTGGTCTATGACCACAAGGACTCTTTACTGTTGTAGAACTCTGATAAGAGTCCTTGATCCACTGTAGCTAGTGTAGCTTTGGTGTGTTAGTGCTCCTCTTTGCTCCAGAACCATTCATGTGTGTGACTCAGATCTGGATGTGGGCAATGGAACAGGATCTTGCCCCCAGTGCTAGCTAAGAGACCCCATAACCTCCTTCTGAGCAGTTGTTCAACCCCCACACTATTTATAAAGACATCTTCTTTGCATTTTTTTCATGAATTTTCTTGGTATTTAATGAGCCAAGATGTGTTTATATTATACTGCCCAAATACATTTATTTTACATAGTAATATATAGAAAAACATAGAGCAAACATTGAGAGGAGATACATTAGCAACTGAATAAATAAAATAGTTCTCATGTATAAGATGACATGTTGAATCTTTAAGGAAACTAAAAGTTCTAATAGGTGAAGGTGAGGCAAAAATGCATTTAAGGTACAATGGACAATCAACATAAAGGCAGAGAGAAGCACAGCAATTGTTTTATGAAAACAATATAGCAAAATTTTATAGTGAGACTATATAATGGTGATGGGAAAGTGCTCTGTAATCAGTCTGAAAAGTTGAGATCACGTTATGAAGAGCTTTGAAAAAGAGGGGAGTTTTTATTTGGAAGCTCTGAAGATACTGAAATTATTTTGTTTTTTTAAGATACTGAAAATTTTAAATAATGGAGGAGAAAGAAGGGTGACATGATCATAGCTGCAATTTTAGAAAAATCACTTTAGTAATCATGTTGAGGATGGAATGAAATGGGAAGAGACCTGAGGCAAGGCCAAATTAGGGAACCATTTTAAAAGTACAAATTATAGATGATGAAGGTCTGAGCTAATATAATGAGTACATAAATATAGAGAAAGGGAAATGTGCAAGATACATTGAGGTAGAAACTACCAAATTTGGCAACTGACTGTATATGAGAGACAAGAGAGAAAGGGAAGTGATAATGAGAACTGAATGCTGGAAGGATGATGCTAACCTCATCAGTAAGAGGAAAGTTCAGAAGATAGGTGGGATGGGAGTAAAGATAATGAGTTCTATTTTAGCTATGTTGAGATTGAGATGGCTTTTGAATAGCCAGTTATGAAAGCATATGAAAGGTGATATGGGAAAGGAGTTAAGGAGAGATGTAAGGGAAAAAAGATAATTGAACCTATAGTTACTGATTTAGTCATCAAATGAGAGATCATTGAGAGAAAAGAGGAGCAACTTCAGAACATAGTCTTAAAGTACACACCCAGGTAATGGGACAGGATGTGCATATGACCCAATAAATGATAATGAATAATAGAATATTAGGAGAGAAAGTGTATCAATATAAATCTAGAGAAGTGAGAGTATCTAAAACAACACTGTCAAAATTAAATACTGCAGCAGTATGTGGAATGTTGAGGACTGATAAATTGTCTTCAGATTTGGAAACTGAGATCACTGGTTTCATTTCATTGAAAGACAGAAAAAATACTGCAAAAGGTTGAGAAAAAGTGATTGAAGAAAGGAAGTGGAAGCAAAAGGTACCTTATATGGATTTAGCTGAGAAAGAGAAGAGAGAATGGGATTATAGCTTGAAGAGATTGGATGTTCTAATAAGCATTTTTAAGGATGAACTTGTTCAAGGAAGCATGGAAGAAATCAATAAAATGGGAAATCTGTAAATAAAAATGTGGATCAGAGCTGAGTCATTTTGCTCAACATGGGAGGGAAGGACAACAGGGTTCTTGTAGGAGGATTGTCCTTGGCAAGGAGAAGGGGTACCTTTTTATTTTAAACTAGAATTAATAATTTGAAAATGTGGGATGATGTCAAAGAGATGGTAAAACTCAAGGGAAATAGTCTTCATTTTCTAAGAAATAGGAAGTAAACCTATAAGAGGGCTAGAGCTTAGTACAGCATTTGACCCATAATAGGTACTTAATAAATATCTATAGACTATTTATTGACTGAAAGGGTAGAAGAGGTAGTTTGTTTAGGGGACAAGGAAAAAAAGGTTGAAATAGTTGTTTTTGGGAGAGAGAATAATAAATCCAGTCAGCATGGTTTCATGACTACACACCTTTGTTCAGTTATACCTGAGTAGAATTTAAGGAGGCAGATGGAAGAAAAAATCCAGGGTTATGGGATAAGGAAGCAAAGGATCTGAGAGAAGATAATAAAGAAACAAGGTTGAGGCCTGGAAGGGAGGAAAGTACAGCCAAAGCAATAAGGATGACTTCAGAAACTACTTGAGTAGAGAGACTGGAGATAGCTATGAAGAAGATACTAAAGTTTAGGAGGGGTAAAGAATAATCAGAGAGGAATGAGGAGGCTATTATCAGGTAGATAAGGGAACTTCAGACATGCTTTGATTTCAAATTCAGGGAACTTTCCACTTTACTATGCTTTCTATTTTTAGTTATTTGAAATTAAAGCACTATATATATGCATTGTTGCAATTGAGTCCTATAATGGTCCTGTGAAGTAGATATTGCAGTAATTTTGCACTTGAGGCTGATTCTTTAATGACATCATTGTAGCTTTCTTGGGAAAGATATTGGAGTTGTTTGCCATTTCCTTTTCTAGTCTATTCTCCAAATGAGAAAACTGAGACTAAATCAGCTGTCCAGAGTCACATAGCTAGTAAGTTTGTGAGACCAGATTTAAACTCAGGAAGATGAGTCTTCCTGACTCCAGCTCTGGCACTCTATCCATTGCACCACTAGCTGCTCAAAGGTAAGGATTACAAGATAGGTAGAAGATAGACAGACTATAATAATACCAACTATCTGCCATTTCCATAGTACTTTAAAGTTTGCAGATGATCTTTTAGATCTCATTTGAACCTTAAAATTGCCTTGATATGATACTAAAGTTATTGTTTTTCTGATTTTACAGATAAGGAAAATGAGACTCAAAAATTTAATGATTTGTTCATGATTAATCATAGCTTTTGAGTATTAAGTTTAGAATTTGAACTCCAAATGTTCCTAACTCTAGATACAACATTCTAGCTGCAATACCAAACTGCAGACTCATAAATGGAGTCTGTAAAAATTATCCTGAAGTGTTTGAACTTGAAATAGTAGACACTGGAATTCAATAATCATTTTGGGAAGATGTTTCATAATGAAAATACTGGTTTTGTACGATTATTCTGACAGCATAGGAAGAACATATGGAAGAGGAAAGGACAATTAGGAATTTGTAACAGATTGAAAGGCAATGAAATAGCATTGAAAGTATAAATAAGGGAAAAGAAGTATTATTGGATTATGATGAAGGAAGAAACAACAAAACTTAGTGAAACATGACTGTAGGGAACAAAAGTTAGAGAAGACATAGGACATGGACTCATATAGTTGGAAAAGGACCTTAGAGGTCATTAGGTTCAATAAATTTATTTTATAGAGGAGGAATTGTACCCCAGAGAGATTAAGTTATTTGTCAAATAATCAAACAGGTAGTAAGAGAAAATAATTTAACTTAAATGAAGGACTTGTTTGAGTTTATAGTCTGATAAGATAGAATAAGACCAGAAGTGAAGAGATATTAAAATGAAGAACACAAGTGTGGGAGTTAAGGAAGCAAATAAAATCGTTGATTTGTAAAATACTAAATTTAAGGTGCTAAGAGGGTATTTATGAAAATATTCTTGAGAAATTAAAATTTGGGGATGAATATCAGGGCTAGAAAGGAATATTTGAATATTATCAATATAAATGCTATAGAATAATCAAATTTCATAATTTGAAAGGACCTCAAAGGTCATTTAGTATAGCCTAAGCAGGAATCAACTTTCTGAACAAGTGGTCATTCAATACTCTTTTAAAAAAGGAAATTACTGAAGAAAGAAAAGAAAAAAAGAGAAAAAAGAAGAAAAGAATAAGAAAAAGAGAAAAAAAAGGAAATTACTATCAAACAAACACAATGCATCCCAATTTTGAACACCTCATAGTAATAGAAATTAGAATTTCCTTTAATTGAATCAAATATCCAACTCTCCTCTACAACTTCCAGTCCTTGTCCCTGGTTCTGTTCAAAAAAACTAGCCAGGTAAAGTTAATAATTCACAATCCTTCAAATACTTGAAGAAAATCATCAAATTCATTCTGTTTTCCTTTTTTATGCCAAACATACACAGTTATTTCCTTGAATTTATTCTCTTGCTGTATGGTATTTGATCTTATTTGACCTTTTTAGCTTGCCAATTTCTTTCCCAAAAATGTGGGATCTAAAACTGATCAAAATATATTTGATGTTGTCTATCTAGGATAGAGTAAAGTAGAACACTTGCTCTTGACACCTTATTTCTGTTAATAAATCCTACTTAGAGATAGTATACTTTTAAAGGTGTAATGTCACTCTGGAAATTCATAGTGATTTAATAGCATAGTAAAAACTCTTTCTTTTTATATGAATTATTATGTACCCAGTTGTTAATATTAGAATCCATGATTTTTATAATTAACTCTAAACATACATTTAATTCTACTTCTTTTAAAGTCCTATTCTGATTCTCAAATCTGGCAGCCATGAGGTTATGTCAACAATAGATTCTTTGGTCAATCCTCACAAGTTTTGGAAAGACTCCAAGAATCGGACCCAATGATATACAAATGTAAGCCTCTATGTCTGTTTTATGAGAAACATTCTGATTCCATAGGTTTTTCTTCACACAGAATCCCATAGGACCACAGAAATTCTGAAATTTTTGATCCAGCAGATATTTAAAGAATCATTCATCAAAAAGCATTTGATAAACTTTGTTCCAGGAACTATCTATGGTATTTGGGGATCTAAAGAAAAGTAAAAACCAATCCTTGCTCTTGAGGAGCTCACAATTTAAAGAAGACAAAAATGTAATAGGAAACTATGTATATAATTGTAGAAAATAATTAATAGAAAGAAGGATCTAGAATTAAAAGAACTGGGGAAACTTTCTGCTAAAAGGTTAGATTTTAGCTGGTATTTGAAAGAAGCCAAAGAAATTCAATTTAATCTTCATAAAATCTTTTGGATATGTCATAGTCTATTGCAAAAAGTTCAAGTGTGAAGTGATAAGGGTAGCATAATCAGAGAAAAGAAGAGAGCATAATCTATTTTATGAAGATTAAATTGATAAAACTTGTCAACAGCTTGAATGTAGGGGTGAAACATAGTGAAAAAGTGGAGGTAACACCTAGGTTGTGAATCTGAAAGACTGGGAAGATGTTGCTGCCCACAACAAGGGTAAATAATGATATGAGGTAAAAAAAAGGGGAAAAGAAGAAACTTTCAGTAAAGTACAAGGCTTGGTTTCTCTTGCTCTCTACAAAGTAGTTGAGAGGGTGAGAAGAGGGAGCCATCAGTCATTTGAGAATAAATGAAAAGAAGTCCCCAAGGAGACTAGAATAGTGAATCAATTAAGAAGGATTAGAAGTACTGACTAGCAGCAGTAAGGACCCAATTAATGTTGTATAACACACATTTCTAAGGATCCCAGTCAGAACATTTTCTTCATCTTTGTTGAATAATACATATTGAGAGAAGTTCACATAGCAACTAGTATAAGTAACCTGAAACAAAGTCTTGGCAGGAATGATTAGGAAAATGATAAGATAGGGTTATCATTCACCCTTCATCTTGGATACTAATCTGTGTACTGTGCATGAAAGTGTCTCCCAAGATTCAAGTCTGGTCTTTTTTTCTCTCCCAGTAATCTATTTTTAGTGATCAGATTTGGGATTAAATGATAATTGTCTATACATTTTATTCCAGAATCATAATATCTATCCCTAATCTCCCTTGAACTCTAATCCAATGCCACAAATTCTCTGATGGACATGCTCAACTTTTCTTCTTCCCTAAGTCACCTCCAACCAAGCATGACTATTTTCAGAGCATGGTCATCTTTCACTTCCCCCAGGTAAATAATCTTAGAGTCATCTTTGACTTTTTCACTCTTGTTCAATCCTTTGGTTTTTATCTTCTACCTCCAGAACATCTACATAGCATCCATAATGTAAACCTATTCCTTTCTCTATATTCACACAGTCTCTTGTTTAGATTCTTGTCACCACCTGCCTGATTTTTTCCAATATCATCCTAATTCTAGCTAGTCTTTTCTCCTCTTATTCATCCTCCACATAGTTGTCAAAAGAATTTTCCTAATTATAGGCATAATAATGACATTCTCCTGTTCTATAAAAACTGGGAGATTCCAAGAATAACCCTTGGATAAAATACTAACTTCTCAAATGGACATTTAGAGACCTCCATTGTAGGGCTCTCACCTCCATTTACAATGGCATTTCTTATTAGTTCCTTTCACAGACATTATTCTTGATAATGTGAACAGTTGGTTTTTTTCATGTCTCATTTCTATACCTTTGCACTCTCAGGTATTTAGAAACCTTAGTTTTCCTAAAGGAACACTCATATGCTACCTTCCTTAGGAAATCTTTACAAATGTTCCTGGTTTGTTGGTACTCTTTTCTTTATGAAATCATAATGCATTGCTTGAATATACTTCGCATATACACTCAAATTTATACATGCTGGATCCCCCTATAAATTATAAGCTTCTTGAGATCAAAAACAATTTTGTTTTTGTCTTTTTATCACCAGAACCCATTGTAGTGGTGTGTACTCAATGTTATTTTTTTAATAAATACTTGTTTATAATTCATAAAATTCCTACTCTGATGCCTCATCATGGCATCAAAATGATCCTGTGTTCTTCCAGTCTATGCTGGTATAAGGCTCAGTTATGTTGGAAAGACATTTATTGGGATCAGATCAAATCTATTTTCTCAGAAACAATCTAGTTAGTCTCCAAGTAACATATTACTAATAACCTGGAAACTTGATGGAAAAAAATTGATCACTGCAATCTATATAGTAGGGTAAAATTTTAAAATAGACCCTAGTTCTGTCAATCCTGTGTTGCCCAGTTCCACATCAGTAGATACAGTTTAGGGACAGGGAAGGGTAGAGGGTGCTAAGAATCAGAGTTTAAAGATCTTCAAAAAACTTTAATATGACTCTCAGAATTCTGAATTGACATTTTTCCAGTTATCATGAATCAACATATTGTTAGAGAAGTTGAATCATTTATTTTTATTTTAATGTTATAAATAAACTTTAAAGATATAAATAAGTTGCATTCAGATAGCATAATGGTTCTCAATACTTCTTTATGAAAGCAAAGAAAGAAAATAACAAAATTTTTTTAACTTATGAATCAAAGTTATAAGAAATGATTTCCATGAGAAATATGATCATATACTTTAGGATTAATGATAACTATCTGCAAAAAAATAAATCTATCAATGAAAATAATGGTTTTGTTACTAATATCAATTAATGAAAAGAAAGTGATAGAGAAATTTTACAAAGATTTTGATAAGATCCTCGAAGTAAAATCAACAAATACTTTGATATTAGATCACTTCAATACAAAAATGGGAAAAGATGGGAATGGGGAGAGGCCTTTACACTCCCTCACACACTTAAAAAACAAACAAATCTAAACTTATTTAAACAATTAATTAAAAACAAAAAAAAATGAGAAATTGACAATAGACCTAGCTTGAATACTGGTTAATGATTTCACCCAGAACTTAAACCAATATATATGCATTGTTATAACAATTCAGAAATAACTATTTGAAATATTTCAATTATATTCCAAATTGAGTTGTTCATGCAAAAGCCTACTTTATTCTGTTTAATTATAAGAAGTTTTATGAATAAGGGTAAAGCCAGGTTAAAGAAACTTGAATGAGGACTAAAAATAAAAGAAGTAATAGCACAATTCTTCAGAAGGAATGAAAGTTCAGAAATCTCAAAGGATATAAAAATTTCAAAAATTGAAAGGAAAAATGACTAGCAATAGACTATCTCAAACTTCAAAATGGTAGCCTTCTAAAACATTTTATTTTGTAAAATAAATAATAAAAATCAATCCACAAAATATACAGCAATATAAAATATATAGTAGTAAGTCTGATAACCTCAAAAGTCTTGGCTACTAGGAGGACATCTCATTATCAGACAACAATTGTATATCATTTTTGCAAATCTGAATTTCAACATATCTCCCACCATACAACAATATAAGCTCAAAATGTATATATTATATAAATAAAAATATAACATCATAAAGAAATTAGAGGATTAGAAAATTACCTTTTTGATTCTTGCATATAGCTAGAATACATGACCAAATAAGGGGGAAAGACATCACAAAAGACAAAACAGATAGTCATAAATACATTAGAAATAGAATTGTGAAATAATACATCCACTCTTGAAAACAATTTAACTAGGCCCACAATATTAAAAACTTTTGCATGCCCTTATACTAGGGCTTATATTCCTGGAGCTAGACTTATACTCCTAGAGATAAAAAGAAATTAGTTTTTGGTTTTGCTTTTTTTTTTTTTTGGAGTGACAGAGAACTGGAAAAGGGTGCCAAACAACTGGCTAATGGCTTGACAAATAATTCTGTATGAATGTAGTAGTAGTAGGCTATTATGGTACGGGAAACTGAAAAAAAAAATAGTCTCAGAACAACCTTTGATGATCTGTAGGTGGAGAAAAGTAATCAGAACCAAGAAGACAATGTATATAATATAACATCAAAACTATAACAAATGAATAATCATGAAAGATTGAAGAACAGTAATCAATGCAATCAACAATCCCGATTCCAGAAGACAGATAAAAAGGAATGCTACCTGATGGTCTAATATGCAGGTTGAGACAAGTTTTGGGGGAATTTGTTTAACATAAAAATTTGTTTTGGTTAAATACTCTTTTTATTACAATGATTTCTTTCATTTTTTTAGGGAGTATAGAAAGGGAGAAAAATGAATTTTTGATAATTAAAAGAAAATAGATTTATAAGGATTATCCATACATGAATTCCATCATCAAGAAAAGAATTAAAAGGGAACAAGCATGTTTTTATCCAAATTATTAGAAGAATCACATCTTTACTATTTCCATACAAAAAGAAAGAGGTAGAGAATATAAAATCTCCTTTTGGTGGTTTTTTTTTTAATTATGGAAAGCTTCTCCTGGTTTAAAGGATTTATTAAATTATTTCTATGTGCTAGGACCTGTATTAAAACAAATACAAATAAAAGATAATCTCTGTCTTTTATGGAACTTACATTCCAGTGGGAGAAGACTATACAAAAACAGACAATAAATGACTGAAGAAGGTATTGTTATGAAAGTAAGAGTGGAGAAAAAAATATGGAAAACTGGAGTCCAGAGAACAATCAAGAAGTGAACATGCCTGGGATGATCACTTTCATTAAAATGAAGGTATTTCTGAAGAATTGATAAATAAGAGAAAGGGGTCCTAGGGTGGGATTAAACTTCTTGGGTATGAAGGTTTCAGGGTCAAGGTAGAAAAAGAGATCCAGAGGATAAAATGTCATTTTTAATGTTTTATTTCACAAGTATCTAACATTCATATATTAGATTATTTAGAATTCCTTAGAAGATGTAACAGCAGAAAGAACTCAGTTCAATGACTCTCAACAGAAAACATGAGAGGTATAGAACAGAGGGATTAATGCATGTTAAAAGGATTCACCAGTATGAAGAAGATTGGGTACAGAATCCAAGTCAATGATGGAACCCTGTTAATGACAATGTTCTCCAGATGGATAAGACTGTGTTGCTTTAATTAAATTCCAATGCATTTCAGAAAATCTAGAAACAGATCAGTATAGACTCAGAGCAATTGGTACTATTTTCAAAAGGAAGACCAAAGAAATGAAGAAAGTCTTTTATCTGGTTTTTCACATGCATCACAATGGATACCCTCTGGAGTTTTTCTAACAGATTGAATAATAGGATTTAATCTTAAAGGTTGTCAAGTGGGCTGGACCTACAGTTGAAAAAGGAAAAAAGAGCTGGTTTGTTTTGGGGAAACTCTAAGTACTATTAAAAAGTAGTACTTCCCCTAACAGCAAAGACCCCCCCCCCTTTTTAATACAAATATTTTATCAATGTTGCTACCAAGGAAAAGAGACCTAGGCTATCATTGTCTCTGAGTACCTAAGGATACACATCATTGAGAGAGCAGAAGCACCCACTTAGGTGAGCAGATTTCCAGAAATAAATAAGGAGCATCTCTGAAGAATAGGAAAAAAGAATGTCATCACAGAATAGTATGAAAGAGAACATGAACTGTTAGCTCTTGCCCTGTGTGAGTTCTCTATAAAATAGTTTTTTGACAAGAGTATGGCCTGGCATTCTAACAATATGACCAGCCCATCGTAATTTCACTCTCTGTAGTAATGTTGGGATGCTAGGCAGTTTAGCTTAAGAAAGGACCTCAGTGTCTGGTATCTTCTCTTGCCAGGGCATCTTCAGAATCTTCCCAAGAATTTAAATGGGAGGAAATCAGTTTCCTGACACAGCATTGGTAGACTGCCTGGGTTTCACAAGCATAGACTAACGAAGTCAGCACAATACCTGTTCTCTCCTACACTTTCTTTTGGAGCCTCCCAAATACCAAGCTAGCTTTGGCAATGTGGCAACCTAATTGTCAATGTGTACCTCCTTGGAAAGGACATTGTCAAGGTCAGTGAACTTGTCCACAGTCCTCAAACCTTCTCCATTTGCTGTAATCAATGGTTCCACATACAGATTGGTATTGTTAGACCAAAATCAGCACAAGCAGTAGAGAATCGATTCATACTTTGTAGCATCTTAGCTTCAGAGGCTTCACTGAGTGTACAATCAACTATAAACAGAAAATCATGCATTAACACTCCCTCCACTTTGGTCTTGGCTTATTGCCTTTTCAAAATAAAGAATTTGCCATCAGTGTGGTAGCTGATCTTGAGGCCATGTTCATCCTCAATGAAGGTGCTTGACAACATGGCTGAAAACATCATGCTAAAAAGTATGGAGAAAGGATTCACCCTTGTTTCTCTCCAATGATGAGAGTGAGATCTCAAGAGCACCATCCACTATCCAGAACTTGGGCATGCATGACATCAAGAAATTGACTTAGGGGGCAGAGCCAAGATGGTGACAGGAGAAGATCCTCTCTTAGGTGCTCTCTCTCTCTCTCTCTGATATTTCCAAACATAAAAGAAGGACTCTAACTAAATTTTCAAGAGACAGAAGTCACAGAGGGATCCAGTGAGGCAGTTCTCCAGCCCAAGGTAACCTGGAAAAGAGTGAAAAGGCTCCACTCCATAGGGTTAGAGGGGCGGCCAACAGAATGAAGGAACTTCAGCCTCTCAGAGGCAGCCCCAGGGCACTGGCAGTTGCAGCTTATGGCAGTGGGGGCAGTTTCCTGATCTACACCCCAGGGAGCATCAGGCACAACTTGGAAAATCAGCTTGGGGACCTCTTCCAGAGTGAGTGAAGCTCAGCCCTCAGGGCACTCAGCAAGCAGTTTGACCACAGCAGCCCAGATCCAGGAACCAGAAAAAAGGTGGAGCTGGTAAGCAGGAGCTGTAGTATGAGTGCTGAGCCTAGGGAGGGGAGTGGAGAGAGATTATCGAGGTCTGTCCTCTGTCCCTGGAACAGGACTTTGGGTCTCTGACCACATTCAGATCCTGATCCCATAGAACAGTAGGGCCCCCCCCCCACCTCAGCTCTGTGTCAGAGGGGTGCACTTGTGGTCATTCACAGAACAGGAGAGAAGATAGAGCCTCATACACTGAGATCCTTGTGTGTGGGGGTGTGTGCCAATCATACTCAAAAGCTCAGGAAGCACCCCCAAACCAGGCAAAGGCTTGGGAAATGAGCAAACAGAGAAAAAAGAGGAACACCATTGAGAAATACTTTGTCTATGATGCCAAGAAGGATCAAAATACTCAATCTAACGATGAGAAAGTACAAGCTACTGCATCTAAAGACTCCAAGAAAAGTGGAAATTGGGCTCAGGCTATGACAGAGCTCAAAAAGAAAAATAATGAAGTGAAGGAGATAGAAAAAAAATTGGGAAAAGAAATGAGAGAGATGCAGGGAAAACATGAAAAAGAAATCAGTAGCTTAGTCAAGGAGATCCAAAAAAATGCTGAAGAAAATAGCATGTTAAAAACCAGCATAGGTCAAATAGATAAAACATTTCAAAAAGTTATTAAGGAGAAGAAAGCTTTAAAAAGCAGAATTGGTCAGATAGAAAAGAAATAAGAAAAGCTCTCTGAGGAAAACAAATCCTTCAGATATAGAATGGAACTGAGGGAGGCTGCTGACTTTATGAGAAATCAAGAAACAATAGTTCAACACCAAAGAATGAAAAATTAGAAGAAAATGTGAAACATGTCATTGAAAAAACAACTGATCTGGAAAACAGATTCAGAAAAGACAATTTAAAAATTATTGGGATACCTGAAAGTCATGATCAGGAAAAGAGCATTGACATCATTTTTAAAGAATTCCTACAGGAAAATTTCCCAGATATCCTAGAAGCAGAGGGAAAAATAGAAATTGAGAGAGTCTACCAATCTCCCCCAGAAAAAGATACCCCCAAAACAACCCCCAGGAATATTATAGCCAAATTCAAGAACTCCCAAATCAAAGAGAAAATATAACAAGCAGCCAGAAAGACACAATTCAAATACCGTGGAGCTGCAGTCAAGATCACACAGGACTTAGCAGCAACTAACTACATTAAAGGCTTGTAGGGCTTAGAATATAATACTCTGGAAGGCAAAAGAGCTCAGAATGCAACCAAGAATCAACTACCCAGCAAAATTGAATGTCCCTTCCAGGGAAAAAGATGGACTCTCAATGAACCAGGGGAATTTCAAATGTTCCTGTTGAAATGGCCAGAGCTGAAAGGAAGGTTTGATCTTAAATACAGGACTCAGGTGAAGCATAGAGAGTGGAGAAGAAGAGTAAAATATGAAGGACTTAATGATGATGAACTGCATAGAAAAATGATACTCATAGTACTCATGAGAAACTTCTAATTTAATAGAGCAGATAGAAGGAGCTTTTATAGATGAAACACAGGAAAGAGCTGAATTTGAAGATATAATATATTGTAAAACTGGAGTCAATGGCTAAAAGGGAAATGTAATGGGAGTAAGAAAAAAGGAGAGGTAGAATAGGCTAAGATATTTCATATAATGAGACTGTCTTTTTATTACAATTAACAATTGCAATGATACGGAAGGGGGGAAGGTGAGGGAGAATGAGGGAACCTTCATTCTCATCAGAAGTGGCTAGGAGAGGAAACAGCATGTATACTTAATGGGGTATAGACATCTAGAGTAAGAAGGAGAGAAGGGGGATAGGGGAAGAGGGTGATATGAGTCATGGAAAAGATGGTGGACCATGGGGGAGAGTGGTCAGATATAACACATTTTCTTTTTACTTATTGCAAGAGGCTGGGATTGGATGGCCTGTCCAAGACCACAGGGCTGGATAGTTGCTGGGCCTAAAGTGTAGTATGTGGACTTGGGACCTCTTGGCCCCAGGGCTTGGGATCTATCTGACTCAGGTACCCTAAGGCACATTTAAGAAGAGGGACAGAGTGAAATGAGAGAGAAAATATAGTATATGGTAATGGGGAAGTCCAAATGGAGGGAGTTGCAATTAGCAGTAGCAACAGTAGAAAAATGTGGAAGTAGCTTTTGTGATAGACATCACAAAGAATGTGATCTACCCATGACAGAGCTGGAGGTGCTGGAACACAGACAGAATCATATTTATTATTATTATTAATAATATTAATATTATTATTATCATTATTATTTGGGGGAGGTGGAGGGCAAATAGGGTTAGGTGGCTTTCCTGGGGCCACACAGGTGGGTGATTGTTGGGTGTCTGGGTCCAGGTTTGGACCCGGGTACTCCTGACACCAGGGCCAGTGCTCTGTCTGCTGTACCACCTGGTCGACCCTACTACTACTACTACTACTACTACTACTACTACTACTACTACTGCTGCTGCTCTTGCTGCTACTACTACCATTATTATTATTGTTGTTTTTGTTGTTGTTGTTGTTGTTATTTTATTTTATTTTGGGTTTTTTTGTTTTTATGGGGAAATGGGGTTGGGGTGGCTTGGCCAGGGTCACACAGCTAGGTGATTGTTGGGTGTCTGGGACTGGATTTGGGCTCGGGTGCTCCTGGCTCCAGGGCTGGCATTCTGTCTACTGTGCACTGGGCTGTCCCTATTATCATATTTTTTAATTTTAATTTTAATTTTTTCTCTTTCCTTTATTGCTCATGAGGGTCTAAATTTTGGGGGAGAGTATTATATATTCTTAAACAAGAATATTTTAGTATGTATAAAAAGTCATTTGTACAAAAAAAACAAAAATAAATTTTTTTAAAAATTCAGAAGAAAAAAAGAAATTGACATACAATGCTGATGAAATTTTCTGGGTAACCAAATTTTGACATAATTTTCCATAAACTCTTACAACAGATGGTATCAAAGGCCTTGGTCAGATATACAAATCTATACATACCTCTGTTCTGTTTCTGTCATTTTTCCTGGAATTATCAGGCAGTAAACATTATATCAACTATTTCTCTACCTTTTCTGAAGCCACACTGGCTCTCAGGGAGGTGACCATCTTCCATGTAAAGGATCAATCTATTGAGAGTTAGAGGTAAAGTAGAAATGCTGGAAATATAGATCAACAAACTGTGTAAATGGATAGTAGCAGAAAATGAATTCAGAGTTCTGGGAACAGCAAGTAGACTATTTGTCTGAAACATAGATCATATGATGGGAAGTGATATGAGCTATCTCTGGAAATACAAGCAAGTGGCAAGATTATGAAAGGCTTTAAATGCTAAGAGATTGTATTTTATCCTATAAGCATTAGTATGCTTGTGGAGTTTTTGCTTTGTTTTGTTTTTAATTGAGGAATGATGAGGTCATATCTGTGGTTAAGAAAAAAGTAAGTTGTGTGCAGGATAGATTAAAAAGATATATATATATATATATATATATATATATATATATATATGTATATTGGAATATATATATTGGAAGTTGGGAGGAAAAATGAGAAGGCTGTTTCAAGAACCTAGGTAAGAAGTGAAAAGACAGACCAGAAGGGAGATAATTTGGATAAAGAAAAGGAGTTAGCTGCTTGAAATCCTTAGTCTGTCTGGAAATTTCCCTGTTAAACTGTCATTGACATTTATATCCATCAGATGTAAAGTGACAGATACAGAACATGAGAGCCCCAAATGATTTCTGCTTCTTTTTCTAAGGTATCATAAGTCATGGTTGTAACAGAAGCATAATAAAACTCAACTTCACTAACTATATGTTAAATTATCCTTCTTCTTCCCATTTTTTAAAGGCCTCAGATTCTATAGCACCTTCTCTCCCTCCCCCCCTAAAGATCACAGAGATAATTCAATTTTCCCAGGCTTTTACATTCAAAATTTTGAGGTTATATTTGACTCTTACCCATCCCTTACCTCATCTCACTCTTTCTCTTAACCTCCCATTCCCCATCCATGCTCTTTGCTTCCAATTTCACCATTTTATTATAGGTCTAAATCACTATCTATCAGAACAATAGTGACAGTTTTTTTAGGGAGAGGAGAATGAAAGAAAATTAAATTTTTGATAATTGAAAGAAAAAAAGAGCTTTATGAGGATCATCCAAACGGGAATTTCAACCTTTATAAAAGAATTAAAAGGTAACAAGAAAACTTTTGCACATTATATTAGAAGAGTTATATTTATCGTCTCCACACTGAAAAACAGAGATAGAGAATATAAGATCTTATTTTGATGATTGTTTTTGATGATGAAAAAACATTCTTCTGTTTTAAGTTGTCAACAAGGGTTTATTAAATTATTTCTATGTGCTAAAAATTGTGCTCAACACTGAAAATACAAAGATTTTGTCTTCCTACTCACTTTCCTTGAAGCAAAGGTACATAGCACTGCCAGACTAACCTTCTCTACCTTATCATATCTCTGACCAATAATATCTAGCGGCTATATGCACATACACACACATACACACACACACACACACACACACACACACACACACAAACACTGCCTATTGAGAAATATTATTTTGCCTTGTATTGAAGGCCCTCTACAATAAGACACCCTTCTTCCTTTCCAACCCTTTTGCTTTCACTCTAAACAAACCAAAAAATACTATAAGCCAAATAGCTTTGTGTTTTCAATTCTCTATGAGGTTGTTCATAGTATTCCCCTTGTCAATAATATGCTGCTTCTTTCATTTTGCCTAGCAAATTCTTGTTGACTTTTAAAGTCCCATCTTTGTTGAATACCTCCCTTGAAATAAATAACTTACTGATTGCATTTCATATAGCAATTTGTTTGAAATTCTCTAACTCAAATATCACCCCCAGTCACTGTCATTTATATAGAAATTTAAAGGTAACAAACATTTTTGCATAGAATGCCATTTTATCCTTTCCACAGTTTTGAGAGGTAGTATTTATTGGATTACTTGGGAGGATGGAAAAAAGTATTTATTAACTACTGAGCTCTGCACTTATTAAATGTTATCTTATTTAATACAACAATCCTGGAAGGTAGGTGCTATTATGAATTGAAGAAACTGAGACAGACAAAGGTTACATGATTTGCTCACTGTCACACAACTAGTTAAGTGTCTGTGACCAGATTTAAATTTGACTTCTTGACTAAAGATCCAGATCTCTGTCCAATATATCACTTAACTGCCTCTAAGTTTAGACCCCCATTAGATTAAAAATTACATTCTATTTAAATGGTATATCTCTGCAAGTACACTGATCCAAAAAAATTATAAACATTTTCTTTGTTAATGGTGCAAAGTTAACCATACTGGATTACAGATTCTATATCATATGATTTTGCTTATTTTTAGCTTTGTTTCTGCTTTTAAGTATAGTATTACACAGAGGATTCATTTGTTGGTAAGGTTGTTATGTCAAAATAAAATTTTAAATGGTTATATTAATGGAATGTAGTTCATTCAAATATGGTGGATAACATGAATTGTTTTGTGGTCTAAATATATGAAGAAGGATATCATTTATTTGAGGAAATTTGAAGAAATTTCTCCATGGAAGGGAGAACAATTTAAATAAGACTTGAGTGAGTAATTAATTCAGTCTTTTTTTTTCTTTTTCATTATTGTTCTCCCCCAATTTGAGAATTTGTATTTATCTCTTAAAATTTTCCTTTATCTTAATATCACTGAGATAGTTATTTTTGTTTTTAATAAATTTGTAAAAAACCATAATTGGTTCTTGACTTTATTTTTCCATGCCATTAATGTTTTAATATCATGTTACCTTTTTTAATTCTCCTCAGTCCTTGATTTTATAATCTGAATATAATGATTTTTCATTCCATAATGGTTTTTCCATTCATTCTGCATCTTCTTTTCTTCTTAAACAGTGTCCCTTTTTCTTTCTACTCAGAACTTTCTGTCATGACAATCTTGTTCTTGAAAGTCTTCCATACATCTTCAGCTTTCATGCCTTTTAGAATTTTAAACTGTGAGATATTACACATAATTTGAACTCTTTTTCAATTGCTCCATTTTTAACAGAAAGGCATTTGCAATAGATATTTAAATAGATGGCATTCCTCAACATTACTATATACTATGAAGGAGGTCACAAATGCTATATTGTAGGTTTAATTTCATTGATAACACATGATAGGCATAAAGTTATACTTGTCAATGATCACCTCTTCCCTCCCAAGTTAAATCATGTTCTTCCTAGCTCCTTGGTCCCCTTGAAATGTTCATTTAAGAAAGAGGTTCAGTAAATTCTCCTAATTTCCTACTAGCTATACTGCTTCAGGACTTCTTTGGATGTGTTTGCCATCTATTCCTTTACTAGGAATCCAGTCATTGAGAAATTTCATTATCTTGATAGATTGAATTTACTTGGAATTCAAATCTGATTAGTAACCATTGACACTGGACCTTCCAGAGACCAGGGCCTCAGTTTTTGAAAGGATTCAGTTCAGTCTTCTCCCTATATCCACTGACATCTTTGGACTTCTCAATCATGTCCCTGTACTGAGTACCTTCCCCCTTCCAATTCCTAAGCCTCAATTTCCTACTTCCTTTTGTGTGCTGTTTTTCCCTTTTGATTGTAAGGTCCTTGAAAACAAGGATTAAATTTTCAAAATTAGTATTTGTGTCCCTAGAACCTAGCACAAAACCTGGTACTTTCTAGGCAACTAATAAATGTTTATGTACTTATTGATTGACCTTGAATGACTTGTGCAAGATCATCTAAGAGGATATCACAAAGATATTGCTAATACTTTTTCTATCCAGTACTACTTTGAGTTACATGTTTCAACATATAAGTGTTCAGTTTTTTAGTGATGAAGCCTGTCATGTCACCAGGGTATGAAAATTTGAGTACTGGAGTTTATGAGACTATTAATTCAGGGCCTTAAGTGACTGTATTTAGTAGCATATGGAGTTTATAAATGATACCCTGTTAATGTTAATTTGTCAAATAAATCTTTATTCACTTCATATCTCTAAAGTCTCTTAAATACATATTCCTTGTACCTCATAGTTCAAATCTAATCTCTGATTAACTTATTGATCAGGCTAATACACAAATATTACGTTCACATTATTATCTGCTTATAGTAATCACTATCTGTTTCTTCCTTCTATGTTGGAGGTCATTAGTATATTTCTACCTCAATATCACTCCCTGATGATTTATATATTACCTAGTGGTTCTTAGAAATACTTTATAGATTTTATCACTGTATACTTTATAGACATATGATATAATTCTTTTTCTGCTATTTTCAAATTAGTTCCTCTTGAATATAGCTCTGCCCTTCTATTTCAGTTTTCTAATAACTGTGTCCTATGCATTAATGATGCTAAAAAGAGGAAGTAAAATCATGTAATTTTAGAAATGGAAATGTCTTTCATGGTCACATAATATAAATTTCTTCCCAATATCTTCTATCACATTCTACTCAACGGTTATTTGCTCTCCATTTAAATATTCCTAATGATTAAGAAGTCAGTACTTTAAGAGGTAGCATAAAAAAAGTTCTGTTAGAAATTTCTTCCCCACCAATACAATTACCTAAAACATTCATTTCTGTTCTCTGGAGCAACTCAGAAAAAATCTACTCCCTTTTCTACCTCACAGTCCCCTGTTCTCTCATAGTCTTTCTATCTATTCTATCATCTGTTTCATATGTAATAAACTTTTAAGAACTTTTAACCTTCCTTGTTTGCCATTCCCTAGAGGAATTGGTAGTTTCTAATTTACCATATTAAAGTGTGGGCTGAAGAAAAAATATAAGTATCCTAATGTAATTTGGAAAAAAACTTGATGGAAAATAATAGATATGTATATTATTACCAGTTTTGCTGGTAACTGAGACCATTGTGTGAGTTTCTGTTTTCTTGTTTATAAACAAGATGACAGAGGTAAATAACCTTCTCTATAATTCTATATCTGCTCTGACCAATTCATAATATGGTAGTATAACTTCCTTATCTTATTTAAATGCCATATTTTTGTTAATACAGCTTCAAATGCCATATCTTAGCATTTTCTTTTTATTGGCAAATGAGTTCCAGATTGAATTTGACTAAAACATTCACATTTTTTTCATACACACTACTTTTAAGCCAACTCTCTCTTATTTTGTACTTGTACATTTTTAATGTTTTATATAAGTATCTAAATGTAGGACTTTTCATTATCCTGGCTCTCTTTCATTGTATTGTTGGTTTGGACCCTAGCTCTGAATTACTAAGATCATGCAAAATAGCTCAATGCACCAATTATTCTTTCACAATCTTAGGCCATCCACATATTTGATAAATGTATCCATTATATATAGAGAGTCTATGATAGATGGTTATCTAGCTATCCATCTATCTCTTTAAAAGGGGGTTCTCTAAGGAGATAATTACGTAATAACAACATAAGTGTACTTTTAGATTTAGAGGTTTAGTAATATGAAAAAATTGGAAATGCCATTTCTCAGCATATGGACCAGATTTCCTGCACATAGTCAAAGCTGTTTTCACACATCTTTAAATTCTCATTTAAACTAAAGCCCAAGCTGTTCTGAAGCATATCTTGTGTACATGATTTGCTTAATTAATAAAGGCAGCAGTATGTTGGATTTTTTCTTATCAAATTGTCATAAAATTAGATACCCTAGTTTCTTCTGGGTAAATAAAGTTAAGTCACAGGTAGAATCCCTTCTATTTCTTTCTTCTTTAGGAATACTGAGGTCTCAAATTGGTTGCAAAATAAATCTGAATGACGACACTCTTCTAATAAAAGAACTGCAAGGCATGGAACAGATAGTCTTTTTTCCCCTATGATTACTTAGTGCATAGGAAAGTCACTCAGACTAATAATATTTAACACATGATCTGCTTTCTATTCCATAGGTACCTGTAATTTTAAGGTTATACAAATGACCATTTTAGCCCTTCTCATACTAGATGTAGGAAAAGGAAAGATATACTAAAAAGGTTTTGTAAACTTAGATAAAAGTCACACCAGGGATGGACTGCTGCGTGACAGAAGAGGATGGGGTGGAAGAACATGGAGAAGGAAGGGAAAGTGTCAACTATTAAACCCATGTTTTATTTAGATGACTAAGTTAGTCATCTAGTTTAACAAGAACTAGTTTAACAAACTAGTCAGCTAGTTTAACAAAGAGAAATAAGTTGAGGCAGTATGTCAAAGAAAGAACACTGCTCATGGAATGAAAAATCTGGAGGTAAATCTAGACTCTTATTACTAGCCAGGTGAGATGGAAAATTAATTTTACCTTCAAAATCCTCAGTTCCTTCATTTAAAAAACTATGTGATTGAACTATATATTTTCTCAGGTCTGGAGTAGCTAGGTGGTACAATGTATAGAGCTGTGACCTTGGAGTCAGGAGAATGAGAGTTCAATTCCAGCCTCAGACACATGCCACTCACTAGCTGTGTGACCTTGGGCAAGTCACAACCCGGATTGCCTCACATCCAGGGTCATCTCCTGTTGTCTTGATTCATATCTGACCACTGGATCCAGATGGCTCTGGAGGAGAAAGTGAGACTGATGACTTAGCATAGTACCCCCTCATCCAAAGTCAATTCATGTGCTTGTTATGGCATCACCGCCTGATGTCATTGTCTTCTTCAAGAATGAAGGATAAACATCATTGTCATCTCAGATCTGAGTCCTTTCTTGAAAGGTGATTGAGAACAAAGAGATTATAACCTTATTATATAGCAACAGAAACATGCCTTGTTCCACTTCTTAAATATTAACTTTGGTATAATATAGTAAAGTTAACAATAGAAGTAGTAACTAAGATGCATGTGGCACTACAAAGTTTGAAAAATACTTTACATATCTTATGTCATTTGATCCTCACAATAGCTTTGAGGTAGGTCCTGTTTTAGTGCTCTTTTATAGATTAAAAACCCTGAGGTTGGATGACCTGACAATTTCTCAGATAAAACTCAAACTCTGGTGTTCCTCAATAGCAAGTACAGAATTCTTTTCACTATCATCCTTATCTACCTAAATCTTTGTGAATCACTTACTTCAGAATATTATGATTTTAGCTCATATGTTTTGGAATATTACCACATAAAGAAGGGAAGAAATGTCCTTTAAACTATCCTTTTCCATATTTTAAAATTCTATTTCATTCCCTTTATTACCCCATAACTTAACCAGAAAATATTTTATAGAACCCAACTGTTTCACCTATCATTTGAAAAGAATAGAAGACAGTTATTCCCAAGGAGAGATGGATAGGTATGATTTTCATCATTCTGACAAAAAATAGCCTTGGGGCCTATCAGAATGAATTCAATAAATATGTAGTGCCTATATTTAAGACATTATACTTGATGCTATGAAAAGTAAAGTACAGAAATACAAATTCTGTGCTTTCAAGGAGGTTATGACAAAGCATATGGAAATAATAAAATGACTCTCAGACAAGTCAGAATATATGCTCCATAATAAAACACAAACAAAACTTCAAGTCAGCTGCATGGTACAAATAATCCTAATAGATCATTGAGATAAGGGAAGGTTTCATAAAGCAGGTAGTATTTGAACTAGTCCTTGGAGAAAGGGTATAATATGCAAAGTCAGAAGCAGTGGAGAAAATTCTTATTGATATAAAGGAAAGATAAGTTAATGTTCTTATGTAGGAAAAGTGAGTATGTGTGGGAAATGACTAGAGGTATAGCCGGATTATAGGATACATATAGAAGAATGACTAGAAATGAAAATTGAAAAGGTTTTTTTGAAGTCAGAGGAGAGATGCCTTTATATTGAAGGCTGAGGATATTAGCATAAATGATAAATGAGGAAAACAGGAAGCAACATATTTATTAGTATATATATATATATATATACACATACATGGATATATATATTATGTATATGTATATATGGATATTTATAGTAGTTCTTTATAGTAGTTCTTTTCTGGTGTCAAAGAACTGAAAATTGAGAGGATGCCCACCAGTTGGGGAATGGATGAATGTGATTATGATGGAATACTATTCTGCTATAAAAAAATGATGAACAGGATTCTCATAGTAAAACCTAGAAGATTTAATAATTAGATGCACTGACAAATGTTTAAATACAAAGGATGATCAGCTGTGAATGATTTACCTTTTCTCAGCAATGCTGTGATCCAAGACAGCTCTGAAGAACTTATGATAAAGATTACTATCAATCCCCAAAGGAAGATTCAAGAGCATCTGAATAAAAATTGAAGCACATCTTTTTAATTTCATTTTTCTTAAGGTTTCTCTCTTTTATTTTGGAGGAGGGCTATGTTTACTTTCACAACAGAACTATTATGTTAATGTTTTGAATGATCACAAATTTTTAACTTATATCAACTAACTGATTTTCTCAGTGAGGGGGAGTGGGGTGGGAGGAAGGGAGAAAATTCAGAACTCAAAGTTTTAAAAATGAATGTTAAAAACTTGTTTTAACATGTACCTGGAGAAAAATGAAATAAAATGAAGTAAATCACAAAGTATAATAATAATAACAATAATAATAATAATAATAATAATAATAATAATAATAATAAAGGAGGGCAGTAATAGGAGATCATTAAAGGTTTCTGATACAGAAAAGGACATATGGCCAGTGTCTGTCTGTTTCTCTTTCTGTCTCTTTCTCTGTCTCTCTAACTCTGTCTCTTTTTCTCTATTTCTCCGCCTTTGTCTTGTCTGTAAGTCTGTTTGCCTGTCTATGTTTCTGTCTGTTCTCTGTTTCTCTGTCTCTGTCTCTCTCTGACTGTCTGTCTGTCTCTGTCTTTTTCTTATTTTTGGTAGGGTGGAGATGGGCATGAAACATAGTCTCCTTACTGGAATCCCAGGACTTTATATACAATTTATTTATAAAGTTGCAACTTGGATGTTAAAAGAATGATGGTGGCAAGAACAGTTCTAATTTTTTCACTATAAGGCAATGAAGGCTTTAGTAAGGGCAATAGTAATGGAAATGAAAAATAATAATGAGAGACACTACCTATACAGAAGTTATAAGAATTGAAATATATTTATCATAAGATAAAAAAAGACAAATTATTGATGACAAAGAGTTTTTTAGCCAAAGTTGATAAAAGAATATGTTGATCAAAAATATAGATAAGCATAGAATAATAGATATGGATATAGTTAGGAACATAAAGAAATATAAATTAGCTAAAGCTGTTGATGGCATAGATTTATAGATCAAGTGTCTCTCTCCACAAAGATCTTATTCATTCCCATGCATTTAACTATCACCTCAATTTACATCATTTCAAAAAAAATGTTATCAATTCCTCCAAGATCTGTTTCTGTCTTTCCGTCTCTTTCTATTTCCAGTATTCATATTATTCGGTTTTTATGAAATCAAAAGAAACTAGTTTGGGACAAATTGGGACTCAGATTAAAATGATGATGTGATGCTCATTTGGAGATGTCTACCAGGAATAAGAAATAGGGAACCAATACTTAGATGAAAACTTCAAAGAAGACAAAAAATAAATATTGTAGAATTATCTAAATTGAGGTTATTGCAAATGGCATCAGAATAAGTAAGATCATTATGCAGAGAGATTATGGAACTAGAAGACAAAAATATCATGTTAGAATTTGGATGAATACCTCTATTTCTGATGGGAATAAGAAGCATTAGTGAGGGAGAACAGGAAGGAATTATAAGAGAGGTAGGAGGGTGTGGCTTTTAATGAAAGTCAAGAAAGACAGTTTGAAGGAGAGAGTGGTCAATCATGTTGAAAACTACAGATAATGTCAAGGAGGATGAGAACTGAAATTTATAGATTAGATAATCAATGTTTACTCACAAATTCAGGAATAGAGGCAGAAAAAAGATGGCAACAAAAAAAGTCAGTAGTAAAGAAGGAGTTGACTTCACAATGGAGAGATATGGCTGACAAATTTTTAAACCACATGGACCATATTGGGTGGCATGCCAGATTTAGACCTACTGAAAAGGATAAATGGCACCAGTAAGCTATAATCCTCTCAAATGGAAAGAAGACTGATTTGGAAGTCAAGAAGAACATGACTCAATTCCTTCTTTATATACACACACACACACACATTTACATATATATATATATACACACACACACACATACATACATACATACATGTGTGTATATTCTGACTGTATAATCATAGGCAAGCCACTTAATTTCTTAATTAGAAGGAACAATACTAGAATACTAAAAGTTATAATGGAAGGAGGTCCACACTGGAAATTTCCCACATAGATTATATATCATGGGTCCATTCCTATTCACCTTTACTCATCCTCTCAACAAATAAAAACATGCAACATAAAATGGAATAAAATAAGGGAACGCTTTCTATTCCACCTTAGGAGACCTGGTTAATAATATCGACCTGTCTCTACCGCTGACCTTAGATAAGTCATTTCATTTCACTAGGTACAAAGCTTCATCAGAAAAATGTGGAGTCTAAGTTAGATGTACACTCCTTTCCAGCTTTAACATCTCTTTATTCTAAGACTATGAATAGTCAACTAGAATAACATATGTTTTAATGTAGATTTCAATCTTGTTCCATACACAAAGGCTGTGAATGAATATCTGTGTCTCAGTTTTATGTATTTATGCATTTAAATTAATAGTTTTTTTTCCTATTTGTACCCTGAGGTGATGGTATATATCAGTCAGAGATGTTCGATATATTGAAAACAAATCTGTATATATATATATATATATATATATATATATATATATATATATATGTATATACATATATATATATTTAGAAGTATTTTCAATTTCTAATATAAGTGCTAAATATATTTATCCAAATTATGCCTAAAAAGGAAAATTGTAGAAAAGCTGAATAAGCTAGCATCTGGAAATTATCATAGCCATGGGAGAATATTAGACTTTATTTTCTTCTAAAAACTGCTTGAGACCACTAAATTTGATTTGCTTTAGAGATTTAATAAAAATAATGGCTTTCTTTAACATTCTCAAAAATCTAAGTTTTTAGTAAGGATTTAGTTAAGGAAAAAAAGAAGCTATTTATTATCTTGCATCTCTTGTCCTAAATATTATCCATTAAATATCTGAGTTCATTTGAAAAATGATAAAACATGAATCACAAAATAGTCACATCATTTTTTATCTTTTTAATTAATTTTGTTTGAAAGTGACTTAATATGGTTGTTGGTATTTGTCTTTGAAGAAAACTCCAAATGCCCATCATATCTCTACAATTACCCTACTACAGTCTCAGCATTTTCTAACAAGTATCTACAAACTTTGAATTCTATTCTATGCCATAGAATTCTATTCTGTGCAATAACTTCAATGCATACTATAAGTATTTTATCATTATGTGTTCAGTTTATATCTTG
Organism: Macrotis lagotis; assembly: GCF_037893015.1. Classification (NCBI taxonomy): domain Eukaryota; kingdom Metazoa; phylum Chordata; class Mammalia; order Peramelemorphia; family Peramelidae; genus Macrotis; species Macrotis lagotis. The sequence goes on from NC_133659.1 coordinate 94,006,178, forward strand.
AAAAATACAGATATAAAAAATTCAGACATTAAATAAACATTTACATAACAAAAATGACAATAACAAGTCAATGAGAATGTATTATTACATTTACAATTTACATGTTTAGGAAGCAAACTCCTGTACAGAAAGCACAGTTTCTGACATTATATATTTCCATCATAAGGAATGAGGTAACAAATAAGCTAGTTTATCTAAAGTAAAGGTGGGAATCCTCTGGCCCAAGGGTCATACACCTGAAAATCATTTGATCTGGTACTGCTAATATCATTGCAGGTGAGACTTGAAATTTAATGAAGGGTGAATTAATTAAATGCTTGATCAAATATAGCAAGCTGGTTTTTAAATTTTGGCCCTTGGCAGAAACAAGTTCCAATCCTGGTACAGAGGAAAATATGTATTTGTATATTTGTAGTTGTAGGTGCTGTCAAAGTGTAATGATAATGATGATAATAATAATATTAATAACAATAAATTTTTATAACTATATGCTTTGATTTTCTTAGCTATTGTGAGGAATGGAATGTGTCCTTTAGTCTTTGAAAGAATGACTTGTCCTGCCCTCCTTAATCCAGGAAAGAACTGAATCCTCCTTTAGAATTAGAAAGGAATACATTCCCTGACCTTCTGGTACTTAAATTCATAACAAAAGTTACCTCCCTCAGGCAAAATAGCATTGTATAAGGATGGTTCTCTATGTTATCAAATAATAAAATGGTCTCCTGGGAAGGAAAGTTTTGCTTACTCTGGTTATAAATATTCTCCTTTCCTGCCCAATATAAGTTTTCTGAATTCCTCAGCTAGGTGTAGTCATTACTAGAAAAGCTTCTACCTATGGGTCTGATGGTAAATCTCAGAGAACAAAGCTTAATGCTTAATCTATATTTTCTGTTGTTTGTTTTAACCTTATTTTCTTAAGATTTTTATAGTTTTGGGTTCACATAATTGGTACCATCGATACGATCTAGAAACATTATTTTGAAGGAAATAGACTTTTTCTACAGACAATACCACAAGAAGTGATCCCTAGAAAACAATAATATATTTTGAGCCTGGCACAGTAATTTTGGCTGAAGGTGAGTTTTCTACTTTTCAACTCCATAGCTCTAGTTTTTGAAAGGTCAAAAGGTGGGGTCAGGAAACTTGTGAGTTAAGGAGGATATCCATGGAGGTGAATGGAATGTAAAGTTGTTTATTGAAGGAAGGAATGGCAGGATGGGTTGGAACAGACTCCAGTAGTGGTTAGTGAGGATAGCACTTTTTTTATAGCGTATGGGCTATAAGAAGCAGGGTAGTATAGTTTCCATAGGGATTGAGAGTTTGGGATCTCCATGGAGGATTTGACTTGTTGGGGGTCTCCCTAGAGATTGAGAATTGTTTGAAGTTTCTATAGAGATTAAGATTGGTTAGCTGAGGAAATGATACTCAACTGGACTCAACTGGACAAGAATGAAACCCAAGTCTGAATTTAAAAGTTTTGAACTATTATTTTTTTTGAAGTTGAAGTTTCTCTGGGAGATTATCTCTGGTTTTGGGAATTCTCATGGGTTGGAGAGAATTGTCTGGTTTCAAACAGCCAAGTGGGTGCTGAGGACCTGTCCCTAGACCTGAGCATGGCATTTCCTTTGGTGAAGAAGTCTAACGGTTAGATCTGTGTGGCACATTTTTGGTGAAGTGTAAGGGATTTTTGTGACTGACAATCCTGTCATATGCCCATTGTCTATGCTACTTTTTTGTTTAATGTCTTGTTATGTCCTTTGGTGCATGCTTTTGCATATAGTTATGGTTGTTTATTTGGCTGTTTTATGTGATCATGGGACAATCTAAATCTAGGATTAGAGATATAGTAGAAAAGACACCTGCTTTCTAAATGACAAAACATTATTACTTTAATGACCATGCATTTTGTTAGCATTGGTGCAAACTAACAAGTAATGATCCTAAATTACATTGGTCAAGATGGGGATCTTTCAAAAGATCTAAATTGTACTATGTTAAAAAATTAATTTTAAAATTTAATAAAATTTCAAATAAAGAAAAGGAATGTTTCCATCCCTGCTTTATTGAAATGCCACAGAGAACACAAAGCTGAAGTTTCTTCTTTTCAAGTTTATAAAAAGGGTTTTAGCCCACATGTTTTTTCTTCCTCAACAGTCCCTCCCCCTGGGAAGTTAGCCACTTCACAAAACCTCTCACCTGCTTCTGTTTATCTTACTCCTCCAGACTCAGCTTCAGTCCCTCCTCCTAAAAAACCATCTCAATTTTGACTTTTCTCCCCTCTCCGCAAGTTCAGTTGTTTTCCTTGTTTAATTTTTGCCATCCTCATTATCCACTGCCCTCTTTACATTCTCGTCCTTCTAAAAACTATAGTTTTGGAAGATCTATTTCATCTGTAAACCTGAGTCACAATCTAAATCCTAGGAAACCCCATTGCTATCTGCTCCCCTCTATCCAACTCTCCCTAGTCCTAAGGAAATCTCTGCCTCTCTTTCTCCTATTCCTGCTGAAAGTCATCCTCACCCATCATTCACTCTTCCTTCTCCTTTTCCTTCTTTTCCTCACTCCCATTCTTTTGTGCCTCCTCCTTGTTCTAATCCCCCTTTTCTCCTTCTATTTCCCCCATCTTTATCACAGTAGAATTTCCTCTTCTCTTTGCTCCCCAATTCCTTCTTCCTTTTCTGATTCATCTCCTTATCTCCCCAATATTTATCCTTCTCTTTCCTTCTCTTTAGTCTCCAATTTCTTCTCCTTCCTCTTCTGTTTCATCTCCTTCTTATCTTCCCAGTATAAATCCCTCCATAACCTCTTCTCTTTGTCTCCCCCTCAATTTCCTCTTCTTCCTCTAGATTTCATCTACTCATTTTAATTTCTTTTCCTTGTGTTCCTAGCTCATCTCTGCTTTTTCTTCCAGTCTTACCCCAACATCCCTTCTTATCCTATTTTGTCTCATCCATTCCTTTACATCTTCTCTTCCTAACCTTTTTATCTCATTTTCCCTTCTTCCTATAATTACATGCCATCTCCTCTTGCTCCAAGAGATCCTGATTCTAATGAGATTACCCTATATCTACATAAGAGCCCTAAACCAGACCCTCTTGGAATATTTCCTTGAAATGTGGGACACTAATACATTGTTGGTGGAGCTGTGAACTCATCCAACCTTTCTGGAGAGCAATATCACTACTGGGTCTATTCCCTGAAGAGATTATGAAAAGAGGTAAAAACATCACTTGAACAAAAATATGCATAGCATTTCTGTTTGTGGTGGCAAAGATTGGAAATAAATGTCCTTTAGTTGGGGAATGGCTTAACAAACTGTGGTATATGCATGTCATGGAACACTATTGTTCTATTAGAAATCAGGAGGGATGGGAATTCAGGGAAGCCTGGAGGTATTTGCATGAACTGATGCTGAGTGAGATGAGCAGAACCAGAAAAGCATTGTACACCCTCACAGCGACAAGGGAGTGATGATCAACATTAATGGACTTGCTCATACCAACAGGGCAACAATCAGGCACAATTTTGGGGTATCTGCAATGGAGAATGTCATCTGTAGCCTGAGAAAGAATTGTGGAGTTTGAAAAAAGACTAAAGAATATTATCTTTAATTTTCCAAAAATGTTATCTTATTAGATAATTCTGCTATATCTCATACTTTATTTTTCTTCCTCAGGGATATGATTTCTCTCTCATCACATTCAACTTAGATCAGTGCATACCATGGAAACAATGTAAAGACTAACAGACTACCTTCTATGGGGGGTAGGGGGAGGGAAGCAAGATTGGAGGAAAAAAGTGTAAAATTCAAAATAAATAAAATCTTTCAAAAAATAAATAAAAGCATTAATAGACCATGCCATCAGACCATTTCAACTACAGATGGAGAAGGACAAGTTACATTAGATATTAAAATTTATGCTGTCCAAACTGTATAAATTCAAGACTTGGGACAGAGGCAAACTATAGGCTCAAAAAAAAAGGTTTCCTTGACCACCAATAAGATCCAATAAGCTTTAGTGATTAATTTAAGGTTACTCATCAGTACTATCATCCTAAATTCCCAGACATTTGCCAGTTAACCACAACTTAAGTTGGAAAATGGGAAACTAAAAATGGGTTTAGAAAGGTTAAAGTGAAAGTCATTTTGAAGAAATTTCAGAAGACATATTGAGTAGCTTATACAGATCAGCTAAGGTGCTATATGGATGCAAGAGATCTAGGGGATTCTTTAATCAAGGCTATCCCACTTTCTTTTCCCTAACAAATGTATTTTTCAAAAATTAAAAAAATGTTATTCAAAGACAAGATGAAATAGTATTTGACTTTTTTGATCATTTAGCAAAGGCTTTTGATGCAAATTCTAGTTTAAAGTATGATCAAGAAGGAGGGCAGACTTACTTGTTAACAATTTTCAACTTTCACTGTAACAGAATATAAAATTTATTCAGCCAACTAAGCAACCCCAGGATATAGTTGAGCTACCTGCCTAGTGAGCACAAACCTTTGCAGAGAAGTTAGAGAAGACTATTCAAGAGAAAAGGGAGTTGAGAACTAAGAAAGACAAGGTATATACTATACAGCTCAAGCAGTTAACAGCACCTACCCAAAATCCATCTGTCACTAGCAGCCAGTATGAGAATCAAGTAAAAGGGGATTGTCATAATTGCAAGAAATCAGGCTATTTGAAGAAAACTGCAAATTTTTCAGAGCAAAAAAAAATCAGGAATTAAACAACTCTTCCACACAACCATAAGGGTGCTCCAAGGTAGATTCTACATCTGTCCATTTCCCAAGAGGTACTCATGGTTACAAAATGTTACTTCATCTGTGTTTGGGAGATGCAGGGGCTACCCTATCAGTTTTGGATCCTGGTAAAATTTCCTTCCCACTTCCTTGGAGTTCAGAAAACATATTGGTAGTAAGGATGTTTAACAAGACTTTCTGAGGTTTAAAATTTCTCTTTCTGTTACTCAGGGAAAAGGACCACTTTCAGCACACTTTCCTTCTAGTTCCTTTTTTTTTAGGTTTTTGCAAGGCAAATGGGGTTAAGTGGCTTGCCCAAGGCCACACAGCTAGGTAATTATTAAGTGTTTGAGACCAGATTTGAACCCAGGTACTCCTGACTCCAGGGCCAGTGCTTTATCCACTGTGCCACCTAGCCGCCCCTCCTTCTAGTTTCTAAAGTGCATGTCACTTTTTTGATTCTGCTTTTTCCTGAAATGAGAGTATTTATTTTCTCCTATGAATTTTTTTCAGTTGTAAAATGGGGGAAAGTTAGATTTCTCCTTTAGACTAAGAAAAGATAATCTTGTTTAGATAAAACTGACCTGATCAATTCTTAAACTTTGTTTTGACAACCTGACTGAATAGCTCTCCCTCTGTAGCTCTTTCTCTCTGATTCTATCTCTCTGTCTCTCTCTGTCTTGATCTCTGTGTGTGTGTCTGTCTCTGTCTCTGTCTGTCTGTCTGTCTGTCTGTCTCTCTCTCTGTTATTCACAACATGAATTTTTTCTGCATCCTTCACTATCTCTCAGAAAACCTAAAAAATATGATAGAAAGATATTTAGGTTTTGATTGTGTAAAGGTTGCAAATTAAAAGATTATGTTATACAAAATGTCTGTTGAAATGAGTACATTGTGGACATTTAAAATTTGGATGTAAATTATATGAAACACTGTCCCTCCCCATTCACCTCCCCTCAGCAGGGAGCAGTCAGATTAGCATTTTTCATACATATTTTGTTAAACATGTTTACAAATTAGTAATTTGGGGCATGAGGAATTAGGATTAAGGGAAAGAGATGCATAAGAGATAATTTTTATAAAGTGTTCATCAGATTCAGAAGAGGTAATTATTTTTTCTCTGTGTTTTGTTTTGTTTTTCTTCCTCTGGTTGTGTATAAAATTGTCCTTAACCAGTCAAATACAGTTGTCCTAGCTCTCTGGATTGCCAAGAGGAGATGCTTCCATCAAGATTATTCATCTCATTGTGTTGTTGATGTGTACATTGTTCTCTTGGTTCCACTCCCTTTGGCTCAGCATAAGATCATTTAACTCAATCCATGCTTCTCTAGAGGCCAACCAGGTATAGTTTCTAAAACAACAATAGTATTCCATAGTATTCATGCACCATAACTTGTTTAGCCACTGCCCAATTGATGGGTATCCCCTTAATTTCCAATTCTTTGCCACTACAAAGAGAGCTGCTATGAATATTTTGGAACATGTAGGACTTTTCCCATTTTTTATAATTTCTTCTGGATATAAACCTACAATTGGAATTGCTGGGTCCAAAGGTATGAACAGTTTTATTGCTCTTTGGGCATAGTTCCATATTGCTCTCCAGAAAGGTTGAATCTGTTCACAACTCCACCAACAATACATTTAAGGTCCCAATCCTCCCACAAACACATTGATAATGATCCCTTTTCCTCATCTTGGCTAATCTAATAGGTGGGAGATGATACCTCAGTGTTGTTTTAATTTGCATTTCTATAATCAAAAGTGATTTGGAGCATTTTTATATGATATATATATATAGCATTAATTTCTCCATTTGAAAACCATCAGTTTATATTCTTTGACCATTTATTTATTTATTTATTTTAGGTTTTTGCAAGGCACATGGGGTTAAGTGGCTTGCCTGAGGCCATACACCTAGGTAATTATTAAGTGTCTGAGACCGGATTTGAACCCAGGTACTCCTGACTCCAGGGCTAGTGCCACCTAGCCACCCCTTTGACCATTTATTAACTGGGGAATGACTTGTGATCTTGTAAATTTGATACAATTCTCTATAAATTTTAGATGAGTCCTTTATCAGAACTCCTGACTGTGAAGATTGTTTCCCAGTTTTCTACTTTTCTCCTAATTTTGGAAGCATTGATTTTATTAGGATAAAACTTTCTAAATTTAATAGAGTCAAAATCATCAATTTTATAATTTATAATTTGTTCTAATTCTTGTTTGGTCATAAATTTATTCCATTTCCAAATATCAGGTAGAGTATTTTTTCATCTATTAATTTATCTATGATATTACTCTATGTCTAAATCCTGTACCCATTTTGACCTTATTTTGGTTTAGGGTGTGAGATGTGGATCTATGCCTAGTTTTTGCCATACTATTTTCCAGTTTTTCTAACAATTTTTGTGAAACAAATATATGTTTAAAATATGTATTTTGAATTTTAAAAGAAATATCTCATCCCTCTACATAAACTGAAAAAGATTTAAAGTATGTCTTAAGGTATTTGGCTATCCACATGACCTCTGTCTGGAAATAGACATCCAAACAAATAAAGGAATTTCTAATCTTTATGATATATTGCTAAAATCAAGTCAGGTGATCTATATTAAAATCAAGTATAGAAATTTAAGTCATTTGACCTACATGTATGCCATGTTCTAATAACCAGTTAAGGGGTATATATACATATATATATATATATATATATATATATATGTATATATGTGTGTATATATATATGTATGTATATATATATATATATATATATAGCTAAGGATTTTTTGATTCATTTTAAATATTAGCAAAAGGTTAAAACTATTTTTATATGTAAAATCAGTGGAAGGTGATTATCAAATGTATATGTTTCAAGCTCAAAATTAATTTAGTAGATCTTTAAAAAGAATTCACTTTTACAGTGGAATTCTCATTCTTATGGAGGTTTAATTAGTTAAGGGAAATATAATCTTCCAAAGGGAGTAAAAATGATTAAAAAGGAATAAGATGATGTGAAAACCAAAACTAGGTTGATTTCTATTTGTAAGTAAAGTCTATATGTGGCAATTGACAAAATCAAAGAAGTTTCAAAATTAGGGGTTATGATTTGTTTAAAATTTGTGTTGAGACACTTCTTTTACCAGAAAGGAAGATATCTACAAGTAACTTGAATGTATTTGGAAAAACCTGGTCATTAACAGATTCCATAGATACAAAAGGACATTATATATCTTCAGAAGAAAGAAGAAATGGACTAGAAGTTTATTGTTTATTTCCTCCCTTTTTTTTGCATTTATTTAAACAGGTTATTCAATGAAAGAGGAATGCTCTTTCTTGATCTTTGGAACTTGCACTTGATTCTGTAAATGCACTGCCCATCCTTATGCTCCACCCCATAGACAGACCTAATGTTTGATCCCTGCCCATTCTTATAGAAATCCTAGGTGTCCTTAGAGAAGATATTTTTCTGTTCATATTTTTTTATTAGCTGATGGCTGATGTAATGACATCATCTTCGATCAAAATAGGGGAAATATCAAAGTATAATTGCAATAATAATAATTACTATAAGTTTTTACATCTATATTCCTGGTCAAAGTTGGATTTTCTTAGCTATTTGGGGGAAAACTGTGTCCTCCTTTAGACTTTGAAAGGAAGACTTTAAAAACCAAGAGAACAATGTATCAACAAGATTATGAGATGAACAACCTTGAAGGAAGTAGCTCCTCTCAGCAGTCCAAAGAGATAAGGCAACCATATTTGATGGCCATAGACTACATTATCCCCATCCAAAGGAAGAAAAATAAAACAAAAGAGAAACAAATCCCTTCTGAATCTGATGAACACTTTATAAAAATTATCTTTTATGCATCTCTTTCCCTTAATCCTAATTCCTCATGCAGAAAATTACTAATTTTTAAACATGTTTGTCAACATATGTATGTACAATGCTGACCTAACTGTTAGTGCTGAGGGAAGTGGGATGGGAAGGGAGGGTTGAGGGAAATATTGTAACTTGGAAATATGCATGTACATATGGGATGAAAATAAATAAATAAATAAGTGAAATTTTAAAAAAAAGAAAGGAAGACTTGTCCTAACCTTAATCCAAGAAAGAATTGTATCCTCCTTTAGACATGGAAAGGAGTTTTTGCCCTGCCTCCAGATACTTTAACACATAAACAAATGCTACTTCCCTCAGGCAATATAGCTTTGTAGAAGCTATTTGATAATAGAATGGTCTCCAGGAAAGTTTAAGTTTTTGTCTATTCTTGGTATGTATATTCTACCCTAGTCCCTTTGCTACTCTTTAAGTTTTCTGATCTCCCTCAGTTTGGTGTGATAATTATTAGAATGGCCTCCACCTGTAGATCTGAAGGTAAATCTCAGAGAACAAAACTTCATGCTTAATCTTTATTTTCTGTTCTTTGTTTAAACCCTGTTTCCTTAAGATTCCCATAGTTTTAGGGTTCACAGTATATGTGTATGTGTGCACACATATAGACAAACATAAAAATATAACTATTTTACAAATTTCACTCCTATGTATAAAACTATAAATACACATACATATATAAATTTTAGTCCCAAAATTGGATATTACTATTTGGATCCTGCTCATTCCTATAAAACAAGCCTAGAAAAATGTGCTGGAGCTTGGTTATAATGATCTCTACATAATAGAGTTTGTATTTTTTCCCAGAAGTAATGAGGAACTGATGAAGCTTCTTGAGTTGGGAAGTAACATGAACTCTATGATTTTGAAATCTCCATTAAACAACCATGTGGAGGAGAAATTAGAGAGGAGAGAGGAATTAAACCAGGAAAGGCAGTGTTATGATACCGAAACAGGATTCTGGGATGATAAAAATCTTCTAGTTTTCCTTTTCATTTTGCAAATGAAGAAATTTGAGGTATAGAGTTAAAGTTGTTTGCTTCAGTTCATATAACTAGAAAATATCAAAGCCAGGACTAAGATTCAGTATTTTTTTCAATGCTACTGCCATGTCATCTTCAATAATTTGTAAGAACTTGAAAAAGGCCTGACCCAGAATGGTTTAGGTGTGAGTAAGATGTGAGTACAGCTATGAAAGATGTTGAGATGATATAATCAATGAGACATGGCAACTGGCTGAATATAGAGGAGAGGGAAGAAAATAATTAAAGTGTCAATAATGACCCCAACTGTGAACTCAAGAGATTAAAATTATGACTGTACTCTGGACAGAAATAGAAATGATAGAAGGTGGGGTAGATTTGGGGAGGAAAATAGTGAATTATATTTTGGAAATGCTCACCTTGAGAAGTTTTAAATATATTTTACTAAGAAGAAATGCCAGTAAATGGAGAATTACATTCAAAATAATGAAAAATAAATACATGAGATTGGAAGAGGGACATTACTTACCAGGGATATCAGAACAGGTCTTAAAGGAAGTGACATTTGAGATGAGCCTTGAATGGAATTAAGATTCTCTAAGATGAATAGGTATACACAAATACAAATACATGCATATATAATGTATGTATATATTCACAAAATATGTATAATGTAATATAAAACACTGTATATTACATCTTCTATATGTTCCAGATTTTTTTTCAGAAGTAAATATATCTATTTGTTTTTTCCATCTTGTACTTATGAAATTTGTTTTTAAATCCTTAGGTATAGATTTTTTTTAAAATTTATCCTTATTGCTTTTATACTTACTGGACTTATACAGCTGAGTTGATGATTTTGTCACCAATGAATAAATTATTCTTCTCAGCTTTGTGACATCTGCAAATTTGAAAAGCCTTTCAGCTAGGTCTTTATCTAAATCATTGATAAAAATATCAAATTGCACAAAACAAAGAACAGATTTCTAGTCTGTTCAACTATAGTCCCCCCCAATCCAAATAGCCCCTGAAATGGAGATGCAAGAAAGGGCATTGTCTCATAGGAGACAGGAGAGAGAACTTTTGTCATCTGTATACATATATATTCAGATTTATGAATTACATAACTATCATTTATTTAGCCTTTTAAGATTTTTTTCTTTTTTTTCTTTGGCAAGGTAATGGGGTTAAGTGGCTTGCCCAAGGCCACACAGCTAGGCAATTATTAAGTGTCTGAAGCCAAATTTGAACTCAGCTACTCCTGACTCCAAGGCTGGTGCTCTATCCACAGAACAACCTAGCTGCCCTGCCTTTTAAGGTTTGTAAAGCACCTTGCAATTATATTCTCATTTTATTTTTACAGCACCCCTGGGAAGTAGGTGCTATTATTATTCCCACTTTACAGAGGAGGAAATTTATGCAGAGGGCAGTTAAGTGGCACACCCAGACTCACACAGGACAAGCCAGAGGCCAAATTTGAATTCAGGTCTTTTTGATTCCAAATCCAATATTCTATCCACTGTGCTGCCTAATTGTAAATCTTTTACAAATTTCTCATTGGTTGATAAAAGCCTCTCAATTTGATGAAATTCTACTTATTACCTTATTTAGCATTAATGCCAGCTATTTTCATCCAAAAATAACAAGGATAAATTTAAAAATTCTAAACATAAAAATTTTAAAAAATTCCATAAGTACAAAATGGGAAAAGACAGATAGATAGCTGTGCTTTCATCATTTTCAGCAATAGATTTCCAGGTCAAACTCTTCTGGTGTAAACTCTCACATGTGTGAGCACTTAAGAAGAGATATGATCAGAAGAGCAAGCTGCATCAGTTTCTAACCTGCTTTTTCTTTTATTCTTTCTTTCTTTGCTTATAATGGAAGTACATATGGCTTCTGTCTGCCTTGTATCTGCTTCCTCAGTCCCTGTGTACCTACCTGCATAGCTGAGTGTTGCCAGACCCACTGATCACTTATCTGTATTGTCCTGCCAATGTGGTATTTTGCCTTTGTAGATCATGCTTTATGAGTCCTAACTACTTTTTTTATTCCCTCAGATTTAGGGAATGTTCCCTATGATTCAGCTTGGTACCCTATGTGGTTTTCTGATCTTAATGAAGAGAACATATAACTTGACAATGAGTTGTATCACCTTTCATCTATTGCTACAAGGGAAAGATATGGAAGATGAGAATAGTGAACCTATTTCTAGAATATATTTATAGAGCTTATGTATGCAAATATGGCAGATTAGGGTAGGTGGATCTGGTGTTTAATAATTCATCTTCTAAATTTATCTGAAAATATTTTCTTTCCTTAACAGACCCATGTTTTCCAGACAAGCATTTAGAGAATAATCATTTACAGTGGAAAAAAAAAAAGTCAGACACAACTGGTGAACCACATTACAGATTAAAATGTTACTGGAAAATATTTAACAAAATAAATACAAATATAATAAAATAGATAACATTACATCTTAAAACTAAGTTAAGGGGTGGCTAGGTGGCACAGTGAATAGAGCACCGGCCCTGGAGTCAGAAGTACCTGGGTTCAAATCCAGACTCAGACACTTAATAATTACCTAGCTGTGTGGCATTGGGCAAGCCACTTAACCCCATTGCCTTGCCAAAACCAAAAAAAAATTAAAAAAACCCTAAGTTAATATGTTGCCAGGAGGGATCTTCATATGCTAATTAGGGATCTCTGTTTCATTTTGAGTTTGACACCACAGATTTATTCTATCTTTAGAAATCAATGGATCACATCTAAGGTAATACTATAATTATCTTGAGAATCAAATAAAATTCTCACTTTAAAAGACCATAAATAATCAAATCTTAATAAAAGAACAATCAAGACCAAGTGCTTAAAAGATTATTACTAAATGTTGCATTTTATTTCTTATAAAAAATGCTCTGCAACAGATACTGTCTGGGGTAATCTGCAATATAAATCTGCAAACTTCAAATATTTGCAAAGAGTAATGATGTCGTTACTAGCTGGACTTTGGAGAGCTTAATCTTGATCATTAACAGGAACTTGTCTCTGGTTCCTGCTAAAAATGATAATAAAAGGGAAAAAAAAAGACTAGCTATTGATTCCATGCAGCAAAAGATCAATATCCTGTTTAGAAATTAATTTTCAAAAGACTGTTTTATCATTGAGTCTAATTGAAAGCAAGAAGTTTAGCTGAAAGAAAATAGTTTACTGCTTTTGTTTTAATTAATCTAATGTTTTTGCTTTTTAAAAAAGTGCTTATAGCCAGAAAGGACCACCAAAAAAAGAGTAAAGAAAAGAAGAAAAATAAACAACACCAAAATTATGGTTTGAGTTACCAAAATTCAATTATGTTTAAAGGGCATATCATGGAAGCATTAAAAGCTGTAGCTGGGATATAAATTTATGAGATTTTATATATATTTATATAGATATAGATCATATATATATATATATACACATATATATCTGTGTGTATAGACATTTATAGATAGAATACCTATACACAAAATAATTTATGTGATCCCATGGCAAAATTCTCTTCCTTGTCAATTTAAAGGGAATGTTTGTTTGCACAGTTTTCTAGTTTTACTTGGCTCTGACTGTCATAAGTAATTTCAGTTGCTATGGTACAATAGCTCAAGCTAAAATGAAAAGTTTCAGGTCTTTCAAAATAATCAATGAGAAGGAAAAAAAGGACAAATAAAGATCACTGAGATTGTTCATTTACAAAAGTTCAAAAAATTATCAGTAGTTAAATAAATATTAACTCTTATTTGGTTCTATGTTCTATGTCCTATTAAATATCTCCTTTTTTATCAGAAGCTTAATAACTTTTGAAGCAATAGCACATACAAATTAACATTTTACTAAATTATGGAATATTTAAGACATAACCCAAATAAAAATCATGGTAGTAGTAGTAGTAGTAGTAGTAGTAGTAGTAGTAGTAGTAGTAGTAGTAGTAGTAGTAGTAATTGATAATAATAAAAATATTGGTTCCCAATATGTTCCAGGTACTTTTACTCTATGCTTTACAATTTTTTATATCATTTGATCCATCCAAAAATCCTGGGAGTTCTAGTTGGGAGGTAGAATTATTACTATTTCTATTTTATAGATGAGGGCACAAAGGAAAATGGGGGTAAATGATATGCCTATGGTTAAAGTTAATATAAGTATTTCAGCTTTGGATTCTAACTCCAGTCTTCTTGAGCTCAGACCAGTGCTCTCTATTGTGCAACCTTTGTATAGACACATATAACTGGATAAATGCAATGCATCAATCAATGTTCCTTAAAGAGGACACTCTATCTCCTGACTGCCTTTTCAGCAGCTGTACTGAACATATGGAATTCTTTTCCTCATTTCTAATTTTGACCTCCCTGGTTTCTTTCAAGTTAAACTTAATATTCCATCTTTTATCAGTTTTTCCTGACCTCCTTTAAAACTATTGCCTTCTCTTTATCATCGTTCTCTATAACCTTAATGTTTAATGCAGTGCCTCACATATAGCAGGATTTTAGTAGCTGCTTCTTAATTGTCTATTAATCCATGATAGCCACAACCAAATGCCCATATGTAGTTCAAAAGTTGATTCCTTAAAATATAGTGTATTTCCTTTTTTTTTAAAGGAAAATGTTGACACGAGAAGAAAAGATATAGGATGATATATGCTGATAAGGTTGATGACTAAAAATCAGAGGGTTTGCTCAGGTTGTTGTCATGGTTATTTTATTATATTCCTTAATTTGCATATTTGGGTTATATATTTGCACATTTTGGGTTACCACTCCTTCTATGCAGATAAACACTTATTGTGGTTTAGAAAATTGCCTAGGACCACTGAAAGGTAGTGGGAGCATAGTGGACAAAGAGCCACCTTTGGAGTCAGAAAAGCCAAGTTTATTTTGAAATATTGCCTCTGACTAGCTTGTGTGACTATAGACTAGTTAAATAGAATTTTTGCTATTCAGCTATTCCTCTTTACTTTTTATAAGTTGTAGCTAGGTTAAAATTAATAAGGAAATTATATATGTGCATATATATATATATATATACATACATATATATCCCCTTTCCAGTAATCTTTACTTGTCATCTCTTTTCAAATGAAAACTTTACTCAAAGAAATTTTATTTCAATTAGTTTGAAAATTGGGAAATTCTGTAACCTCAGACAAATTAAAGAATTAATTTTTAAAATTATCTTTAAAATTACTTAGTATCATGTACTGTGCTTGAAACTAAAGCTACAAATACAAGCGGGCAAAAGCAAAGCAAAACAAAACAGAATAAAAGACAACAACAACAGAGAGATTGCTCTCAAGGAGTATGAAATGACAATACATATTGGAGAGTAGTGGTCAAGCAGGAGTGCATTGGTTTGAGAGGTCACAGAACTGGTGACTTGAGTCATAGGACAATTGATAAACATATCCATTCCAGAAATGGTAGTACTGATTTGATTTGATTTTCAGAAGAGATAGAAACTCTATGCTTGTATGGATTAGTGTGGGAGAGGACTCAGAATTTAGAGCAGGGAACAGAATGAGATTCTGTTTTTGGTTTTGGGTTTGGGCTTTTTTTTAGGTTTTTGCAAGGCAATGGGGTTAAGTGACTTGCCCAAGGTCACACAGTTAGGCAATTATTTAGTGTCTGAGGTGACATTTGAACTCAGGTTCTCCTGACTCCAAGGTCAGTGTTCTATCCACTGTACCACCTAGCTGCCCCTGAGATTCTCGATATAATATGAATTAAGAAATAGCACAGGTGAAAAAGACACCCAAGATTGCTGTCAACAACCCCTATAACAATGAGCACAGAAGAAATGAAATGAACAAGTTCATCTCTTGCTTAATTCATTGATCTCTGCGTTCTGGAAAATTTACTGATAGTTGGAATTTATTTGTCATCATTTTCTAATAATAATAATAATAATTGTTAAATACATTCCAACTCTTATGTAGAATGGGAAGCGAAATGAATGATCTCTTACATTGTTCTTCCCTCTGGGAACAAGATCAAGTCATACAACTAGCAAGTGTCTAAATTGGAACTTAAACTTAGGTCTTTTTGACTCCAGATAGAGAACACTGGGGAATATTTAGATTTGCTTTTCATTAGCTATCTGGAAAATAACTATTTCAAAGATAAAAGAATTTAAATATTCCTAGTGGTTCAGTTGATCAGAAAAGGAATGGTTCTGGAAGAACCATCATGATAGCTGCCTAAGAAGAACTTCAAGTGCAATTGGTATTGGAACCAGAAAAGACAAATTTAAAAAATCCCTTGAGTGGTGAATTCAAGAAGTGCTTATGTTCCATATTAAGGGAGATACTATTAAATTCAACATATGGGATACAGCTGGCCAAGAGAAATTTGGGAATCTAAGAGATGTTTGCTTTCTATCCAAGCTCAATCTGTCATTATAATGGCTGTTGTAGCACCAAAAATTACTTAAAAGTATGTACCTAACTGGAATAGGCATCTGTTACGAGGGAGTGAAAAAATATCTCTATAACATTGTGTGGCAACAAAGAAGATATTAGGAACAGAAAAGTCAAGGTACAAAAGAAGTATCTGCAGCACTATGACTATTCAGACAAAAATAACTATAATTTTCCTTGGGCTTGCTAGATATTGGAGACTCCAGTTTGGAGTTTGTTGCTATGCCTGCTCTTGCAACTCCAGAAATTGTCACAGATCCAACATTAGCAGCATAGAATAAATAAGACTTGCAGCCTGTTCAGACAGCTGTGCTCCCAGTGAATATGATGGCCCATAAGGGAATGAAGCTAGAGTCTAGTGTCAGAGCTCTAGTTTTATAAACAACTATCCTGTTATGTCAGTGATGGAGCATGTTTGCCATTTAGTCACATAGCTAAACAGACAGGTACTTAATCTTTGAGATTCCAAAGGAGTTTGACAATATAAAAAATATAAAATAAGTAATATTTAAATAAATAAATTTATTTAACAAATATGATTTATTTTAATGAAGAAAATCATTTAAATTTTAGACTTGAGCATTCAATTGTTTTGGATCACAATTATGTACTCCTTGATTTTCAGTCCTATCACAATATTCGGTGGTGAATCTTTTTTGTTATTGTCACTCTCATTTTATTATTAAATAATAATAATATACATAAAACATATATACACACACACACACACACATACACATCTGTGTGTGTATTTAAATTTCTCTTAGCAGGGCCAAAGATGGAAAGAACTACAAAGAAGGAAATGCTTCAACTTCAGTTGCTTCTTCTTCCACATTTATCTATTACATCTTGGTTGCTTTTTACCTTCTACCATGTAGTCCCTTCTTCTCAAAAGGGTTTTTAACAAGAGGTCTGTAAACTTGTGATTTTTTTTCAATATTCCCATAATAATTTTAATATGCATGTTTACCCTTATAATTCTATGTATTTTATTTTATGAATTTAAAAATATTATTCTGAGGAGACCTAGACATCACTAGATTATCAAAAGAATCCAGATCAAAAACACATAAGGTTAAGGACCTATGATCCTGGTTCCCAGGATAATTCATTTAGAATGTATCTCCTAATTTACACTAGACTAGAATGTTTTCCTTCTTTGAAAACCCTTTCTTTTTCTAATAAAAATTCAGGCTTATTAGTCTGGTGTACTATTCCCTTTGGGAATCTATTTACATTTGTATCTTATTTGTGGTCTTAAATACTATAATAAGAAAGAGAGAGAAATTTCAGAAATTTAGGCATCCTGTCAAAACCAGTTTGAGGGTGACATTTTTTTTTCTATCAGGAACCCTCTTCTTCCAGAAATCATGAAATCATACCATATGGGACACTGCCTACTCCACCTATGCATAAGGCAGGCCTTGTCTCCTAAACCACTTGTGTTTTGTTTTATTTTTAACATAGGAATTGCTCTGAGAAAAATATTCTTCCTTCAGAAGCATTGTTTCCCTGCTAACAAAAAAAAAAGAAACTTCTACCAAGGGAAATTCTTCCATGTTTTAGGTAACCTTATAATGTGGACTATCTGCTTAGCCAATGTTTCTATATAGCTAATTAGGCATGGACATATAATTTTGCATGCAAATTTATAATATGAATATCTGGCACATAAACATATAGATCTACTCATATCATGTATATAAGGATACATATATATGTATATGTATATGTACAAATATACATACATTCTGAGAGAGAATATGAACAATCAAGTAAAAATTTGCATTGAAATTCTTTGGATTAGAACCTCTGCTATTTACTGTCAGTACAGATATAAATACTGATAGGGAACCAAATCAAAAGTATGTAACCAAAGAAAGATAAGCAAATCCAAATAGAAAAAAGGACCAGATATAATAATCCTGTCCCTCCTGTTTTTTAATCATATTTAATATCCCTTAAATAAACACAGAAAATTTGCTTATTGTCTCTATTCTACTTGTATTGTTTTTACCCCTGTATCATCACTTATAAAGTCTTAAAACAAATATATTTAATCACAAACTAACATAAAAGAATTTCTAAGCCCAAAAAGCTTCTTTGTAAGGGTTAGGGATATGGCATCCCTGCAATCTGGAAAAATCTAAGTAAAATTTTTGATCCTCCCTTTGCACCAGAGAAGAGGTCTGATTTTTTTTTATTTCTTTTATTGAGTATTTATAATATCTTCTTATAAAATGTAGGTTGATATTTGTCAATACAATGAAGATATTTTATTCACGTCTGATTTTCTAAACTTTTGCATTGCTTCTTCATCTTCATATATCATCTGATTCTTCCTCAAAACTTCCCCAAAATTCCCATTTAATTTCTCATGATAAATTCTCTTCAATATATTAAAACCACAGTAGAGAAAGTCAAGATGTGGAAGGAATGACTGTAATGCATTTCCTGAGGCATTTGAAAATTGAAAATTGATGATTATAATTTATGATAAATATTTTTCATAATTCTCAACATCTTATAATGGTGCATCACTTGTGACCTTTTACTTCTAAAAACAATGATTCCATGAAATATTATGATTAAAGCTTCTTGTGATTCTTTTTGCTCACTTGTGTGGATGGATCATCCTTACAATACAAAGTCATTATTAGAATTTCAGTGATAATTCTTATAGTCAGTTTTACCCATCTATAATTTGCTATCAGATGAGCATCCATTAGTAGAAATCTAAACTCAAAAATTTAGACTTGGAAGGGACTTTGGAACTCATTGATTTTTCAGATGAAGGAAACAAGACTTCCTAACTTGCCTATGGTTATAATGGCAGAGGTAAGTTATTAAACCACATGTACTGAATCTAAATCTATCATGAGGCTCATAGAATTCTTTACAAAATTCACAAGCAGAAATCATAAGAACTTACAATGTTTTACTATTTAGATAGTACTTTCCTTGCAAAAGTCCTGTAAGGGAGGCAATGCAGCTGTTACTGTATCAGGGCTTAAATATATTGTTTCAACAACAAAGGGGTCTCCCTGTAAGGAAACTTCATCAACACCTGTTGTACATTTATCAAGTCTTAGAGGTTTTGGGGGTACTGACAGTTCCAACAACTTGTCCTAGGTCATAAAGCCAGTGTATATCAATGTGTAGGTGAAGGACTTTGAACCCACATCTAGTTGAATTCCGTACAAGTTCTCTATATCTTATGCCATACTACTCTCCATTTTACATATGAGGAAATTAAGTAAAGGGAAGTGAGGTGCATCCTCTGACAAAGCTTTCCTGTTGCTCAGACTGTTTGCTTCCCTGTTGCCTACCTAGAAATAAGTTCAAGTTCCGCTCATCTTTTCATAATCTGCCTTGATCTGACCATGCTTAATTATTGTGATATATTCTTTAATGGTTAAACTGTTAAGAGAGTCATCTACAGTGTATGTTCACTTCCTACCTTCTAACTTTCTTATTACTCTTTGCAGTCTAGCTTTGGATATCATCATTCAATTAAAATTGTTCAGTTACCAATGATTGCTTAATAGCCACCTCAAATTTTTCTTAATTCTAAAGACTTTTTATTTTTCTCTGAAATCTTTGAAATTTATCACTTTCTTCTTCATATTCATTCCTCTCTAGGATTTTGCTCTCTCCTGATTTTCCTTTTCTAACACATCTCAGTCTCCTTTGCTGGATCACTCTACTTGTTCTAATTCAGTTGTAAATATGAACAGCTCCAAGGACAATTATCATCTATGCAAATGATTTTCAGATCAATTTATCTAGTCCTAACCACTCTTGACTTCTAGCCTTGCATCTCCAACTGGTTACTAAACATCTTAAAGTGGATGTCCTGTAGATGTGTGAATTTCAATATGTCCAAAGCAAAACAAATTAGCATTCTCCTTCCTCTAAAATTTCCTATTACTGGATAGAATGTCTCCATTTTCCCAATCACAACCTAAGTGTCATAATCAACTCTTCTCTCTTTCTATCATAACATATATGCAATCTGTTGCCAAGTTCTTTCAATTCTATCACTACACCATCTCATATTCTCCCATTCTCTTCTCATTCCACCCTTGTCCCAATCTGCATTACCTCAAGACTAGACAATTACAAAAGTCTTCTGCTTTATCTCCCATCTTCAAATCTCTCTCCATTTTATTTCATCCTCTACTCAGTTGCCAAACTGACTTTCCTTAAGTGCAGATTGGAACACTTCACCCTCCAGCTCCTCTTTAAAAACTCTGTGTTAACTCTAGAATTAAAATAAAAATCTTTCATTTGGCTTCCAAAGTCCTTCATAACATGACCTTTCTATTCTTCTTACACATTATGATCCAATAACACTGGTCTCTTAACTGTTCCTTGAACAGAGCACAGCATCTCACAGTTATGTGCCTTTTCACTTGGCTCTTCCCTATGCCTAGAAGTTTCTCCCTCTCTTTCTGTCTCCTATAATCCTTGGCTTCCTCCAAATCTATTCTCAAATCTCAGCTTCTATAAGAAGTCTTTCCTAGCTCCTCAAACCTCAATGCTAGTGCCTTCCCTCCAAGATTATCTCTATCCAGTTCACCTGTATTTATTCTATTTGTCTGTATTTGTTTCCATGTTGCAGTCCTCATGAGAATGTGAGGTCCTTGAACTCACCCTAGGGGACTGTTTTTGCTTTTCTTTTTATCTGAGACAATTAAAGGTTAAAAATTCTTGATTTGCTTAATGAGAATGGCAAGATTGCATAAGCTAATGAAATTACAAGTTGAAACCCTCAAAATTTGCAAGACAAAATCCTAAATAAAGGAGATGCAAAAGTCATGAATAAATAAAACCCCAACCAAAAAAATAAATGAGCAAATAAGCCAACAAATGTAATGAACAAACAAAAATGGAGGATATGTGAATAAATAAAAATATATGTAAATGAATGAATGGATGAATTTTCTTAGGAGGTTATAATCTAATTAGAGAGATTTTTACACAATCACTAGAGGTGAGAATATCATTCAGCCCCTAGAAGTCAAAGTACTTCGAGAATTTTAAGGAAAGAGATCATTCTGTCAGTAGGAAAGATCATAGATTCATAGAGTCCTAGTATTTAAAGACATCGCAAAAACCTTCTAATCCATCCTCAGCCTAAATAGTATGACTTTTTCAAAAGGGGACAGTTAGGTGATACAGTGGGAGAGCACCCACCCTGGAGTCAGGAGGACATGAGTTCAAATCTAATTTCAGACATCTAATTATTGCCTAGCTGTGTGACCTTAGGCAAGTCACTTAACCCCATTCCCTAAATATTTTTTAAAGCCCCTATTTAAGTTTAACAGCTTCAATTAAAAAATAAAATGGCAGGGAAGTTTTTCCCCTTGAAGTTAAGATCTTAAGATCAGTACTTGTAAACCTGGAGGAGCAATCCCTTCTACTTTCAGTTAGCTCTTATTGCTGGAAAGTCTTTCCTTATATGGAGCCAAAAATTGTCTCTAAATAAATTCCAACTATTACTCTCTGAGAGATAGAATACAGTTATGCCTGAAGTTCTAACCAGTATAGACCAAAATAAAGTTAATTATAACCTTTCTTCTTTTAGAAGATTTGCTTTTATTAATGGAGTTTAAATTTGTAATAGGTTCTTTTGGCTGATGAGTCATATTGTTTACTGAACTTGCAGTACAACAAAATCCCCAGGTCTTTTTTGGATATAGAAATGAGTTTCTTCCATCCCATATTTGAGCAGATTTTTTTTAAACTTAAGTATAAAACTTAGTAGATCACAGCTGAAAGACTTCTGGATCTGTAATCAAAGGTCCTGGTTTTCAATTCTGATTCTCCCTCATATGTGTTTCCTTTTTCTTTGTTTCATCCCTTCCATCTATCTGAATTTCTAGTTTCCATTAAGACATGTCAAGTAAAGCCCACTACATATAATTTATATATTTTATACTTTTATTGCCTTTTTGATATTTGTATTGTTGTTGTCTAGAACTAACAAGCTCATAGAACTTGTTCAAATCTCATAGAACCCCATCACCATATATATGGGAGGAGGGAACCGAGGCTAATATTGATTACTCATCTATTGTATTGCATTGTATTCATTTATTGTAATTTGTGCCACAATATCTACCTAGCTGTGTCAGATCAAGGTTGCTATAGAATTACCAAGCTAAGAAGTTATCATTCCAGTTTACTGGCTGCTATACACCAGGTCAAGTTCTAATAAATTAGCATTCCTGCTTATAACCTTCCAGTCCCAATGCAAGTCCACTACCAAAATGATAGAGTAGCAATAATACAAACAAAAATGAAAACAAAAGGAATTTGTAAATAGCAACAGAGGCAACAAGGAAGATGTTCTCAAGAGACTTATAGCAGAGGGGATAAAGATAAGAACAAAAATTAAATAATAAATTTAGGAACAAAGAAAAAAAGAAAACTACTAATAGAGCAAAGAAGATAAAATTCCAGATGATTCGTTCAATTGATATTTATAACTTGCTGTCACTTTGTCAAATATTACCCCTGATTTTTATCAAAGAATGTGTTCCAAATAAAATTATAATTCCACATGATGCTTAAAAGCATTTTAGTAAATGAAAATGCATCACTAATTAGCATATATGAGAAATATATTAATATTTATATTTTAAAAGAAAATCTAATCAAACTAAATTAGAGATCGAGAAAATAAAAAATAATTTTAGGGAAATTAATATTTTCATACAAAAAGAAACCTAACAGATAGATGTTTAACAAATAAGTGGAGGAAAAATTTTGGAGTAAATGATAGAAGCAATAAAATAATGCTAATGTATGAAGAATTCATAAAAAATAAAAGAAAAATATTAAACATATCAAAATTTCAATTTAATAAAAGGCAAATATGAATAGTAAGAGCTTGAAGCAATTTCCCAGATTTAAATGGAAATGAAATAATATGATCCTAGTGAATAAGTATGTCACAGAAAAAATAAAGAATAAAAATTTTACAAAGCAAATAAGAAGATCGCAGACCAAAACTTTTGGAATCTGGTCAAAAAAGGCAATAGGAGAAAAATTATTTCTAGACACCTTCACCAAGAAAAGGAAAAAAACAGAGTGAAACAAAAGAGTAGGAAATCAATAAACTATGAAAATCATCAAAAAATATTAACAAAATTGTAGACTACTATCTAGTTCTTTTTTGAATAAAAAATAGGAGCTTGGTGCAATTTCTCCTTAAATATTCAAATTACCTAAAGAAAAAAATAGAATCTTCAACAAATTATGAGCAAATAATGACAATTGCTAAAAAAAATTATATCCAAACATATGCTAAACATAATTGAAAGTAGAAATAAACTTGAAAAATTTTACAAATTATAAATCATTCTAAATTAGAGAATTCAAATCCTTCTAATTCAAAAATATAAATTGAAAAGATCATAAATTAACTATTTCAGAAAACAAATGGTTTTAAAAAACCACATAAATTGACCTATAGGTGAATTTTATTCATAGAAAATTTAATACTATATTACATAAGTTGTTTACAAAAATAGCAGCAAAAGGACTATTATCAAACTTCTGTTATGGGTCAAATGTGAACATTATAAAGAGAAGAATAAAAATATATTTCAAGAGTATTCATGGACATGGGTACAAAAACATCAAACAGAATATTAGCAAAGATATTAAGTAAGTATTTCCAAAAAAATAATATTAACTAGGTTAGATTTATTTCATGAATGCAGAGGTTGATCAATTATTAAAACTATAAACACAACAGATTATCTTAGCCAAACCATCACAGAATCACATAAATGTATGAAAAAAATGCAGAAAAATGCAAAAGAAATCGAAACTCCAAACAACATTGGAATAAGTTTACCTTTCCTTAATATGATAAATACCATTTCTTTCCCTAAAATTAAGATCTAGCTAGCATTATTTGTAATGGAGGAGGTGTACATGACAGTAAGCACTTAATGAATGCCTATCAATTAACTACTGAATCAGTGATAAAATAATCATTTCTATGGTCCTTACAATAAACTGACAGTTGTAAAGATGCTAACTTAGCAATAAGATTTTTTGAAAGCTTAAAAAAGCCCAGCAAAATTGTCTCTATATACAAAAGATATAGTGACATACTTAATATTGCCAAAAAAAAAATCAAAACAAGTAGTACAAGTAAAACAGCAAGATATAAAACACAGAACCTTTCTTTTTGAAAACATTCAAAATTAGTAAAATTAAATGAAATATCTGGGAAGAAATCTACTAAAACTTATTCAGGATTTAAATTAATATGACTGTCGAATATACTTGTAGAAGAATTTAAGTAATCTGAGAGTTATTTATGTTCATGTTTGGTTTAAGTTTGGTAAGCAACATTAAGATAACTAAGTTGAGGCTGCTAGGTGGTGCACTGGATAGAGCACTGACCCTGGAGTCAGGAGTACCTGAGTTCCAATCTGACCTCAGATTAATAATTATCTAGCTATATGGCCTTGGGCAAGACACTTAATCCTATTTGCCTTGCAAAAGCCTTAAAAAAAAAAGATAACTGAGTTAAAGATTTAGTGTCATGCTTATTTAACCAACAATAGGCTTTCTGATAGAATTAGAGAAAAATAATGACAATTTTTCTGGAAAACTTAAAGTTCAAGAAGTTTAAGGGAAATAATTAAGGGGAAATAAAGTTAAAAAGAAAGAGAATATGGGAAGCTGGGTAGAGCCATGCAAATCTGGGCTCAAACACTTGATAATTACTTAGCTGTGTGACCTTGGGCAAGTCACTTAACTCCATTGCCTTGCAAAAAATCAAAAAGGAAAAAAGTAGTAATAGGAAAGTTAGGAAGGAAAAAAGAATATAGAAGGAAAATGAGATCAACTTTAGACAAGATAACTATGGGTCATCAAATTGGAGATACCTTTTAGAATATTGAAGATGCAAGATGTGGCTTAGGGCCACATAAGTAGATTTGTGAATAATGAGTATAGAGGTGATAATGAATACATCTGAGCTGGACAAAAACAAAATATAGTTAAGGAAAGAGAAGATACCCCCCCAAAAAGTCAAGAGGCACTCAGGGTAATAGTTGTGACCTACATGAAGATCCAGCAAAGACAGCAGAGCCTATTTGTGTCTAGTAGTAGTCATCTCTAGACTGGGGAAGGGGGAAAAAGAAATTTCTGTGACAATTTAGTTGAATATTAGAGAAGAATAGCAAGTTGTACTTAATAGATTTGTAGTTTCATGTACAATAATATTATAGAATTTTTTTGGTTCCATAGATTTAAAAAAATAAGTAAAATTAAATAAAAAAACAAAAAAATGAAGACTAAGGAGTGTTCAATCAGGTAGAAAGAGAATCAGTAGAGAGTAGAATCCCAAAGCAATATGTGATGAGAGTATAGTTGTTTCTGAGGCTGCAGAAAAGTCAAGGATGGTAAATGAGAAAAGGTGATTAGATTTGGCAATTCAGAAATAATTGGTAACTGAAGAGTACAGAATCAACTGAATGAAGTCAGGAAGACAGACTAAAGACAGATAAAAGAGGAAAAAGAAGCACATAGGGAAGCGCATGGGAAGTACATAGCCTTAAAAAAGAGTCAAGTCATAAAATGAAGGATGATAGTGGAGATAAATTGATCAAATGAGGTTTTTTTTGGAGGAAGCAGAGATAGGGGCATGCTTTTAGGCAAAAGAAACTGTCAGGAGACAAGGAGAGATAAAAGGTAAGTGAAAGAACAGGAAAGATAGAGTGCTGAGGTCAGTGATTTTGGACAAAGAAATTTCCAAGGACAAGACTAGAACTGGCAGGGCTAATATGTCAGTTGTTGATTTTAAAAAGTGTATGCTACAGGTGTAGAATAATGTTTCTAGAATATTTTTCCCATGAAAGGGAGATGGAAATTGGGCAAAAGCTTGAGTGGTTTACTGAGTAAAGAGGCAATTATTATTTTCAGTTTTGTTGTAGTTCTTTAGGATAAGAAACCTTGAAGTGTTTACAATTAAATTGAAGGAACTGGCATAAAGGAACAGATTAAAGATACATAAGAGAGAGGGGGGGGGTATGATTGATGAAACAATTTCATAGAGGGGATAAAAGGACTGAATTAAAAGGTTAGCCTGGTTAGGATGGCAACCTTTTCTGAGATGAGGTTAAAAGGAGTTAGGAGATATAGTTAGAAATGAGATAATAATTTTCTCATTATCTACCCATCAAAATGATTAGAAAGGAGATAATTTCTCATCATTTAACATCAATCTTTACAGTAAAAGAGGAACAGAAGCCATCAGTCAGGGAATATGGAATGTCACAACCAGGGTTAGAATCAAAATGTCATAGTTTCTAGCCAAATGTTTTTCCATTATACCATTTCCCTTTTCTTTATGTTCACTTCATAGCAAAATGGCATCCTGTTATTTTTATAGCATTCATATTCATATTCAATTTTTATTCAACCAAATTATTTCATTGGCAAAGGATGGCATCGATCTTTAACCCCTCCAAAAAAAATCACAAATACAAACAGAATAAAAGTATCTTATCAATAACATAACATAGTTTTCAGACTACCATCTGCATACCCAATCTCAAATTCAAACCCCAAATTCTTAATGAATGCCCTGGAATGGCTTCGCTTTCCTTCCATGGTCCCTAGAAATGACAAGTCTATTGTTCAGTTCTTTTCCTTTCTACTTCTCCCCACTCATCTGGATCTAAAGTAGTTTGCAAGCAAGAAAAATCCATGATCATTTGTCTATAGGGATAATGCTTAGTGCTAAGCCAGGATAGAGTTAGCTTCTACATTCTGACCACAAAAAATGTGAGAGAATTGGTATGACTTTTGGAGACATTGAAATTATTTTAAACTTCAGTCACAAAGTAACCTTTGTCCATAAACCAAACTAGATATCATTAAATAAAAATAAAGCTGTCTCACCATGCTTACCTTTTATAAATATCTTGTAAAACCACGAGGCAAAATCAGAAATATGATAATTGAAAAAGATGATGAGGAATATTCAATGAGTTAGACCTAGATCTAGGAAGTACAGAAATTATAAGACAGACAACTCTTGATTATCTTTGGAAATGAGAAAAGTAGATAGCATGAATAAATTAAATACCAAAGTTGCATCTTAACTAACATCTTCCCTTTAAAGATGCTTAATTACTCAATTTGAATTCTGCCTCCTTTTCCTGAATCATCCATATGTGAATACTTCACTATGAGTCTGAAACAGACTAGGCAAGGCCATACTAAAAGTAAAACAGACAAATGAGTATTATTTCCACTTTACAAATTTTCCTCCAAGAAAATCCATAAACTCCTTTGGCAACACTGTATTATACACATTTTAAAATGTAATAAAATGTACTTTTCATGCTACCTAAATCCTTCAGATTTCTATTTGGTCCGATTTACTCTTTTGTGTCCTCAATAAAATTAAAAACAGCTGGTCATCAGCTTCTTCTGTAAGAGCTTTTCACTTACATAAAACTCATTACTGTATTTTCCCCAGACTTCAGTTCTCCAGGCTGAATAATTTCAGTTCATTTAACCTGTGCTTGTCCATCTTCCTCTTTAATCATCTTTATGACTCTGTGTCTCACATCCTAGTACACCCCAAGCTGCTGAATAGTGCTAACTTGCTGGCTGGGAAAAAGCTGTAAAGGACTCCTGTAGTATTCTATGGTATATATTCTATTGAGTTTCCTTGTCTATAATTTTACTATATAGGTTGACCTCACTTTTTACAGTAGAATCACTCTTTTAAAATCTAGAATCATGAGATTTAGAGATCCTGTAAGTCAACTCTTTCATTTTGGAGAATAAAGAATGTGAGGCTGAAAAGGAGCAGGAAAATTTATTCCTGCAAAGTTGGATGTTGATCAAACATTTGAAGGTAATCAGTGCAGTGTAAAAAGTGTTGAATTTAAAACAAGATAACTAGGTTAAAATACTAATTTTTACTACCTCTAAAATTCTAGGCAAATCTGTTAAATGCTTTGAGTCTCAATTCCCTCAAGTCAAAAGAAGGGGTGGACTAGATTTCAAAGGCTTTTTCAACTTTAAACTAAGATAGTGAATGCAATGTATATTTAATCACATTTTCCCCAGTGAATTAGATTCCAGAGGAAAATTTTAAATTGTTAGTAAAAATATACTAAATATTTTGCATAAGAATGCCCATCTTCCCTTTTTAGAGCAGTTTGCCTTTGTTTTCTGCAGGCATGTATCATAGCTCTAAGAGGAGAGGATAAAACAAATGCTTTCTGACTGTTTTCAGAAAATCTTTACCTGCACTGCTTTATATTTAATAGTAGAGAATTCTCCTGTTCTTTTAAAGGAAGCTGCCCCAACAATTTATCAATGAATGTTTATTAGAATGTTTTATTACATCAGAGTTCTAACTACTCAGTCAATAAAAAAGAAAAAGTTTGAATAGGTCATCCTTAAGATAAACTTAAAAGTATCACATAATCAAAATGAATGTTTGATAGTATATCCTAAAGAAAAGATCAGGAGGTTGAGTCAGAAATCTCCTAAAAATAAAAACTCAAATGCAATTATTGCTCACTAAACTCCAAGTCAATGTTAGAATACTAAACTTGAAATGATTTTTAATGTCATCTAATCCAATTTACTTCATTTTACATAAGGCAAATCTAAGACCTGACAAACTATGCAAATTAGTTTTTTCTCCTAGAAAAGACACCACTTTTTTTCAGATAATCATTTACTTTAACTCAATTAAAATATGGATTCATTTTCTTACATTAGATAAACTTTGGACTAAAGAACCATCTTAACTTCGAAAATAGTACATCCCCAATTAAATTTATTAGTAGTTTCCTCATGCTTTCTGTCTAACACATAGTTAAACTAGTTAAATGCCCTTGGTAAAATGTTCCTGGAGGACCATGCAGGATTAAATAAAACTATGTAATACATGACAAGTCTGTTAGGTTAAGGTGAACATTCAATTGACTAACAATTCTGTTGGGTGTTTACTGTATTGATTTTAATCTGTTTCCAAGTACATTGATATCTACATTAGTTGAGCAATCTAAGTAAATACTTCTTCTTACTTTACTGGAATTCTTTCATTACTTTCTTTACTGGAACAGTTGATTTCCTTGTTGAAAATATCTGTTCAAAGGACAATTTTAAGAGGTCACCAACATTTCAGACTGGAGAAATTAACTGGCATACATGATTGAAATTAATGTTTATCTAATCTAGTTTCTACTTCTGAGCAATGTGATTTTTCAGTTTCTTGAAGTTTACAAGATATTTTCCATCAGCCTATTTAGGAAGAAAATAAGGGACTTCATTTCAATGGTATTGAGCACTCCAAGTGAAGAAACTCTCTAAATGCTAACTGAAACTGACTATCCAATTTGAGTCTTAGAAAGTTGCCTGGGGCCACTGAAAATTAAATCTAATTGCCCAGGGTCAGTCTGACAGTATTGATCAAAAGAAAAACATGCCTTTTCTGCATCAAAAGCCAATTGTCTATGTATTATCACTCAATGTCTGTGTCTTGGATTTGTAAAATATACTGATCATCCAGTTAGAAAAGAATTAAAAATAAAGCCACTATGCAGAAAATCTATTTTCTGAAAAAATTCCTGCTTGAAAGCACTTTATTCCAATGACATCCAACCTTTTTTTTATAAAATGAGGGTGTAGTGAGCTTGAAGGTTCTCTTATCCTGAATACTGATTTCCTTCCAAGGCACCACACTGACTCATTCTTAAATTAATATTTCTGGGAAAAGGGTTCATCTGAATAAAGGTTTTAAAACAATGGGTGTGGAAGGAATGCAAAAGGAGAAGCAATTGGAACTGTTGTTGAATTGGATAGAAATAGGATCAAAGCTTCTAATTTTCCAGGAATCTAAACTTGTATAGTCTCAGAAAAACAAACCAACATCTATGCTGAAGATGCTAAAATATCCCAGAAAGGGGAAGAAGCAAAGACGTGAATGAATTAAATTAACATTTAAAAAAATAAATTAACAATATAAAATATGAGACTGGTATCAAATATGAATGACTGAAACATAGCGAGAGGATTGGAATAGGTAGGGAGGATTCTATACCATATTCTTATCTCAGTTAAGAAAGGGAGCAAGAGAGAGAGAGAGTGAGACAAAGACAGAAATAAATTCAAGGAATTTGACAAGCCTCAGTAGACTACCAAGAAGAAGCAACTAGGTAATTTCAGTGAATTAGAGTGTCAGACCTGAAGTGAAGAAAACCAGAGTTGTATGACCCTGGGCAAGTCATTTAACTCTATCTGTTTCCTCATCTGTAAAGCAAACTGCTCCAGAATTTTGCCAAGAAAATCCCAAATGAGATCACCAAGAGTTGGATATGACTAAAATAACTGAACAACTAAACAGCAAGTTATGTAATGAAAGTTTCTAGAAGATAACTAGAATGTGATAAACATAAACAAACTCAGGAACCTAGTGCTATTTTAAAACAAATTTTGTGTATTTATATATATATATATATATACATATATATATAAATATATACATATATATGTGTGTGACTATACATGTCACTAGCCAAACTTATATATATATAAATATTATATATATATATGTGTGTGTGTGTATGTGTCTGTGCATATTAAGTACATATGTAGATCCATAAATACATATATGTCCAATTTAATGGAGGAAAATATAAGTATCACAACTATGAATTCCCACGTAATTAGATGAACCTTGCAAATAAAGTAGAAAGTAATGACAGAATGTATAAAAAAACAAAATTCAACAACTCACAATGTGTATGAAAGCATTTGAAAGATAGAGATTCATACAGAGTAAAAAAATAAGAGGCTAAAACAAAAGTATTTGAATATCAAACACGACTAAAAAGTAGAAGTTGCAACCACAATTTTGTATATGGGAAGTATAAAAAAATTGATGCATTCAGGAGGGATAAACAGGAAAACAATACCCTGTATACAGAATCCCAGACAAGGGCATCTGATCATTATTCACGAAAAATTGTATTTAAGTTTGAAGAGGAAAATAAAAACTTAATGAAAAGCAATACTGATAATAAGTGAATAGTAATAGTTACTGCTGGTAAATAAACCTAATACAAATAAAGTACATCAGTAGTTCTGAACAGTGAATGGTACATGTATTGGGAAGGTTGAAGAGTAATATAGAGATCATATATACATGTGTGTATTATGTGCATATATGTATTTTACATAAATATATGTGCATATATGTATGGGGCATATTCAAGAAATACTGTGAAGATGAAATCAGCAGATCTTGACATGAACTTGGATTTTTGTGGAGAAGAGTAAGTGATATTGAAGAATCATATATTTATATACAGGAATATATGTGTAAATGTATGTTTATATATATGCATATATATAGGTCCATATTTATCCATGTATATACATACACACACACACATATATACACAAACATATCCTGTATATTCCCCCTCTTTACAATGTGAACTTCTTGAGATCTTTCCTTCTGACTTTCTTTTCCTAAATGACATTTGAATTGAACTGTCAAATGAACTATAAATTCCAAAAATGAGATATGAGGCAGGAGAGTCTTCTATACATGAAGTAAGGACTGTGCAAAAGTAGAAATGGAATATGCACATTATGTGAATGGGAAACAACAAATAGTCCATTTGTACAAGCTGCCTAGAAAAATAGATTAAAGTCAAACTGAAAGATTTTAAGTTAAAAAAAAAAGGAGTTTGAATTCTATCCTAAAGTCAATATGGAAATCACTGAAGCTTCATGGACAAAGAAGTCCCTTTGCATTTTCAATTATTTTCTTCAGCATTTCCAATTATATTTTAATCTGATTTGAATCATATTTGTCAGTTGCAAAATTCTTTATATGGAGGAGAGGAGAGCAAGAATAGTAAGTAGGCTACCACAATATCCAGGTGAGGACCAATGAAAAAAGACGTTGAACAAGAAATGAAGGTAGAAGTAGCAATATTTGGCAATTCACTGGATGCATGGGATAAGGGAGATCGAGAAACCGAGAATCAAACTGAGAATTGACCCTTAAATGATTGGAAGAGTGGAAGAGCCTCTCTCTACCTCACATAGGAAAATATTGGATGAGAGATGGTTTTTGGAAGGAAATTGACATTATGAATTATGACTATGGTAGAGCTATTATGCCTTAGTCTGTTTCTCATTTGTAAAATGTGCAAAATAACACAAACTACACTTATTTTGCAATTTTGTGAAGAAACAGCTCTATAAACCATAAAGTGCTAGATCCAGTCTCTGATGAAGAGTTGGCCTTTCTTGCCAATAACCACCACACTCTTGACATGTGTCTTTTATTCCACTCCACTTCCCATATTCTCCAGTATATGTCATCCTCAATCTACTACTCTAGAAACTTCATGTTCTCGTATCTACCAGTTCCTCCTCTACTTCAAAAATGGTGAAATCTTCCCCATTCTTAAAAAAGAAAATGGCTTCATTACACCCATTACCTCAAGCTATCATCTTATATCTCTCATCCTTTTCTTAAACTCCTTTTTAAAAAATCGCATTTTGCATCACTTTTTGAAACTCTTTTTTCCAAAATTAGTAAAACTGAAAGTCTTTTCTCCATTTTTGGAAATAAACAGCTTTTGGTGCTCTAGACCACCTTCTCTAGCTATAATACTCTCTTCTTTCAGATTGTGGTGATATTTTTTTTTCTGGTTCTCTTACCTGTCTGTTTTCTCATTCAACATCTCCCAGATGAGTTTTAATCCCAGATCATCAACAATCCTTTTAGACATTTAAAACTAAATCTCCCAGAGATGTAAAATTCATTGTATTTAAAACAGTAACTATATTTCCTCCTAAAATTCCCCTATTCCAAACTTCCCTATTTCTTTTAAAGTTATCACCATCCTTCTAGTATTTCAACATTTAATAATTTCAGCGTTATACTTGTCCTTTTACTCTTACTCCATGCAGACAACCAATCTTGTCATTTGTATCTTCATAACAGTTCTTTCATCTAATTCTTCTCCACTCCCCACAGCTACCATATTACTTCAGGCCCTCAACACTTCTGTCCTAGATTATTAAAACAACCTACTAATTAGTTTGCCTGTCCCAAGTATCTCATCACTGTAGTGCATCCTACGCACTTTTTGGCAGTGTAATTTTCTCTAAGCATAAATTTGTCCGTTCGAGGCAGTTCTTGTTTTCACAATGGACAGATAGAGATGTAAAACAATAATCTGAAATTTTCTTGATACCTGCGTGACTAAATTCAATAATGTGTCAAAAGGCTAAGAACCTAAAAATGAAAGAAAACACCAGGAAATATTCAAAGTATATGTAAGTATAAAAAAGAAATTGATGGATTTAAGGACAACTGCACTTAAAAAATTCTGAAATATCAGGGAATAGCAAAATTAAGACTAATAAGATTTGTCCTATATTTTTTCCCCCATAGCTTGTTAGGAACTGAAAAAACATCTGTTTTGCTTGGCTTAGTTACTGTAATGGTTGCAATAGAAAATTAACTAAGTTATGTTCTGAGCTCACTTTCTGCATTAATTCCATATTTAAAATTAATTATTTCATGCAGTTTTAATTAATTCCACTCAGCCCTATTCCAGCATGTATTCATATCTAAAAATAGCCATAAAGACAGCAGCCTTACAGTGTTTAAGCTCTCTTTCCATTTTTTAGTCCTAAAATATCTTAAACAGACCTTTGAACATTTTATTTCAAATTGTGTAAATGAGCTTTACAACTTTGAATTATATGAAAAGTGACATGTGTCATTATAAATATAATTATGAGTATAAGATTTTTAAAATAAAATTTCTTCTATGAATAGGATCTATAATTTCCTTTCTTATAGGTTTTCTATCTTTTTAAATTAAAATGTCTTCCTAAGTGGAGAACAGTTATCTTTTTCTATTAATGTTCCTCTCCTTCTTGATCAAGAAATTATATGATCATATTACTTCATTCAATAGCAGGATATGAATTATAGCATGAGCAAACTATGATTCTAGGATTTATCATTCAAAGACCACTTACAATTTTATTTTTTTATTATCAGCCCCAATACAATAAATTGCCTAGCAGACAATTGTTGAGATGAACTGATTTGTAGTATAGTCTTATCAAAATAGCAGTGTCAAAACAGGGACTTGGGATGAAATCATTTATATCACAGTATAAAATCAAAATTATGACTAGGCTGTAGAATCCTACAAATTCATTTACAGTATTCTTGACTGATAGAAATGAATCATCTTTTATATAAATATGACTATGTTTATCCAAGGTACAGCTAGAAGAAAAATCATTTCAGTAAGGTCCAGAGAGGAAAGTTTCAGGGAGCAACTTCCACAAGGAAGAAAAACCAGCAGGAAGACAAGATGATCTGAGTCATTTGATTAGAGTCACCTTGGAGAGGAATATACTAACATTAGAAAGAGTGAATTCCATCTCTCTGATTCACAAATTAACTTCTAGTATTTTCACATGCTATCAGTAAGCTTCACTGACAAAATATCATTGATGAAAGAAATCAATATGGATGGAGATGATCAGAACCAGATTTTTGAAGAAATTAAAATGTCAACTGAACCTAAAGAATGAATAGAATTTGGTTAAGTTGAAAAAATAAAGGTAGGCATTAGAGGTAGGCATTCCTGATGGAGAGTAATGAACAACAAAAGGGTCACCGGTTCTTAGTAATGTGGAAAAGGAAAAGGAAAAGATATAAGGAGAATGACAGGATTAAAAGAGTAAAATATTGAAGAATTATGAAATTATAATTACTGAAACTGAATTTGACTTCATGACTTTTGAAATAGAATTAAAGATGTTCTAAAAATACATAGATAGAATACAAGGAAACATAAGCTCAAGGAAATGGAAAGGGCTAAACAGTAAAACCTCATTATGATGGGATCCTTGAGTTCTAAAATGGGATTTTTGTTATAAGATGATTAGTATAAACATGTTATCCCCAATAGCAAACCCTCTTAATCAGAGCTAAAGATGATACTCCCCTGCCTTTAGTCTTGAGCTTTATTTTTAATATTGCAGGCATATAAATAGTGCCAAGATTCATTTTAAAACAAGCAAATCATTAAGTATCATAACACCTCAGAAATTAAAAGATGGAAATCTTCAGTAGGTAAAGACACCAAGCTGATGAGCAGTCACTCCAAAAAATTAGATTAGAAAAATAATTTAATCCCTAGAAATTATGTTACCATGAATATTACTGTATCTATTAGAATAGCTTTGGATTGTGTAGAAAATCTCTTTCGATACTTAAATATTCAGATTGAATGAATGTACATTTTTCATTCATTTAACCAATAATTCTCAATGTTGTAATATTTTTTTCTTTTTCAGATTTGTCCAAAGGCAAGAATATTTCCCTGAACTTTTGCCCAATGAAAGGAAACTAACCAGAAAATCAAGATTCACCATGCTGGCAAAAGACCTGCATCTAACCTAAATTTGCAATAAAATTTTCATTATAGGATTTGATTTGTGTTATATGAAGCCTCAGAATTAGCAACTCAGAAAATGATTTGATAAGTAATTGTTTGCTGCAGCGTTTATATTCTGAAAAGTTTGTATGTGATAAAGAGTCCTTTAAAAATTGAAAAAAGTAAATTTGTTTTAGTCATTGATTTCAGATATTTCTTTGATTATTTACTTAATTTCTAAAAGCTACATTTTCAAATCTTTCTCTAAAGGACTGCAAAATCCATAAACCTTTTTTGAGACATATGCATCTCTTAAATCATGTGTTGTAATTTTATCTAACTTGATTTGTAATCTACATAGTACCACTTACAGTTTTTATGAAAATGTGAACTATCTTAGCATTGCTGTTATCAGAGTCATTTTTAATAGTTGGAATAACTCTACATTAATGCAGTTATTGCATTAAAAGATTGTGAAAGAGAAACAAACAAGAAGAAAAGGCCATTCTACTTATTTGAGTAAGGTAATCTAAATTTGAATTTCATATCTCTTGGTATTTTGGTGAAAATTCTTTTTCTTCTTTATGTGCTATCCTCCATAGAATAGGATATTTGGGGCTGGATCAAATATAAAGTTTTACTCTTTGCCTCTCTCTCTCTCTCTCTCTCTCTCTCTCTCTCTCTCTCTCTCCTCTTCTCTCCCTCTCTTTCCTCCTCCTCCCTGTTCCTCTCCCCCCTCCCCTTCTTTCCCTCTCCCCCTCTCTTCCCCTCTGCCAGTCTCCCTCTCTTCCCCTCTCTCCCTCTCTCCCCTCCCACTGCCCCTCATTTGCCCTTGGTCATATATCAGCTGGTCTTAACTAAACTTTCTGAATCATACCCTATTATTTACTGCAGCAAACGACTGCAAAAATCAAATGATACTTCTGCTTGTGATGAATTAGGCCTGCAATCTCTGCTTCCAAGGATGCTGAGTATGATAGATTACCTGAGTTTTAGAATTCTGAGCTTCAGTAAAGTCAAGTCCATCAGCCTGCACTAAATCAAACTCCAACTCCCTGGATTAGGAAGATGGGGGAATGGTGAGAAGTGTAACACCAGGCTGCCTAAGGAGCAGCAGAATAACCCGCGTTGGTGATAAAAATACAACAAAGTTCTTGTGCTTTGATCATGTTGGATGAGGATAAAATAAGCAACTATATTTCTAGCCTGGGTGGAAAAGATCAAATCTCAAAAGCCAGATATTTTGATAATGAAAAATTGTCTCTAGAGAAAAATTTTTATCTATTCAATAGATAAAACATTTGCTTATTGAACTTCCTTCTTAGTCACCAATTTGTTCCCCTTATAACAAAAAAATTGAGTCTCAAGATAGTTTCTATCATTTTTAGTTCAGTTTAGTTCTTAAATGAGTATACAATTAGCTCAAATTCTTGACTTGAGTTGCTAGCTATTCATGCATCTATTTCTTTCCCCTCCCCCAATTAGTTCACAAGCTCCTGATATTGCCTATTGTATTTCTATGGACTCAATTGACATTGTTAAATGAAGAAAGAAATGAAGTCATTTAACCTTCATAATATTTTTGCTAAATAGTATCCTTGAAAAAAAAAAAGGTAGAGCAGAGGAGAAATTTGGACACTAAATACAAAAATTCAACTAATTATGAGCAATATTCTGTGTTATACCTTGTACTAGTTATGAAGAGAGGACATTGTATCTTCCGTCAAAGAGTTTACAATTTTTTAGGGATGATATAACATGTATACAAGTTGAAGGTAAACTAGTAAGTTGCACAGGACAGGTAGAAACAAAGGAGTATGGAATTAATCCAATAATGAGCTTATACTCAAAGTATACAAAACAATATTTGCTCTTACTGTTCTGCTGAAAGAATTCAGGTAAAATAAAAATAATCCCTGGTTTCAGTCTTCTCATGCATGTTTCCTCATTCCTTCCTGCTGGGCATTTGTTTAGAAAAATAAGAAACAATTCCCTGGAGAAAAATATCTGTGTCAGCATAAGCATTGTTAGCATATGAATTTATCTTAAAGATGCTTCAAATTAGCCACGTACAGTGGTTACATTTGGAGATAAAACATGCTGTGAGTTGTCTTATTTAGATTCCATTGTTCATCTATAGACAGTTATTTCACACAAGGTTATATTTAAAATAAAACCATAAAAAGAATGCCAGTAATGTGATATTTAAAATCCATTTGCTAGGGAAATTCTGAGCATAATTTGAGATTCAATTCATCATTTTATCTATATTTAATGATACACTTTTAAATTACATGATTATGCTTAATTTTCTTATTTAAACACTCCTTTGACATTACAGAAGTTAGGCTCTGTTTTTCAGTTTTTCACAAAAAAAATTAACAATATAATTCATTTTCAACACAAGCCACTCATTCAATGATAAATGTTTTCCCAAGCTTAGCATGGTTTCCTAGGATAAAATTAAATTTGAATGACAAGAAAATATTATTGAACTAGTAAACTTTTTTTATTGCATTTCTCCAAAAAAAATCCACATAAAACAACAGACTGCTAGTGAGGAAGTCATATGGTAAGAATTAATAACCTTAAAATACTCATGCACTCTATATGAATCTCTATCCTTTTGGAAACATCTGAATGATCAGTTTGATTTGCACAATTATAGCAGAAATTTAATTAGCTGTGGCATTCTGTGCTGAAAACAGCTAGCACTTTGATTTCATGCCTGTTGTTAAGTCTTCAGCATTTAAATCAGCTCAGGACTTGCAATTCTTTAGTGTTTACTAAATGAATACCAATTAGATTTTATTCAATTGTTACAAAAGTTATTGTCACATTGGGTTTATATTGAAAACCTAATAACCAAAAATAATGTGAAAAAGTTAGGATTATTAGTTTTGTATTTATTCTTTGTATATCTCTCCCTCTGTCTCTAAATATTTTTTTAAGTGGAATGCCTCCCAAAAGATAAGTCCTTAATAAATGTTTGCTGAATTAACCAGAAGAATGTAAGTAAGGTCTTTGAGGATAAGGGACTATTTCCCCTTTTCAGTGTTCATATCAGTAGAGTGTGCATTACTATTTTAAGCCTTCAATCACCAAGTATCCTAATATGGACCAGAAACTATACTAAGCTATATGTTCTCATATATGGTTGAATGCATGTCTGTTCTTATTCATGAAAATTATTTGTATTCAAGAAAAATATTTCCAGAGGAGTAGAATATTAAAGGGATATTTAAGTTTTCTTTGTTTTTGAAAGATCTTTCATGGGTTGCAGGGTAAATTTTTTTGTGTCTACACAGAAAAGGGGAGAATTAAGTCATATAACAAGAGATTTAGTCAACAAAGACAAATTTAGTATTTTTTGACTCACAAACCTTCTTTCCTTACTACACAACCCCAGATAGGAATTTTAGGAGGGAAATAAAGGTTAAAATGTAGTTCTTGGGGAGGTAAATTCATTAGCAGAAGACAAGTGGCTGAAAGGATAGGATTGGGGGAGACACTGAGGAGAGGAATCGAAAAGTATGCTTTTTTAAAAGGCTGATGTTTCAAAGTCATAGATGTCTAGTATTTCAGAATCTCTTAATAAGCTCATATTTTTTAATTAGGTTTTTTTGCAAGGCAAACAGGGTTAAGTGGCTTGCCCAAGGCCACACAGCTAGGTAATTATTAATTGTCTGAGGCTGGATTTGAACTCAGGTACTCCTGACTCCAGGGCCGATTATCCACTGCGCTACCTAGTCACCCCATTAATAAGCTCATCTTAAAAAAAGTACACTCATTGAAGCTGTCTCTTTATCAAAATCAAAGTAAGTACTTAGAAAATTATGAACCACATGAGGGTTCTAGAGAACCTATTAACTTAAATTCTAGAGAACCTATTAAAATGGGACCAGAAAACCCAATTCTAATCAGTTTAAAAGCATTCTGATTGAAAAAGTACATATATATATTTTCAATAATTTCAAGTCAAAATTAGAATTGTTCATTTGCTTTATTCTATGATTTATATACAATTTGCTTGATTCTTTATAAAAATATAACATCTACTTTCCAGTGTTAATGAAAATTATATTTTTAAATTTATCAGTATTTGATGCCTAGTTTTTTTCTAATCAGCTTATCAAACTGTTTAACAAATTGTTGAGTAAGTAAAACAAAGTCTTCTGCTGATACTATGTTTTGCTAATTTTAATTTAAGGATGGAAGCAAAAGGTAATAGCAATTGATGGTGATTGGAGAGAAGAACTTGGATTCCGATGAATTGTCAACTTGCTCATTAGTCATAACCTATTAAACTTTCCACAGTCTCAGAACCTGAAAAGACATCGCATTTATAGAAAGTACCTGGCAATACCCTTTTCTTAAAACATTGGTCTTCTTCATTTATAATAATCATGAATC
This sequence comes from Macrotis lagotis, assembly GCF_037893015.1. Taxonomy (NCBI): domain Eukaryota; kingdom Metazoa; phylum Chordata; class Mammalia; order Peramelemorphia; family Peramelidae; genus Macrotis; species Macrotis lagotis. The sequence continues at coordinate 94,046,162 of NC_133659.1, forward strand.
TGAGGACTGGAATTTAGTTTACATGGAGATTAAATGTTCCTTTTCATATAGAGACCAATTGTCTATCAAACTGTTAATTGAGAAATTTAATTGATTATACAGATAACTAAAGTAAACAATTACAAAATACTTTTGTGCATAGTTTTACCTTCCAGGATTATTCTGAGGATCAAATGAAATAATAATTCTAAAGTACTTAAGCATAGTGCCTTGCATAAAGTTGCAGTAGTGATGTAGTAGTAGTAGTAGTAGTAGTAGTAATAGTAATAGTAATAGTAGTAGTAGTAGTAGTAGTAGTAGCAGTAGCAGTAAGTAGTAGCAGTAGTAGTAGTAATAATAGTAGTAGCAGTAGTAACAGTAGTAACAGTAGCAGTAGAAGTAGTAGTGGTAGCAGAAGCAATAGCATAAAAGAAGGAGGAGGAGGAAGAAAAAGAAGAAGAAAAAGAAGAAGGAGAGAAAGAAGAATGAAGAAGAGAGAGAAAGAAGAATTAAGAAGAGGGAAAAGAAGAATGAAGAAGAAGAAGGAGAAGGAGAAGAAGAAGAAGGGGAAGGGAAAGGGGAAGAAGAATAGAGAGGAAGAGGAATGAAGAAGAAAGAAGAATAGAGAAGAGGAAGAATGAAGAAGAAAGAGAAGAAAGAAGAATGAACATAGAAGAAAAAAGAAGAAAAGAAGAAAGAAGCAGAAAGAAGAAGAAAAGAATAAAGAAGAAAAGAAGGTAGTAGAAAGAAGAAGAAGAAGAAAGAAGAAAAAGAATTACAGAGTGATTTTTTTCTCCAATGAATCCAAACTTGTTCTGGGTCAGATCTGACTCAAACTCTCCAATGGTTCAGGGTCAGAATTGAAATGAAATGAGACAATATTAGACCATCTAGCAGTAAACAAAAATGAAATTCACTTCAATATAGGATATTCTACAAGATTGAAAAATTGATTGAGGAAGACTGTGAAGTGAAAAAGTTTTACTGATTCCCATATCAGGGAGGCATCTATCTTGGTTCTCCATGGAGTCTGACAACTCCTAATTCCTTGTGGGCTTGGAATTTGATGACTTAAGTGACAAGGAAGTCGTATCAACAGCTCTAGGCCTACTCTCCTCTACCAAGCAATCTCAGGCACAGTTTGACTTAAGGAAAACTAACACACTTTACTTGGCAGGGACCTTAGTAGATCTTGCTCTAACCACAGGAACCTATAATGTATCTTAAAAATAATTCATCTGACATTATTCAGCTCTTAAAAGTATTTGAAAGCTAGGAAGTGATGAAGAATAAAGGATTGAATTACTCAATAACTTGCTCAATTCTAAATTTCAAAGTCAAAGTAAATAAGCATATAGTAAGTACCTACTTTATTCTAGACTAAGCACTGGAATACAAAAATAGAAGGTAAAAGCAGATTCCAGTTCTCAAGAAACTCATAGTCTGATGGGGGAGACAACTTACAAATGATTATGTATAAAGAAAATAAATATAATATAAATCAGAAGGAAGAAACCTGGGGAAAGGCTTCTTAGAGAAGGTGAGATTTTAGTTGGTACTCAAAGAAAGCCAGGTTAAATAATTTTAAACCTCCTCATTTTGATCATTTTTCAACTCAGAAACATTTAGATGGATATTAGATGCCAAAGTATTCATAAGTAGTTTTTTGGGTTTTTTTGTTATTTTTTTTTTTGCTTTTAATTTATTGGGGTTTATCTATATCTCCTGCCCTTCCCCCAGTGGATAGTTTGGTTTACTATTTCTTTGTATTTTATCTTCTCAATTAAACTTGAGGTTTGTAATCAATATATCACATAGACAACTACATTCCTTTAACTCACTCACTTAATTGATTTTCTTTTTCCTCCTGCCATTCCCTGAAGATTATTTCATCTTAGACTTATGTTCCTTACTTTTGTTAATTCATGGACATTTCTTTTCCTTCTGTAAATAATCAGTTAGTATCCTTGCTTTAATGGAAATTATGACTCAATATTATACTACATTTTAGATTTCCTCTTCTTGATCCATTTATTCATCATATCCTTGTTTTCTTAGTTATGTTTCTATAAGTAAGGATTGTGATATTAGAGTCCAAGTAAGGTAAGGTAAGCCCTTTACAACTAAGAGATAAGAGAATTTAATCTAGAAATTTATATATAATTTATCCATTTTTCTTCTGTTCATTGTTATCTTTTCAGTTTCTCCCTTAAATACTTTTTTTTAAAATTTGATTTAGCTGAGTCTATGCCAGATTTTAATTTTTACCTCCACTATCACTTACTATTTTAAAATGTGATAGTGTTTATATTCATCCAGCAGCCGCTTCTCTAAATTTTCAAATAAGTTTTTATTCTGAACCAGCATTGCCCTTATTATTTGACAAAGAAATTCAGGTTTTTATTGGATTTTGCAGCACTAATGGTTTGCTCCTAGAAGAACAATGGAATGTGTTGGAAAAACTTCCTTTGGAAAGCAAGACAGGCTATATCAATGATTTTTAAAACACATTTCCTTTTTTGTCTTTAATATGTAACAGTATTGAAATAGCTCAAAATAAAGTTGCCTTCCTTTGGCATAATATTTTCTTTTCTTCTTGGTACAGAACTATGATTTCATTGATGTAGGAAACTGCTAGTTAGGAAACTCCCTCTGCCAATGCAGAATAGCAGCTCTTCTCTTTGATCTCAAATGCTCAAGCAAGTCAGAAATCCAGGAGTTAATTTGGAAATGACTCCCACATTGGTAACAAGTTGTTATTTTTCTATCAAAATATCATTTTCATTTTCCAATGATATCATTCAATGCAAGAAGAAATTCTTCCTTTTGTATATGGAGAATCTACAAGTATGACTTCATGTCTTTCTTCTAAACTATATTTTCTAATATATTTTGCTATCTCTTCCTTGCTCATCATTTGACTGAAATATTAAAGTATCTGTAATTTAATATTGATATTTATATGTAGCTCTTTAAAAAAGAATTTATCTGCATCTTCATCCTCTGCAACAGATAATGGTACATAAGATGCAATTATTTTCTTATACAAATTTCTTTAATAGGTTCATTTTTAAAAGAGGAATTGCATTTTAAGAGAGAGAGAGAGAGAGAAGAATGGATATGAAATTGACAAAAATGAATCCAAGAGGTTTCTCACTGTAAAAATCTGGTATATAGAATACTTGTAAACAAAAACTTGATAAATGCTTAAATATTAAAGTATTTCCAAAAAGCAAGATTGAAGATTTCAGTCAATATTTAATATGAAGGCTTCATTCTTACAGTTCTATATAGGATGGACCACTTGGCAAAGTAGTGTAATCCATGATTTACTTAAATAAAAGAACAGCATTTTAATGCAAATGGAAGTGCTTAGTCTCAAGTGGCATGTAACTGCAAAAGTTTATTCCTGTGATTCTTTGCCAGGAAAGGCTGAATTTCTTGTTAAGCTACTTAATATGAATTGCTGATGTGTCCATTTCTATATTTTGCTTCTCTATCCTGAGAAGGAAATTCACAGAATTCAACTACAACTCCTTCAACATAAGGAAAAAGAAGAGATGAAGTTAGTTGCTTCAGTGGTGCTGGTGGAAGCAAGGATTCAGGTACTCTGGCAGGGCAAGTGATCTCACCATACAATTCTTCACACATCTCTATAAAGATAGAACTTTTTATTTATTTTTTTTACAAATGTAAGTCATGAATTCTACATTATAAAATGATTAAATAACCCACAATTTTATGCTTCTTCTTCTTTTAGTGTGCAAAATTAAATCATCTTTGCCAAATTATTTAGTTGATTCTCCAAGGATAATCAATAAGCCATACTTTCATTTATCTACACCCTCATTTTGTCATCTGGTGTTAGAGTAAGAATGACATGATAGTGTATCATTCAGTTGCTCCAAGGGTATGCTTCCTCGAGGATTCATGAATGAATGGATGTATCACTTACTTAGCATTACTAGAATATAAAGAAAGGGAAATAATATTACTTGCTACCAAGAAACTCAAAATCTAAAGAAAACAACATTATAAACAGCTACGTATAACTAAGATACATAAGCTTGGAAGGCACTAAGATTAAAAAGGACTAAAAAAGGCTTTTTGGAGAATAAAACATGTTAACTGAGACTTGAAGGAAGCCAGGGAAACAAGAAGGCAGAGATGGAAAGGGAGAACATTCTAAGCATGGGGAACAGCCAGTAAAAACACTTGGGAATCAAGAGATTCAATCATTTGTGAGAAAAAACAAGGAAAGTCAAAAAACTGTGATTCTTGGCACACTTTGCCCCCTTTCACTCTATTCTGTAATCATCATTGCAAAGTCAGAAGGGGGAAATTAAAAAAAATTTTGAAGTTTTTGTTTTGTTCCGAAGGTTAACCTTGCCCCCAACTTCTTAACCAAATGGGCAGTTTCATTATTGTTGGCAAGCATGAACTTTACAAATAAGAGACAATTATTTTCCAGGAACATACTCAACACTTTAGAAAATAGTAGAACTTGCCCAAACTTGCACTTTACTGGCATAACTCGCTCTATTTCACAAAGAAGCTTATGAAGATAAAATATCTGTAATTATCCATAAGATAAATGGAAAGATCAGGTACCTCAAGTTGGCTTTCTTTTCTCTACACTGAATATATGATACAATGATAAATGATATTCTAAAAATATCACTAGGGAGATTTTCAAATTATAGACTTGCAGAATGTGTGCAATCTATGATCACTTATCAACCTAATCTTTTTTTTCCTATATATTCTGTAGTTACAAAAGTATACCATGAGAAATGATCTTTAAAATCACAATTTGCTAATTTTGATTATATTAAATTAAAAAAGTTTTTATACAAACAAAACCACTTGTAATCAAAATCAAAAGAAATGTAATAAATTGGGTAAAAATTTTTACAACTAGTATTTCCTACAAAGGACTCATTTCTAAAATATATAGAGAACTAACTCAAATTTATAATAAAAGAAGTCATTCTCCAATTGACAGAGGGTCAGAGGATATGCAGAGACAATTTACAGATGAGGAAATCAAAGCAATCCATAAGCTTATAAAAAAATTGCCCTAAATCATTACTGATTAGAGAAATGCAAATTAAAGCATCTCTGAGGTACCACCTCACACCTCCCAGAATGATAAATGTTGGAAGGGATGCAGGAAATCTGTGACACTAATACATTGTTGGTGGAGCTGTGAACTCAACCAATGTTTCCTGAGAGCAATTTGGAATTATGCTCAAAGGGCAATAAAAATGTGCATACCCTTAGGAGATCATGAAAAGGGGTAAAAACATCACATGTACAATATTCATAGCAGCTCTGTGGTGGCAAAAAATTGGAAACTGAGTGAATGTCCATCAATTGGGGAATGGCTGAACAAATTGTGGTTTGTGTACATTATGGAACACTATTGTTCTATTAGAAAACCGTAGGGATGGGAATTCAGAGAAGCCTGGAAGGATTTGCATGAACTGATGCTGAGGGAGATGAGCAGAACCAGAAGAACATTGTATACCCTAAACTTTATGGACTTGCTCATTCCATCAGTGCCACAAGCAGGCACAGTACTGGGGTATCTGTGATGGAGACTACGACCTGTATGCAGAAAAAGAATCATGGAGCTTGAACAAACAGCAAAGACTATTACCTTTAATTAAAAATAAAAACCTCAATATCTTATTACATAATTTTGCTCTCTCTTATATTTTATTTTTTCCTTAAGACTATGATTACCGTCTCAACACATTCAATTTTGATCCAATGTATATACCATGGAAACAATGTAAAGATTAATCAGGCTGCCTTCTGTGGGGATAGGGGGTAGAACAGAAAAATTGGGGGAAAAGCTTTAAAATTCAAAAAACAATAAAAAAATCACAATCTGCAGGTATGTAAAAATCTAAAAGTATTTACAAAACTGTTTATATGATTATATTATTATCTAAAAACCAATAATTTATGCAAAGATTACATCTAATATCTTCCTTTTAAACCAAATATCTAATTAACTAGAATAAAATTTTTTGCAAACCTTTTTAATTTGTTTAATCACTTTAATGCTATTTATTCAAAAGAAGATGCAGGCTTGTCCTTCTTTGAAATTTTTATTACGGAAACACTACACCAGTCAAAGGTATAAGTAGCAACAAAGATGACCATTTTAGCTCATATTTTTTATCTTTAAAAAGTAGGTGAAGTTTAGTAGTGTTATGTTAGTCATATAGTCTAATCCATAATGAAAACAGAATCCTTAGTACCACATACTCAACAGAGGGTCATCTAGTAGCTATTCAAAGACTCATTGAAGGGAAACACTACTTTCCAAAGCAGCCCATGTCAATTATCAATAGCTCCCATTGTTAAAAAGCTTCTTGACAACAGGTCTCAATTTGCTTCTTTCCATCTTCCATACATTTATTTTAGTTCTGAATAGTTGGGGGCATATGGAATAGCCCTCACTCTTCTTTTATACCCTTCAAATATCCCTAAGCCCTTTTTTATCCAAGTTTTAGTATACCACAATCTCACTGGTGACAAAAAAATCAGTAGCTTTTTAAAAACATGGGTGTATATGAAATAAATGAAACATAGTAATTTGAGTGACATGGTCAAGGAAAGATATTATGAACTACAACCTTATGATGTTTTTGTTAATAATGTCCATTTCCCTGAGAGAATTTCTTTTAAAATTCCTCCATATTCAAGGGTTTGTATAAAGTCAAATCCTCAGGAGCAAGTTGACCTTGATGCTGCCCAGTATATTGCCTTATACTTTTGTCTAGTGCCTTTTTTGTGATAGGGGGATGAACTCCCTTCAATAATTTCTGAAAAGGTCTCTTGAACTGAACAAAGAAGAAGCAAGTGGTTGGGGAACAAAGGTGATTGAAGTTAATTATCAGAGACTTTGCTTCTGCTGCGGGTGAGTTATTAATCCAGGGGGATTTGAGGTAAGCACTATAATCTCTAGAGAAGTCTTGGGAAGAAAAAAAGATTAGCTAAGAAATTACCTAATTTACTAGGAAGTACTCTCAAGAGGCATATTATTAAGGAGAGTTTTATTTTCTGATTTGTTTATCTTCACAGCTAATTAGAAATAAAAAAATCAGAAATAAATAGATTCAGAAGATTTAACAAAATAATGTTGATTCACTTTCTAAAATTTTAAACAAATTATTTTATTTCATTGAACTGAAATATGACTAACTTAATGTACTATTTTATAACAGACATATTTCTTAAGTTCAACCAATAAATAGAAAATATTAATTTTCCAGAGATTTTGGTAGGTATAATACTCCCAAGCAAGAAATGTCCCTCCAGAGAATTTGGGAACTAAATAAGAAAATTTAACAATTACTTTCAGTAGGTTGCTGCTGTTGTTGTTTTTAAATTGGTAAAGTGGTAAGGTACATTTAGACTTCTTGGACAGGAGAACACTGAGTGGGAATATATGTGGATTTTGTTCAAATAATATCAAGGGGAAGGGTAACTGAATAGAAGGGAATTGTGTTCCCTGATTATTTCTGTTTATGAGTGGGTTCAGTAGAAGGCGGGGAGAAAAACTAAAAAAAAAACTTTCTAGAAATTCATGTATTAGATATATTCTCCGATGAGAGAATGCCAATGGATCAAGATCTATTGTAGTGTATAGAAAAGGCACTCAGGAAGATAATAGGAAAAAGGGAAACAAGGTTTGTTATCTTGACCGCAATAGTCTATAAATAGACTTTTGCCAGGCAAAGCAACCTGACAATCCCACAGCATTCATTCTAGGATTGTCATTTGGTCTGGGAGTATGCATATGTGTGTGTGTGTCTGTGTCTGTGTCTGTGTCTATGTCTATGTGTGTGTCTGTATTTGTGTCTGTGTCTATATGTGTGTCTATATCTGTGTGTGTGCATGTGTGTGTGCATGTGTGTGTGCATGTATTTGCATGCATATGCATGAGGCAATTGGGGTTAAGAGCCTTTCCCAGGGTCACACATTTCCAAGAGTATATTCAAAGCAGTTTAATCCAAATATAGAAAGCATAAACTCATGAAAGGAAGAGACTTTCACATTACCTTACAATTATTACAGGATGTCCTTACTTCCCACATTAGCCTTTGGAGAACTAACCATTCATGTAAGAAATCATAGGATTATAGAAAGTCAGACTATATTTTCAGTATACAGATAGAGATTGGTTAAAATCTGTTATTTGAGAGGATATAAAGTGCTGAGCTAGATAACCTGTTAATTATGCCTTTTGTTAAAAGGGAAAGCAAAAAGGACTAAAACATAACTTAATTTCCCTCACTGATTTATAAAGTTTATCTAATTTAAAGAACTGAAAATCACTATTTTCAGCTACTAGTTATATCACCATCGCAACTGTAAATCCCTAAATGTCAGTTATTATTATTATTATTATTATTAGTGTTTTTACAATTATTACCATGAAACTGAAACAGAAATCAGACTCCTGCCAATGTTAATGCTACCTAATTTGTTCCAGAGCCTGTCCTTGATGAGTGTGTCAGATAACTGTTGCTTGATATATAAGAATTGGGTAAAGTTGTTTAATGGAGATCTATAAACTCTATAATAATAAGGAAAGGAAAGGTACATGGTGCAAATTGTCTCCATCTAAATACACACTGTTCAGGAAGGGTGTATCTATTGAATTCTTCTTCATTTTTTATTTTGCTCTGTAAGGATTTGCAATATAATTTGGAAAATATCAAGAGATTTGTGGCATAATATCTACCTGTCATATTTATAACTCTTTTAAAATGTTGCAAAGATAAAATTCTGCTTCTACCATGCAGGAAAAGTTCACGAACTGATAATCTGTGTAAACAATTTAGTTGTGATTAGAAGCAGCAATGCGATAGACATATCACTGACTGTGAATCAGGAGAAATAAGTCTAGAATCCAAAGCCACTACTGTGTGATTTTAATGTAGTCACAAAAGTCTTTCTCCCTTTATTTTCTTTAGCTATAAAACAAGGCAATGAATTAGATGGCAACTAAAAGGTACATTTCATTTGAGTAATGATATTCTCACTAGAGAAAAATTTATCAATTTTCAGTACAATTTTGGTGGTAGTGAGGATAATTTATATGCTTTATTCATTTTTTTTCCAATTTAGGAATCCCTGACAGTTCGACTTTTACAGAATTACAAAGGCTAGCCTATCCCCCTTTACCTGTACTTTCCCCAGAATACCTGTAATGCCCTCTCACATTTTTTTCTGTTCAATTTCATTTAGCAAGACAACTGCACACCAAACAGAGATGACAATGACAATATACTTCCTGTACCCTGTGACCATGTCTGTTCTTGGCCATTCCCATGGTGGTTCAACTACTTTGCTTTCTCTATTATGCCAATGTCTTTGCCAACTGGGGTCCCTAATTTTTGTGCCATTAGTGTTTTAGTAAATTTTTCTTACTTCAATGTATTTTATCACAGTGATCAGTGAGGAAGTAAGTGTAAGGTGTTAGCTAATACAACTGTAACATGGATATGATAGTGAAAATAGCATTTCCTTTGAGAATCTTTGAGCATTTTAATTAAAGAAGGGTTAAGGAAAAGAAAAAAGGCAGTGATGAGAGTCTGAATTGAGAAATAATTTGGAGCAGTGTATATATATAGAGAGAGAGTTGAGGCACTTCCTTTCATGTTCCTAGCCAAACTTTGATAGAGATTCTCACAGACTATGGGCCTAGTTATTGCATAGTTTATCATAAATATACAAAGAGCTTCAGGACAAAAACAAAAACAACAAAAAACATTGCTTCCCAATTTTGTTCATTGAGGTGATCCCAGTTTCCAAGGGCAATAACAATGGAGTAAACCCAACCAAACTTGGAACCATTTTCATCCTGGGTTATTGACAACTTTCAAATTTCAAGTCACTCAACTGTTCTTTCCTCAGTTTTTTGTCTGCAAAATGGGAATAATACTACTTATTTCTAAATGGTTTTGTAAAGATAAAATCATATAATAGTCTTAATGAACCTATAAATGCTATTATAATTGTTATTTATTATAATATAAATGTTAACTTATTTGAGAGCATCTCATCACCAGATTGGTTTCAAAAAGAAAATGTTTTAAGCAATAATAATTCTCGAAGATTCACTACCAAGTCTTGCTGTTGTTGGGTCATTTTAATTGTGTCCAACTCTCTGAATCCCATGTGGGGTTCTCTTGGCAAAGATGTTAGAGTGGTTTGACATTTCCTTCTCCAGCTCATTTTGCTATCATAAAGCAATTGCTAACTGAGTCTGTGATAGAAATATCTACCTTGGCAAAAATCTCAGATCCAAGAAGAATTGAAGTAGACCCACTTCAATTAAGCCAATATATGACAAGAAATAATCTAAGGCACAAGTTCCTGTGGGTTTCTAATTCACAGATCACAAAATGAAGATAGTTTGCAAACTACACTTTTCCAAGTTTAGATTAAAGAATTCTGTCTGAAATAGCTCTGCTATCATTCATAACATATATGGGTTTTTCTTAAAGAAATGAAACACTATAGCATGATTAATTCAACGGTTCCCTGAAGTAGGGAGTATGTAATGATTTAAGTAAGTTTCTGGCACATCTAATTTCTTATTAGGAAACTGCCAGGATAATAAATGCATCTAAAGAATGTAGAAAGAATCACTCCCTAGTGTGCGAAAGACACACCAAAGATAAATCTGAGAATTAATGGCAACTCAGCTCTAGAAGTTTGGTCAAAAAGAACACTGAAGATGAGCAGAAATAACTTTAGGCTAGATCTATATAGTTATTTTCAAATTAAATCATATATCAGAAAACTAATTTTGATTGGAATATTGTTTAAGGACAAAACATATTATCCAGCTAATTCATTGTCCATATTTCTACTTTAGTAAACATTATATGTTTAGTCTTATATGATTAGTCAGCAGTGTATAGCAACTATTTCAAGTTTCTTTGTGACTGTCATTCACTACTTTTATAAAATTAAATTATAAGAAAATGAGAGCCAAACATCAAAGGATTGATGATAAATGCTATTATGATATATTAATCTGCCTGCTACAATCAATAGTACTTATCTTTTCACTGTATCTGTTCTCAAGGGGCTACTTGCCTAACAGCTGAAGCAAGTTCTTTGCATACTAATGACAGTCCTTCAATGAACCACTTCGAGTGCTCACTAATAAGTGAACACCTACCAAGAAAGTCTCAAATAAACTTGGACAAGGAGCATTAATCACTTCTAAGTAGCCTAAACTTTTAGAAAATAGATGGATGAATTTAGTTTCTGCCCCAGCAGGACATTGGTGAATTTATTCAGGTACTAAATTTGGACTAAAATAAATAAATAAATACATACATACATACATACATATATACATATATATGTGTGTATATATATATAATATATATATTTGAAATGATTTATGAAAGAAATCACAAATTCATAAATAATAATTATACTGAAAAACTAAATTCATTCAAATAGTCATGAAAATATAGAAAACAAGGAAACAAAAGCAACAGCAATTATCAGATCACTGAATAATTGGATTTGTAGCCATTTTTTAACTGATGTATTAACTATAAGAATCTGTTACCAGAGAGCAGTTGGTTAGAATGTATCATTAAATCTTTTCAACTTTATTCTTTTCTATTCACTGAACATTGTATAATAAGCCAAAGTCATGTGTTTGATCCCATTTGCACCAGTGTACTTGGCTTTGTTTCACAGTCAAACACTGAATCTAAAATCTAAGCCAGCTGTCTCCTAAATGTGGATCACTGGTTCAAAAGGGGACCTAGCTAAAGTAAAGATGGATTGGCAAAACTCTATTTATTATGATCGGGAAATTAATTTAGAGTACTCTTCTCATGAACAATAGGCAAATATAACATATGTACATTTTATATATACATATATATTACATTATCCTATCAACAATAGGTCAATATCAAATATATATAATCATCTGTTCATACTCTCTCTCTATATATATATTATACAAATGTATGCATATATGTGTGAATTATAATATAGTATATTACTCTACCAAAAGTAGGCCAATATCATAAAAATATATTAACATATAAGCAGTTTATTATCTATTTTATCCTATTAATCAAATGTTCTATCTTTACATGAATTAAACAGTCTTTTAAAATATATTTACTCTATAATGAGATCTGTTATTGCAAGTCTTCCTTTTCTTTTTCTTCATGATACATCTTTATTATTATTGGCTATTTGTTCCATCACATAAGTATCAACAATTTATCCAATTCTACAACTGCTTAGGACATTCTGATTGGAATTGTTTTCAATATATAAAATAATTTTGGTAGTACTATTGTCTTTACATCCTGGGTACAACCTACTCACATATCCCAGAATTTCAGAGCTGACAGAAATGTTAATAGCTATCTAGCCCTATGTTGAATTGAAAAAAAGATTCCCCCTGTGTTTTACTAAGAAGTGGTCACCTGACCTCTGCCTGAATCAAAGCTCCAGTGAAAGATAACTCATCTGAAGTAGTTTGATTAGGGAATAACTAAATAATGTTATATTAACTTATTAATTATTAATGTTATAGAATATTAATGTATAATAAGAAATGACAGATGTAAATATACCAAATATACAGAGTAAAATTATAACCAGGAAAATCTTATTCCCAGTGATCAAATAATTTAATTTTTTTAAAAAGCTGCAGTAATAAGCTAAATGCTTTTTCTTGTCCCCAAAGAGATGAGAAAATTTACTTCTCTCTCTCCTTTGACATAATAGGGGACAACAAATGAAGAATAAAATATATATTGTCACAATCTGTTAATATTTTGATATATTTTGTTGCATGTTTTTTAATATTTTTGTCACAAGGAAAGTTAATTATATAAAGATAATATAATCAGAGATTTAGTAATCATAAAAATAAATATAAGAACAAGTTGAAAAAGAAGAGAACCCATTATCTTCTTTGAGAACCCATTTTATTTTCAACAATTCTGATTATACTAAAAACTCAATATGAGTCAGTGTGATATTCAATTCAATAAATATTTTTATATGCCAACTACATACAAGTTATAAGAATTCAAGTAAAATATGAAAGGGAGCCAAATATTGATGAGAGCATTTACTGATATTGCAGCAAAAAAGCTAACATTATCCTAATCTTTATTAAGAAAAAAATATCATATTCAGGAATTAAGAAGCTTAAGATAGCCCGATTGAACTTTTCCCTAGTGGGACTCCATAACAGAGTATTGTTTTCAATTCTGAGTCTCACAGTTTTACAAAGATCATTGATAATATGGAGAGCATCTAGAGGAGGATAACTAAGATGTTGAAAAGTTTCCATTAGAAGGAATTAGGTGATGATGATGATGGATGAGGATGATAATTATGATGATGATAGTATTTTGTTCTTCATTCTTGAAGAAGATCATGACATCAGGGAGGTGATGTCATGAGAAGCACATGAACTGCATGAGTGAGGGAGTGCTATGCTAAGTCGCCAACCTCACTTTCTCCTCCAGAGCCATCTTAGTCCAGTGGACAGATATGGACCAGGAAGTCTAGAGATGGCCCTGGATGCAGGATTTAAATGACTTGCTCAAGATCACCCAGCTAGTAAGTGTCAGTTGCATTCTGTCCTCCTGATCCCAAGAGCAGTGCTCTATCCACTGAATCACCTAGCTTTGTTTAGATTGGAGATTTCAAGGGAAACTTGTTATTGTTTCAAGGATTCTAAACACTTTTTGAGTTTTTTTGTTTTAAGTTTGAACTTTGTTTTACCTTGTTGATTTTTTAATATTAATAATCAATGAAGATAGTGGAAATGCAAATTCTATGGAAATTTACTTCTATTCTGTGACCATAACTATTTCCACAATATGGAAAAAGAACTATGACATGCCTCTTTTTTAATCACAGAAAGAATATCTTTTTACTATATCCATTTACAAAGGGCTATTTGCTTGGCAGCTGAATCAGAAAAACCTAGAATTCATGAACAATAGAGTATTTTGCATGCTAATAACCATCCTTCAGTAACTTCTACAATCAGTAGCTAAGGGCAAATACTTAAAAATAAAGAACAAAATGTTATGCTTACAAATGGTATGCTAATTTTACAGCTGGTGGAATGAGACCCAGAAATATCAATTTTACTAGTTTCTAAATGTAGAATCACAGAATCTTAGAGTGAAAAGGATTTCAAAGGCCATTGAGTTCAACCAATATTTGAATAGGAATCCCTTTTAAATTTTTCAGAGAAGTGGTCATGCAGCCTTTGAATGTAGATCTCTAATGAAAGGGCAACTGTTTCCTCTTGAGAAAGATCATTTCCCTTTGAGATAATTTAATTATAAATGAATTTTTGCTTATATCAAGTATAAATCTACCTCTCTAATTCCAGCTATTTACTTTGGTTTGGCCCCTTAGGACCAACAGAGAAAGCTGATTATCTCCTGCACTTTCAGATATTTGAAGATAGTTATTAAGCCTAGACTTTTTATGTCCCCTATACCTTCTCTCCACCATATACCCAATGAGGGCCTTTTCAGTTCAAAAATCACTGGAGACTCCTGAAACAGTACCACATCTATTGATTCAATTAGAGTAAAATTAAGTAAATATTCTCTAGGAATGTTTCTGTTCTAGAATCCTTTATTTTTAAGTCATTGTATCAGTTGCTTTTTACAATTAATGATATATAGTTATACAATACTTACTTTTAATAAGAAAATTCACATTTTAATAGTTATGTATTTCCTATTTTACATTTTAAACAATAAGAATTTATTAGGTACCTCTCTGTAGTTGTCTATACACACCCCCCTTCCCCAATTAGATTATGAAATCTTTGCTAGCAGACACTGTTTTTCCTTCCTTTGAATCCCCAGTGCTATGCATACTATCTAGCAATGATTCATAAATGTTTTCTGCCAGACTGAGGATACAAAGACAAAATAGGAAAACAAAGACAAAATTCCTGTACTCAAGTAGTTCACAATCTAATGGGAGTAGGGGAATACCTGCAAGCAACTAATACATAAAGTATATACAAGATAACTTGGGGGTTAGAAGAGGGCTGAGAAGGTAAGTGAAGACACTGGGAAAGACATCTTGCAGAAGGTACCATGAAGTTGAATCTTTAAGGAAACTAGGGAAGCTAGGAGGAAAAGACAAGGGAGAAGAGTCCAGAAAAGGGATAGAGGGATTGAAAAGTAGATGGAACTGGAAGATGAAGGGACATTCTTGAGGAAGAGAGTAAGGCAGCCAGGGACACTAGATTAGATGTACATTAAATGGAAGATAGGTAAGAAAGGGTCAGTTGTCCAAAAAAGTCAAAAAAGAGAATTCTTTATAATCCTGGAGGTAATAGGGAACCAATGGTGTTTACAGTGAGGGAGGACATTGTAATATGATCAGACTTGCACTTTAGGAAAATAATTTTGGAATTTAACTAAAGTATAAACTTCAGAGGATTTTGAGGCAAGTTGCTCAACAACAAATGACCTGCTACAATAGACTTGAAGTGAAGTGATGGCCTCTACCAGAGTGGTGGCTGAATCAGCAGGGAGAAGGAGAAATATAAGGAAAATGTTGTAAAGGAAATAATGATGGACTCGGCCACAGATGAAATATATGGCAGTGAGTGAGTATGAGGAATGGAGAATGACACTAAGACTGGAAGTGTAGATAAATAAAACAATGATACAATCAATGGTGACAGAGAATTTAGGAAGAGGGGATAATTTGGGAGAAAAGATAATGAGATGTTTTGAATATAGTAATTTAAGATTTCTATCAGATATCCTGTCTGAGATAGACAATTGGCAACTAGAGACATGAGACTGGAAGTCAGTTATTTCACTGGAGAAACCTAAAGATGCAGAATTCAAGTTTTCTGAGGAGATATTTGGACCTAAAAATGTATCTATATCTTTTAAGAATTATCTAAGTATTCATTAATTATCAATATTTTAAATTAATTCTGAGTTTTATTAAGACCTATTCATACAAAAAAATCTATCCCATATATTGCAATTATGTTTTTACTTTTTTCGTCTAATTTTTTCCTAGTAAACTCAATTTCAGGTCAGAACACAGAGATAAATAATGAGTTTGCCTGTATCTGGGATTGCTTTAAAACAGACACAATTATCAGTGGCCATCTCACTTTCTGGAATTTTTTCTTTTGTTTTGTTTTCAGTAGTCAGAGTAGCAGATGCCTACAAATGCAATATGCAATTTCATATAGGAACATCAACCTATGATTCCTTGAACTGTTGGTAGATATAGCTTTTCATTCTAAAATAAAACAAAGTTCTAGATTAATCTTGGCCCTGATGAGTTAGTGTTTGGTTTTATTCCATGCTTAGGACTGCATGGAAGCATCATCATAGATCAAGTGGCATTAGTGACAAAAACCTGAAATGACAGTTTTCTTTTTGGATATTTTTATGCTTTAAAAACTAAGAAAAAAAGGTGCAGGATCCTTCTTCTTTAAATGTTCAAAGAATGTCCACCTGCTGCGTCAAAAATGGCTTGTAATATTTATATCACGTAGTTTTCAATAAAATAGTGAAAAAGAGTTTTTGAATATATTTCATTTTTCATTAGCTTTAAAGGAAAACACAACACTCAAAACCAAGGAGCAGAATAAGCATTTTCAAAATTCAGAAAGAAGACATAGTTTTTGGTTTATGGATACCTTCTAAAGATATTCTTTTATCTCAGATATCTTGAGTTAGGTTCAAATAGAACACAGAGAAGATTGGGCAGTAAGAAAAATAATTGCTTAATTAATTTGACAGATGCTAATAGTCACAAGGAGGATAACAAACCAAAACATTGTTTCTACCAGTTAACATTGATAAACTAAATAATTTCCAGATTCCATTTTATTTTGTAAAGATCAGATAAGATATCCCTAAAGAGCTTCTTAGCATAGTGTTGGCACATGATTGACTCTAAAGAAAAGTTGTTTCCTTCTCCTTTCCCCCTTCCCCTACTATGGAGTTATTTGCTACATTTAAAAAGCACAAGCAGTAAAATAGTAATCTTCATGCTCACACTGGTCAATTTTGTTGCACATAATCATTTTTAAGAAAAAAACACAAAATTAGTGAGAGATTGACATTCTTTGCTTTCCTAAATAAATTAATAGGTTTTTTTTTATTTGGGATGAATTTGGTTATATGCATATTTCATTTCATTTCTTTAGGGAGATTTCCATGTGTAAATACTATAGATTAGCAATTTTTAGACAATTTATACTCTTAGACAGTTGCATGGGTCACTTCACTGAGAAGTTAAGTGACTTATTCATGGCCACAAAGCAAGAATAGCAAAAGGCAAGACTGGAATTCAGAGCTTTCAGATGTCAAACCAAGCCTCTGTTCTTTTCCCACTCCATCTTTACTAAAGTAGACTATTCTTTCTGACAAAAAAGATAAATAATGCACACATCTGGCAAAATGTCTGAGATATAATTTATATTCTATATGAGACAGTTGTTTCTTTGTCCTCTTTGAAAGTTAAAAACAAGCAAAACCTGCAAAATAGTTTTATTTCTATATAGCATTTGCTTCCTTTCATAATATTCATTCCAGAACAAATATCAATTACTAATGCTCTTTTAAGCCAACTATTAATTAAACATTGATTTCAAAAACTTCATTATCTTCCAGAAAAAAAATCAACATGTATATTATAAATGACTCATCATCAAGTTGAAAAAAGCAAATAAAAACTGTTTTTATCTTACCAGGTGAAGATAAGACAAAGTAATGTGGATATTAAAATCAAAACTTGGTTAAACATTGCTGATTGTGTCCGCTGAATGGCTCTATGAAGATCATTCTAAAGTAAAAGCAAAGACAAATAATTTACTACACACACACACACACACACACACACACACACGAACACATTATTTAAAAACTTGTTTAATATCTCTGTATCTCTACTTTTTTTTTCTCTCTATTATTATAATCATAATTTGACCTAGACCTTGGATTTTCACTATAGGGAACTATCTCTCTACAACTGTTCTGCAGATTGCAGTCTGAAGGGGTCCCCTGACAGGCTAATTGATTTGCTTAGGGTTACACATTCAGGAAGCATCAGAGGCCATTTTTTTTAAATATAAGTTTCTTAATTGGCTATGCTCTGTGGCTTCTCACATTTCATATTTAGATTAATTATCATTCCAGGAAAGGGTGCAGTAGCTGACCAAAGGTCATTCCAGTTGAATGAAGAATTCATTGATGCAATCATCAAAATCTTGTTTGAAGGTTTATAATTCTGATCTTCCTAAGTCCTTCAACACTTCTTTGCTTAACCTTGGGGAATCATAGCTTCTTCTTGGACAAATGTTGATGGTAAGTCTTTCTTCAAAAAAAACAGACCAGGGACAACTAGGTGGCACAGTGGATAAAGTACCTACCCTGAAGTCAGGAGGACCTGAGTTTAAATGTCGCCTCAGACACTTAAAAATTGCCTAGCCGTTTGACCTTGGCAAGCCACTTAACCCCATTGCCTTAAATAAATAAAATTTTAAAAAATTAGAGACCAAGAATCCAAAGGAAGGGAGAGATAACAGCATGAAAATATACAATCAAGTTTAATTTTGTATTATGTTAATAACCTGTCAAATAGAAATTCATTAATCATTTTAATACATCATTTTAAGTATAAATTTAATCTTTTTCTCCATCAGACCTCCATTTTAAAGAAAACCCTTAGCTACATTTTTTTAGCCTTACTCTGCTTTCCTTCTGGGGGAGAGGCTAATGAACAGAAAAAGGGACTAAGATCATTCTGAGGAGGGAGAAGCTAAGGGCAAAAATATTTCCGAAATGGATTATTCAGGCGTAAATGAACATTGCCTGTATTACATCAACTCTTTCTCCATTTTAATTTGAATCAGTGGGTTATTTTCTCATTTATTTAACTTTCCCAAGTAACTATTTGTAATATGAGTTGTCAGAAGGTTATTTTGTTTCAAATGTAATTTATATAATCTGTATTTAGTGAAACAAATATTTCCCTTTTGACAAGTAAAAAGACAGCCAAATGGCCCTGCAAAATATTCCAGTCAGTAACTCCCCGATTAGATTACTTAATCATTGGCTAAGAGCTTACTTGAGACTCGACTGCAGGATAGAATTTTTTTAAAAACATTTGCTCACTTATAAAAACCCAAATGTACTCCAAAATGTTTTGACAGCCAAAACTTGTGTCAGAACACACTTGTTAGGCTATGTCAGAAACATGTTTATCTTCCCCCACAAGATTTTATTTTGCAATGTAGCCTTGTCCATGATTTTCTTATTTGTTTCTCACATAAAAATTCATGGTGGATATCACCTATTAATGACCTGCATGACACCTAGAAATTTCATTTGCTTTTTCAAGCTACCAAAGATTAACTGCTTAAAATTTTTAAAATAAAAAAAATTAAAAATGTACTTATCTAATTATTTTTATATATTTCTTGGATATTATCCTACACCCTCTATTTAGGTACAATTTATGCAAAAAAGGCTACTGTAAAATTAATCTTCACCATATTCTAATTCACCATTTCTTATTGTTTCACATTTCCCTCTTTTCCCTCTGATTATTCCTTCTATGACTCAAAGTTCCAATAGCTGTAATAATATTCACATCTATTTGGGGTCATACATTGTCTGTCCTAAATAGAATGGGTAACAAATCAGAGCCTTTGAAAGAAGTTTGACTTTCTCCATAGGATCATTTACTCCTTTACAAAATTCAAGAAATATATTACTACCTATGAACAGAGGTACCACATACCTCCTACAAATACCAATCTAGTAGCTTGTTTTCTGGGTCTTGGATATAAAAGCCTGGAGCAACTGAGAAGGCTCTTCAATTTAATATCTGTATAACTGCATAAGTCACTGCATTGCTCCCAGACTCAAATTCCTCATCTTTGAAATGGGTGTATTGTGAGAAAAAAATATATTATAACCCTCAAAAGTCCTATATAAATGTAATGTTCTTCATCATCATTTCCCTACTAGTTTATCAGAACATGTTTTTGAGTGTGTTAGTAATTTTATATGAGCCAAAAGGACAATTGATCATTGGGTCAGTAGCTTATAAGATCATTTGAACTTTTTTGTATTTTTCCAGATTGTAATTTTATTGTGTTTGCTAACAATAGGAGTTGGGTTAGAGTGAATGCAGTTGCAAACAGCAGAAACTTAATGGTTTGAAATTATAGAAACAGTTTAGCCCTAGATGGCCAGAATGGAGAAAAAAAATTTCAAAGTTACTGGACAAGGACATTTTAATATCAAACACTCTTTCTTTTCAAATTATTCTTTTTTTTAAATATTCAAAATACTAATTTTCTTTTATTTTGTAAAATAATTTGTACATAATGGAAGACATAAAAAGCTGTCTCACTATGATATAAAATCATTGATTATTATTTTTAATTGAAAGAATATGACATCCATTAATTATTTATGGTTGTATGGGAAAAACAAAAAGAACAACTAATAAAACAGTTAAAAAGGTGCTAATATTATAATCTACTTGTGTTAATCAGAATAGTAGCAAATCTGAAAAAATGCATATTTTTAAATCACAAATTCAGTTTAACTTTGTACTTACAATCATATTTTCCAAAGCATGTTTGGCAAGCCAACAATTTAGAAAGACAGGGATGAATAGATTTCTTAAGGAAGGCCAGAATATCTGGAAAATAAATTAAAACTAAAACCTTTTTTGACAGAAAAAAATGAGACATCAATTAGAATGAAACTCTATTTCAATGACTATAAAACTAAGATTAAAAAAGTTGTATTAATGGAAGATCTGCAAGAATTTGAAATCAACATCAAATATTCTCTACTGTAGGGGAAAAATGAAGGATTTTTATTTGAGAGTAATAATGAAGAGATAAAAGACTAGTACAATTGGTTTTTGAAGACATTAACATCTCTTAGGGAAATATAAAGTAGAAGAGAATAGAAGTACATTCCAATAAATAATGAAGCTTAATTAAGCATTGTTCTTTCAAGTTTTCTTAGTAGAAAGCTAGATAAACAGTGGATATTTTTTTTAAAAAGTAGTATTAGGAAATGGGACAGGACAAAGCCCCCAGTGAGTTTATCCTTCAGATATTTTGAAAGATCATGTATTATACAATTTTACATCTAGGTCATTTATTTTATTTAATAAAACTCCAACTGTTTTGCTTATATTAGTTATTCAAAATGAAAAATATCAGATTTGAGCAACAGTTGGAAAAGTTGCTTAGGAGTTTTATATCCATAAATAGTCATGTAGCTTAGTTCAGTTTAGGTCATGATTGAAAGAAGAAGAAGAAAAAAACATAATACCTCATATTAACTACTATAAACCCTGAATTCACAAGTCATTTTTATAAAGAGGCAACAGTTCATTTAAGCTGAAATTCCCTTTTGCACATTGGAAAGTACTAGCTGTAAATTCATGGATAAACCTAAATGTAGCGAAGAATGTCTGGCAATTTCCTGGCAGCCTCTGTTCTGGAGAGAGAATTAGGTTCAGTAAGTTATGTTGAACAACCAAAAATGCATAAATCAAGATGATTTTAATGCATAAATTATATAAGAAAAATTATCTTATACTCATATAATCATCCTTTCATTTCTACACAATATTCTTAAATAAATACAATTTCTGTTCTGTCATTGGAGAATTAGATATTTAAGAAGCAGTTTTTGTGAATATATAAACTTTAAAGGGGGATGAATATGGGCCAACCATATGAAGGGCTCTCTTTTTATAGTACTTTATTCTGCAACTGTAGACAGGATCTCTATTAGTTTTTATTTAATCACAGAATCTATCCAGTTGATGTATTTCATTCTATTTTTCTCTATTGATGCAAGCATGGTATCCAGTCATCCAAAATATTAGACTTATTTATTACCAACTGTTATCCTTAAAGCCTCAATTAAACTCAAATGGCATGCAGTTTTTCTTTCTTTTGGTGGACTTACTGAAATGATGAAGGGGACAGCATTAATGATTTCCAGGATGAAGGGTATGCGTAAAATCTGCTCCCATATATTTCCCTTTTAAGAAATAAAATAGAAATAGAAAAAATATAAATTGCATCCTGTCAAGAAGAGAAAAATTATTATGTATAGGACTTTCTCTGGCTATAAAAGTATATATGTTAATATGATGCAGCAATTTTTAGAACTTAGAGTATTGAGCAAATAAATTTGGAGTCCCCTGATATATGCAATTCAACTTCCATAATTTCCTGCAAAACTAGGAAACAATTTCCTTTCCATGGAATTGTCTGAATAAATTATAGCATTTTCATCCTACAACTTTTTGGGCACAAAAATATAGATTAAAATTTGTCTTACTGGTGATGATTCCAAAATATTATTTAATAAAAACTCTATTGGAAGAAACATAAAATAACCTCTTTTTTTATCACAAGCATGAAAATATTCAAAGATAGTTATCATTTTTCTACTAAATATCTTTTCTAAACTGTTCCTTATATTATTGATTTATTCCATTTCCAGGTTCTTCAGCTTGCTGGCAGTTTTCCTCTAGATGTCTGATTTTATGATTCTCAGACTTGAACGCAGTATTTTGGATATGATGAAATAACATGACAAAATATGTAAAAATTGATTTACAAATCTTAGAGTGCTATGTAACTATCAACTATCATTTTTGTTTAGCTTCCTATATTTCAGTTGGAACCTGTATTTTCTTCATTAATACAGAACTCCAGGAATTCTACTTTTGTAGCCCAGCAACTCCTCTATAATTTACAGTCCCAAATTTTGGCTAGATCATTAAGATTAAGAGATTTACTCATAGGCACAATGCTAATATGTGTCATATTATTAAACATCTGAGTATTAAATTCTTGACCATAGTTCTGTCTGACTCCAAGTTTAGCATTCAATTCACTATAAGCTTCTATATTTGTTTTCATTATTATCATACTTAATTTTTATTGTCACAATTATTTATTTATCAGACATTTAAATTATTTCTTATTTGCTGATTTATTGGGCAATCTGCTTTATTGATTTTTGAGTAATCTAAAATGTAACCTGGTATTATATAAACTCATGCTTTTATCTTGAATTATTAAATTCTTGAAACTAAAAGCAGTCTTTTACATTTATCTATCTGAACTATAAGAAGATCAATTACCTCTTGACATTAAGGTGAAAAAAAATATTAAACCAGAATTAGTTAATTGTTATTAGAATTGTTTGGTGAGCAAAAATTGTTTGAGATGCAGCATATTGTTTTTATTAATTCTTCATGATTTCACAAGTAACAATTATTTATCAGTCATCAGCATGGTGCCCAGTGCTCAGATTATGTCACCCAGTAGGTATTCAATCTTGATTGCTAAATATAGTGGGAAAGGTATTGGCTTTGGAATCAGAGAAACTGGCTTCAAATTTCACCTCTGACACTAAGTCTGTTGCCCTAGTCAAAATTACTATACTTCTCTAAAGCAATTTTCTCAACTCTAAAATGCAAAGTCAGGTGGATTAGAAAGTCCTAAGAACTCTTAGATCTGTCTACTTTAATCCTAGGTCTAAAACATATTTAATAATTCCAAAAAGTTCTACTTATTTGATAGGACTCCTCAAAAGAAGAATAATCTGAACAGCTGAAAACTATTATTTAATGATTACTTTATAAGAAAAGTGTCTAGATAGACTAGATATACATACCCTTCTAGATAGACTTTCCCAAATATTTACATCTAATTCTACTCCTGGGACTAAAGTCTAGTTTGTATTAACTTCTGAAGCATTATGTGTAATTACAATGTTAACCTGACTGTTTGTCACTGAGGGGAGGGGGGTGGAAAGGGAGGGTGGAGGGAAATTTTGTAACTCAGAAATATACATAGGCATATGGATGAATATTAAAAAAAAACTTTCATAACATGTGTTTGTAAGGTAAAACATCAATAAAAATAAAATAAAAATAAAAAAACTTCTGAAGCATTCTCATCATTACTCTACATGAATCACAAAAGAGTAGTTTAGAGGACACAGTAAGTAAAGGGTACAATTACATCATTCTCTTCTTGGAAATCTACAGGATTTAGTCTCAGTCTTTTGCTGAGAAGATGACAAAGGGTCAAAGAACATCACCATGGAAAGAAGAATTGATGATTGTGCCGAGTTTAAGAAGCATAAATGTCTGTTTTATCTGGTATCTATTTTGCCTATTTGCACAAAAAAATGAATATATCTGTAAGACCTTACAAGATGGCAGAATAAAAAGTTGCATTTGGTTCTGGATCATGCGTCTCCACATAGAAATAAAAAATGGGCCAAATAAAGTAGTGATTCCAGTTATTAGAGAGGAACTCAAAATTTTCTATTAATATTTTATCTTTCCATCATTTTCTCTGTCATACCTCTCCAAAACCACCTATCCTATTCTTCATCCTCACTAAGGTTTTCAATCTCTTCTCCTCTCTGTATTCATCCAGGCCACCAGAATGTAACCATTCTGGCTACAGTCTTCTCTTCCTAAAATCCAATCACTGAAAATTATCACCAAATCCCAATCTTGGTTTATCTACAATATTTAATGCTTTCCCTCCTACACACATGTTGCTACAAATAACTATAGAAATCTTGAAATTGGACTAACTGGGTCTGCTACATTTTTAACAATCCAATCCAAACTGATTTCTCATGGTAACAATCAATCCTGCTACTCCTCCCAAATTGACTATCTCAATGACTGAAACTTCTGTTCTAAACTTTCTTTTCTCTCTTCACTCCTGTCATATTCATCCTTCTATTCCTCAGCTATGGAAATTGCCTGATATTTTACTTTAAAAAGGAGGTCATTTAAAGAGAGCTA
Organism: Macrotis lagotis; assembly: GCF_037893015.1. Taxonomy (NCBI): domain Eukaryota; kingdom Metazoa; phylum Chordata; class Mammalia; order Peramelemorphia; family Peramelidae; genus Macrotis; species Macrotis lagotis. Next base: position 94,071,071 of record NC_133659.1, read on the forward strand.
CTTCTACTCCTTTTCTCTTCATCTTTAGCCTTTCCTATTGTTTCCTCCTTTATGTTCAAGATGTGGTCCATATTCTTGCAAGGCCAACCCTTCCTCATGAACATGCAACTGATCACATTGTCTCCTCTATTTTCTGGCACAATTCTCTCTCTCTCTCTCTCTCTCTCTCTCTCTCTCTCTCATTTCTTCCTGCTGATACACTGTCCTCTTAATTTATTCCCTCTGGGTTCTCCTGTTATCTGTCTAAATGACCCTTTTCAATCCCTTAAACATTGCTGTTTCTTCATCCATGTCACATCCACTTTGGATATATTTAAAGTCTTGTTCTTACCCTTCTCTCCTTTTCTCTCTACATACTCTTCTACTAAGAAATCTTATCAGTTTCTCTGTTTTCAATGATCAGTCATATAAAACTGATTCCTGAATATCTAGCACATTCTATTCAGATTGAGATCTAGTTCTTCACCACTATCTACTTTTTTTTAACATTTAGAATTAAATATCCCCATGGCATCCCATACTCAACATGTGAAAAAATTGAATGGTTTATCCCTTCTCCCAAACCTTTTCTTCTTCACTCATGGGAAGCATGAAACTTCCAATCATACAGTTTTTAAACCTTGATGCCAACATTGATTCCTCATTTTAACTCACTTCATTCACTACAGTATCTCGTGGATATGTTCCTATTTTGTCACTCATGCAGTCAGAACTCTAGTTTCCCTCAGAAGTCATTTCACCTGGACTTTGCATTAGCCTTTCACCTGGAGTTCCTTTCTCACTCCCTACTCCAATCCTTCCTCCACACAGCTGCCAAAATAGTTTTCTTAAAATATAGTCTAACCATGTCAACCATTAAATACTCAATTGAACCAGTGTCTTCTTATCACTATTAGCATCAAATATGAACTGCTCTGACATTTGTAGTACAACCCGACTCCTTCCTTTATTTCCAATATTTTTACATCATACTTCCCTTCCACACTTTATGGTAGAACTGTACTTTTAAACTTATTCTGATGTACATATAATACTTTTTTTTCTCCACTTCTCTAAATTCACAGTCATTCCCACCTTCCATTCTCAGAGGGAAAAAAAAGGTCTTCTATTATTATCTACTCTATAATGTATCCATTATATATGGATATAACTAACTGGAAGCAATAGATTTCTACCAAAAGAAAAAAAAAAGCTCTATTTAAGTCTGCAGGGGACAATTTAATGTAGGCTAAGGTTTGCTTGGTTTCTTTCTCTTTGACTTAGGGACCTAATATTAAATGAAAATTTCTCAAATTAGTCACCACTACTCCAATCCTGCATTTGGGGAAAATTCCTAATATCTGAGTTATACCTATCATTCTCTGCTTAACCTTATGTTTTATACTTATCTATCTCTAATTCTTTCCTGGACCCTTCATTATTAAGTAAAATTCAGTTTCCAGTAAAGGAAAATGTGGATGAAAATAGGAAAGAAGCTTTAGCAATAAGAGAAGGAAAAGAAATTTAAGGAATCTGAATTGGCAATGAGGAAGCAAAGTTTTCATTCTTTGCAGATAATAAAATGGTATACTTGGAGTACCTGAGAAAATCATCTAAAAAACTCCTTGAGACAATTAACAAATTCAGCAAAGTAGCGGGGTATAAAATAAACCTTCATAAATTATCATTATTTCTCTATATGAACAACAAAACCCAAGAGCAAGAAATAGAAAAAGAAATTTCATTTAAATTAACTATGGGGCAGCTGGGTTGCACAGTGGATAGAGCACTGGCCCTGGAGTCAGGAGAATCTAAGTTCCAATCTGGCCTCAGACACTTAACAGATATCTAGCTGTGTGACCTTGGGCAAGTCATTTAGCCTCACTGCCTTGAAAAACAAAAGTACCTATAGACAACATTAAATAATTGGGAATTTACCTCCTGGGACAAATCCAGAAACTGTATGAACACAATTATAAAGCACTTCTCATTCCAACAAAATCCAATCTAAATAATTGGAAAAATGTCAATTGCTCATGGTTAGGTCAAGCTAATATTATAAAAATGACAATTCTTTCCAAATTAAATTACTTGTTCAGTGCCATATCAATCAAACTCTCAAATAACTACTTTACCAAACTAGAAAAAATAGTAACAAAATTCACCTGGAACAACAAAAGGTCAAGAATAGCAAGGGAACTAATGAAAAAAAAGATGTACAGTTAGGTGGTCTGGTTCTACCAGATCTAAAATTATACTATAAAGTGGCAGTCATCAAAACTCCCTGATACTGGTTAAGAAAAATAGAATAATGGATCAGTGGATTAGGATAGGTATGAAAGAAACCACAGTAAATGCAGCAATCTAATGTTTGACAAACCCAAAGATACCTGTTTCTGTGATGAGAACCCACTATTTGACAAAAATTGTTGGGAAATTTGGAAAATAGTATGGCAAAAAATAGACATAGACCCACATCTCACACTCTATATCAAAATGTCAAAATGGGTGCAGAATTTAGACATAAAGGGTGATGTCATATATAAATTAATAGACCAAGAAAAACTCTATCAGATCTATAGAAAGGGATCAGAATTAGAGTACATTTTAAATTGCAAAATGAATGATTTTGATTATATTAAATTAAAAAGGTTGCACTAATAAAATCAATGCTTCAAAAATTAGAAGGAAAGCAGAAAGCTGGGAAACAATCTTCACAACTAGGAATTCTGATAAAGGTCTCATGGCTAAAATATAGAGAGAGCTATATCAAATTTATATGGTTACAAGTCATTCCGCAACTGACAAATGGTCAAAGGATAAGAATAGATGCTTTTCAAATGAAGAAATTAAAGCTATAGCTTTAATTCGCAGTCATATGAAAAAATGCTCCAAATATTTATTGATTAGAGAAATGCAAATTAAAAACAACTATGAGGTATCACCTCACTCCTATCAGATTGACTAAAAGGACAAACAGGGAAAATGATCAATACTGGAGAAGTTTTGGCAGGATTGGATCATTGATGCACTGGAATTTTAAATGGATCCAACCATTCTGGAGAGCAATATGGAACTATTCCGAAAGAGCAATAAAGCTGTTCATACCCTATGACCCAGAAATTCCAATTTATTACTTCCAGAAGAAGTCATAAAAATGGGAAAAGTCAAAAATATTTCAAAATATTCACAGAAGCTCTTTTTATAGTGGTAAAGAAATGGAAACTGAGGGGATGCCCATCAATTGGGGAATGGCTGAAGAAATTATGGTACATGAATATTATGGAATGTTGTTCTATAAGAAACCATTAATGCCCATACTCTAGAGAAGCATGAAATGAATTACAAGAACTAATATTGAGTAAAGGGAACAGAATCAAGAAATATACACATTAACAACAACATTGTGAGATGATCAACCTTGATAGAAGTAACTTCTCTCAGCAGTTCAGAGAACGAGGACAACCATATTAGACTGGCTATGGACAATGTTCTTCCCATCCAGAGGAAGAAAAACAAAACAAAATGCTCAAAAAGGCCCCTTCAGAATTTGATGAACATTTTATAAAAACTATCTCTTATGTATCTCTTGTCTTTAATCCTAATTCCTCATACCGAAAATAAACATGTTTATCAAAAATATGTATGTACAATGTTAACCTAACTGTTCACTGCTGAGGGGAAGGGGATGTGAAGGGAGAGTGGAAAGAAATTTTGTAACTTAAAAACATGCAAATGCATATGGATGAATGTTGAAAAAACCCTTCATGCCATGTATTTGGAAAAAATAAAATATCAATTTAAAAAAAGGGAAAAAGAAACAGGAAAGATATTTCTATTTTAGTATCTCATTTAGACAAACATCAGGAGAGCAAATTGAAGAAAGAGTCAAACTTTTCTCAGGATCTCTTCCCCAGTTCTGTGAAACAAAGGATTGCCCTCAATATCTCCTTTCTCGGTTATAATTCAGTCTTCCCTTTATCCCTTGCTTGATACATCATTTAATATCTGAATGTGCCTTTTATAGAAAATGTCTTAAACTCAATGACTTTAATTGTTTCAGTTATATTTAAAGGTACTGTCCAAACTTAGGTCTAATTTATTTTTTAAAAAATTATTCCTTCTTAAGATTTTAAGGACAAATGGAATGTTATGGACTGCATTTTTTTAATTTTTAAGCAACAAAAACAGTTGATTATTACACATTACTGAAAGGCAGTGAAAACAGTTGAAATAGAAAACATCAAAATTTCTATGAAATACATATACTAACCTGAAGTCATTATATGAAGAAATATTCAAAATAGACAAATCTACACCCAAAATACCAATGATTTCTTAGTTGACAAATCTAATTTTTCCCAGTTATTATCTTTCTTAATCTCTCTTTTGCCTTTGACATAGTCAGTCATCCTCTTCTTCCTCATTCTATTTTCTCCCTAAGTTTTTCATAACACTGCTCTATACCTAGTTCTCTCTACTTTGGTTCTTTTCCTGCCTATTCCTGCTCTATTCTCCTCTGAGGTTATCTTCATCCATTCCAAACTTGTTAAGTTGTGTTTCCTTCAGTTCCCTATTCAGGGTTCCCTTCTAATTTCCCTCTAAGCATTTTTTCTTCTTTGTGTTCTCATTAGGTCCCATGGATTCAATTGTTATCTCTATGCAAATAATTTTCAAACCTAGTTATCCAATTGTAGCATCTTTCTTCTTTCATATCTCCAATTGTTTATTAGAAATCTCTCATTAGATGACATGTCGACAATTTAAATTCATGTCCAAAGGCTGAACCCCCTACCTTTCTACCCAAACCATTCTTTATCCTTAACTTTCCTATTATCAAGGATACTACTGTCTTCTCAATAAAGTCATTTTCATTACCATCCCTTATCCAGTACATTGACAAATAATGCCAAATTTTTCTTCACAGCATCACTACAGGACCTCCTATGATAATGCTAACACTTTGTTCTTATATTATACTTTAAGATAGCCATTATCACTCTTATCACAATAGCCTAATAGTTGATTCGTCACCCCCCAGTCCAATCTATCCTCTCTTTAGATAGCAAATCACTGTGTCAAAGTACAAGTCTAACCAGGTCCCTTCCTTATTTAACAAGCTCAATAGTTTCCTATATAAAGTCCCCTATTTGACATTCAAAGACATTCATAATCTGGTTCCCTCTAACGTTTCACATATTCTTTCATCCTACTCACCACAATGTATTTTATCAAATGATGACACTGACTTCCTTTTATTCCTTGAACAAGACATTAAATATTTTCATTAGCCATCCTCAAAACCTAAAATTCTTTCTGTCTCTCTGATTTCCTTAGCTTCATTAAAGTCCTGGATAAAACCCCAACTTCTATAAGAAGTCTTTCCTCATCCTTCTTAATTCTTGTTCCTTCTCTATGATGACTGTCTCCAATTTATTTTGTGTTTGTGTGTGTGTGTGTGTGTGTGTGTATTTCCTCATTAGAATATAAACTCCTTGATAGCAAAGGCTCTTTTTATTTATTTTGTTTTTAAGAGGGCTTTTTTGCCTTTATATCCTCAGCATTTATAACAGGCACCTAATAAATGTTTATTAACTAAATTGTTAAATATCTGGAAACAGAATGAGGGGTCATTGATTTGAGAATACCTGAACAAACTGTAGTATATGCATATAATGATGCTTAAAATTATGAATATGAGGAATTCAGAGAAACATAGAATTATCATGAATAGCTAGCTGTTGAGCAAATGAAACATAGCCAGACTATCAATCATTACTTATGATGAAAACAATAATGGAAATGAAAATAACAGGAATATGCAGCTGAATTCAGATTATGCATTGTAACAAGTAGATAGATGATAGATAATAACTATCTCTCCCCTTTTTGGGAGAGGTTGAGAAAGATGGGGGTTAATAGAAAGGAGAGATCTTGTCCTGCAATAGGATGTTTTTTCTTAATTGGTTTGCTTTATTACAATTATTACAGAAGGAATGTAAAAAAAATCAAAGATTTAGAGCTTGGAGTATTCTTAGAAGCCATCTAATCTAAACCCCTTTTTTGTGCCAGTGAAGAAATGAAGTCCTACAGATTTTAAGTATTATAAGTTGTAAGTGAAAGAGACAACATTTGACCTGTTCATGCTTCCAGCTGTATTTGTAATAACTTGGGAAATGATTATAGCATTTTAAAAAGCATCAATAAATCTAAAAAATGAAAAACTAAAGAAAAAATCAGGCAGAGACCCAAAGAAAATAATATATGCTTTATAATCCTCTTCAAAACATTTCAAATAATGCTCAACCAAAATAAAATCAGCATATGCCAAATTATATCTGATATTATTTAAAGCACCATTGAATGCTGAATATTAAGTAATTCCAAATTATAAATTTTTTTAAAATTATCTTTCTCTTTAAGTCAATTTAGTATCCATACAAATTTAAAACAGTTCAATAATCCCACAAAATGCACCAACACCTTAGTATCCTTTGATATTTAGCTAATAAAAATACAAAGAAAAATTTAATGTATCAACTTTTACTCATTTGCTACACATAGAAATGGAAGATTTCTATGAACATTTTTGGTCATAAAAACAGGAAAGCTTTCATTTACTGCTTGAAAGGTAGAGATAATAAAGAGATACGGGATGTCTGAATTATTTAGACAAAAAATCTACAGTTTTAATTTTTTGTCTCTGGAAAGTAGCTGAAAAGGAAGGTATAATGTGGAAATTCTAGCAGTAAAAAAGAAACTAGGATGAAGTTCTTGGGGAATAGAGCCTTGGGGGAAAATATAAGAAATTATATCTTAAATCCCTTTCTATGTAAACAGAAAGTTTTAGGACAAAAACAAATAATATATAAAGGAATATAAATCTCACAATTTAAAATAATTCATTTTATGTTGAAATTTACTAAATTAAAACTTTTTATTTCATTTATATAAAAATGAACTAATTTTCTTGAAAATATTTTTTTCACAGAAAAACACATTGCATATAATAAGATGCAATATGCTACAGTTAAAATGCGAATCAGGAGACCTGAGTTGAACTTATGGCTCTCTCATACTGAGTTAATCATTTCTATTCCTTGGACCTCAGTTTTGTCATATGTCAACTGTGGGAGCAGAAATAGGAAAAAACAATGTCTTCTAAAATGCCTTCCAGTTCTAATCTAAGATTCTTGGAAATATAGAGATGGAGAAATCCACCAAATTGAATACCAAACCAGCTATATATTTTATTCCAAGAGAGTTATGCCTAAGGTTCATATAATCTATGGTAATGCAATAGTAATGTTCAGAGATAAAGTGTGAATTCACATTTTATTACTTCTAGCCCAGTACTCCAATTACAAAGCAATACTGTCTGATTTTCTCCCTCTGCTAAGTATTGTTAACTAATGTAAAGGGATCTAAAAACCCTATACTGAATTCCTTCTTACGTGCAAAAATAAAAGATTAAAGGTAAGAATTAAAGAGGCTTTTTTTTCTATTAGGAATATCTAATTAAAGAAAATTAAGGGCAAGGATTCTGGGACCTATGAGCCACAAAATGGAGGAGGACATTTTCTGTGATCCCCATAATTCATGCATCTCTCCAAAACAGAAACTCTGCAGAAAGATAAAGCAATTTCAGCTGTCCCCAAGTTCTAGGCCATTCAGAATTCAAAAGGAGATTCTTAAAAAATCATTAACTGATATCCATTGATTCTGAACACATTCGGCACACTTCCGATACTTCTTAGTGAGGCTATACCAGTAGAATCAAGGACACAAAGACCTTCAACAAAAGCCACCCATATCCTAATTTCCCCTTATTGCTTCCAATGTCTTAGAGATCCTGGGACCAGTCACATCCCCTCAGAAGCAAACCCCAGAGTGAGATTAGAGTAGTCTGGTGTAAGTGAATGTACAGGTAGAGAGTAATATTAATGCAGTAAATCTCTGAACTGCCAATGTCAGTATATAATTGTATAGTACCAGTAACACAATTCTCTGAATTTCCTGGAGTGGTCAAAGAACTAAGGAATAAAGGGAGCATGACAGGCCACCAAGACAAAACACAATGCTGTACAGCACTTTACTAAACCTGAGGAGAAATAAAACATTCAGTTGGTGCCAGTTCTGACCATCAAAAGACTGTTAGGCAGATACCTAAGTTAGTAAACTACAAACTGCTCAGTATGGGAGGAGACTGAGACATTTTGAGATTCTACCCATAAAGAAAACACCATCAGAGGGAAAGAGTCAAAAAAGTAAATAAGGGAAAATTCAGTGGGATGGGATGAGAGAGGGTGGCAGACAGGAAAACATACTAAAGACCTCAAGAAAAATAAAACCTATAGACATTGTGAACATAGACAGAAAAATGAAGAGTGAAATAGTTAACAAAAGAAAATATGACCAATCAATCAATTTGTGATGGCACTTTGATAGTACTTTGAACTTACCAAGCAATCACTTAATGAAGCTGTGATTGATGACACCTAATTAGTAGTACTTGAGTAATAAATGACACCAGGTAAAGAGGCACAAAGATTTATAATTTTAAAGGGAAAGAAGGGAGGGTGTGAACACTAAGCAAATATTGCTTAGTAGATTTGACCCAGAGAGGAAATAAGATATATTCCCACTTAGTTTTAAAAATCTATCCTATAAAAAGTCTCTCTGATAAAAACTGCTGGGAAAATTGGAAGTTAGTATGGAAGAAAATTAGATTAGACCAACACTTCACACCCTTTACCAAGATAAGACCCAAATGGATACAGGATTTATATATAAAAAAATATTATAAGCAAATTAGAAGATCAAGAACTAGTTTACCTGTCAGATCTATGGAAAGGCGATAAGTTTATGACTAAGGAAGAGATGGAGAACATCACAAAAATGAGCTAGATGATTTCGATTTTATTAAATTTAAAAGCTTTTGCACAGATAAAACCACTGCAACCAAGATCAAAAGAAATGTAGTAAATTGGGAAACAATCTTTACAACTAATGATTCTGACAAAGGACTCATTTCTAAAATATACAGAGAACTGAGTCATATTCTTTAAAAATAAGCCATTCCGAAATTGACAAATGGTCAAAGGATATGCAAAGGCAATTTACAGAAGAGGAGATCAAAGCAATCCATAGCCATATGAAAAATTGCTCTAAATCATTAATTATTAGAGAAATGCAAATTAAAGTTTCTCTGAGTTACCACTTCGCACCTCTCAGACTGGCCAATATGATCAGAAAGGATAATGATCATTGTTGGAAGAGTTGTGGCAAATCTGGGACACTATTACACTGTTGGTGGAGCTGTGAACTCATCCAACCTTTCTGGAGAGAAATTTGGAACTACACACAAAGGGCAACAAAAATGAGCATACCCTTTGATCCATCAATACCACTACTGGGTCTATACCCTGAAGAGATGATGAAAAAAGGTACAAACATCACTTGTACAAAAATATTCATAGCAGCCCTGTTTGTGGTGGCAAAGAATTGGAAATCAAGTAAATATCCTTCAATTGGGGAACGGCTTAGCAAACTGTGGTATATGTATGTCATGGAACACTATTGTTCTATTAGAAACCAGGAGGGATGGGAATTCAGGGAAGCCTGGAGGGTTTGCATGAACTGATGCTGAGTGAGATGAGCAGAATCAGAAAAACACTGTACATCCTAACAGCAACATGGGGGTGATGATCAACCTTGATCGACTTGCTCATTCCATCCGTGCAATAATCAGGGACAATTTTGGGCTGTATGCAATGGAGAATACCATCTGTATCCAGATAAAGAACCATGGAGTTTGACCAAAGTTCAAGGACTATTCCCTTTAATTTAGGAAAAAAACAGATATCTTATTGTCTGATTTTGTTATCTCATACTTTTTGTTTCTTCCTTAAGGATATAATTTTTCTCTCATCACACTCAATTTGGATCAATGTACAACATGGAAACAAAGTAAAGACTGACAAATTACTTTCTGTTGGGGGTGGGGGAGGAAAGTAAGATGGGGGAAATTGTAAAACTCAAATAAAATCTTTAATAAAAAAATCTAACCTACTCTACAGGGAAAGGGGGGAAGGGAAAGGGAAAGATAAGGGAAGAAGGAACTGATTAAAGGGAATTGAATGTATAACTGAAAATAAATTAAAAATTAAATTTTAAAAGAAAGTTAAAGGAAAAAGGGAGTAAAACTCTGGTGAGGAAGAATAAGAGGAAAGGAAAGGAAAGAGAAAACTATAAGTGGGGAAAGATAGCAGGGAGGTAAATATAGAATTAAGAATCTTAACTCTAAATATGAATGAGAAGAATTGTCCCATAAAATGGAAGCAAGTAGAAGAATGGATTACAGACCAGAATCCTACAATATATTGCTAACAACAAACACATTTGAAGAAGATAGATACATACAGGGTAAAAGTAAAAGAATATAGAAAAATGTATTATGCTACAGCTGATATAAAAAAATCAAAAGTAGCATTCCTGATCTTAGATAAAGTAAAAGCAAAAATCAATCTCATTAAAAGGGATAATGAAAGAAGCTACATCTTCTTAAAAGGCACATTGGTAATGAAGCTATATCATTACTAAACATGTAAGCCCTTAGAGGCATAGCACCCAAATTCCTAGTGGAAAAGATGAGTGAATTACAAGGAGATATAGACAGGAAAACTTTAATAATGGGGGACCTCAACCTCCCTCTCTCAGAACTAGATAAATCTCACCAGAAAATAAACAAGAAGGAAGTTAAGAAAATGAATGAAATCTTAGAAAACTTAGACATGACAGACCTCTGGAGAAAACTTAATGGGGACACAAAAGAATATAACTTTTTCTTGGCAATACATGGCAACTGTACCAAAATTCTTTTTAAATGTAGTTAGGAAGATAAGGGTAAAGGTAAAAGTGCTTTGAAGATAACACTAAAGAAGTGAGTCTAGGTTAACAGAACCTTAGCAACACCCTGTCTACAAATGAATCAATGATATTTGTTTCTTAGAACTACAGTTTAATATGGGAATGAGCAGAATACTGAGATAGAGAAGAGTCAGTGACATGTAAGATAAAATTTAGGGTTAGAAATAAGGGGAAAGTGTTTCCCATGATCTTAGGAAGAAAACACTTTCAGAGACTAGATGAGAAGAGTGGGAGAATTGAAAAAGAGGAGGAAAAAAAGAAAACTTTTTTTGGTGATGGAAAGGTGATTCCACTGATGAATAAAGGGAAGGGAAGGGAAGAGAATTGTACTATAAATGGAGATGGAAACCTTGTCAGGTGGATATGGTGCTTGAAAAAAATAACTTGCTTCTAATATATTCTGAAAGACAAAAGTTGGAATCTTTTGGGGCAACTGGTACCTATGGGATGATATAAAGAAGGATATTTGAGATAAATGTGGGGAAATAATCAGAGAGGGTATAATTCCGTGGTGAGTTCCATAATCAAGGGTATGAGGGGAGGGGCCCTACCATCAGGCAATGTCCTCTTTGACACCTGAATTATTTGATACTGTCCTGAAAGTAAGATACAATAGAAAAATAGGAATTTATGGAGTAAGGTCTACAAGAAAATGACAGAAACTTATAGAATAGATAACATGGAAGCCTTGGTTATATGAGGAAAAACAAGAGAAATGAGAGAGATGAGATAACTATTAGGAACATGAATCAGAAAATGAAGATTTAGAGTAGATGGAAATGATAGGTAATAGAATAAAAGTAAACCTTTTCAAAAAGGGGTGCATAAATCAAATTTAAAAATTAAGGAATAGGACTAATTGAAAGGAAAGAGAGAGAGAAAGGAGAGAAAAAAAGAGAAAAGAGGGGAAAAAAGGAAAAATTATTAAATCAGATAAGAGTAGTAAAGAAAACTGAAATAACAAACAAAATCCCAAAGAATGAGTACTAACAAATATTAGGAAGGGATTGGGGTGAAGGAAGAGTGTCAATGGGCAAAGGATCATCTTTTTAAAAAAGGCAAAATAACTGAAGGAGTATAATACAATAGTACATAGTATAATACCTAAAGAAAAGTGTGGAAAACATAACTTTCAAAGCTCAGATATAAACTAATGAATTATTTTATAAAACTTTAAATATGAATGGATTAAATAGTCCAACTTTAAAAAGTGAAAAAACTGGATGAGGAAATAGAATTCTATAATCTATTGCTAACAAGAAACACATTCAAAAAACATTCATAAACACAATAAAACTGAGAGGATGGAAGGAATACCATGCATCAACTTAATTGAAAAAAAAAGGAAGAGTTGCACTCGTGTAAAGACAAAGTAAACACCTAAAAATAAAAAAGTGATAAACAAGGAAACTATAAATTCAATATATATTTTCAAAAAGTGGAAAGTCAATAAATAAATAAATAAACTAAGCACAAAAATGAGATATTAAAAATTAATTGGGAAACAGATAAATTGTAAAAAAAAGAACACATAGAAATTATAAATAAGACTAAAAGCTTCTTTGAAAAAATGAAATGGATTAACTCTCAGCTAATGTGATTAGAGAGAGCAGAAAATCAAATAAAAAATTAAAATAATTTCAAAAAAATTGCAAAGTATTCAAAACCATATGCAAATCAAAACAACCTTGAGAATATATCTCACACTTTGCAAATTAGAAAAAAAATGACAAAAATGGCAATAATCCATGTTGGAGGAAGTTTGGAATGATAGGCAGAATAACATATAATTAATAGAATGTTGAAATGGTTCAGTCATTTTGGTAATTAATTTGGAATTAAGCAAATAAAGTGACTAAAAATGTCATTTCCCTTTCAACCAGAGTCCCCATTGCTGGGTTTATACCACAAGTCAGTACTGATAAGAAGAAATTCCCCATATCCTCCAAATTATTTGTGTAATAGCACTTTTTTGTGATATCTAAGGATTAGAATGTTGATGTATATTACATAGGGAATGACTAAAAAATTTGTGGTACGCTAAATTCAATGGAATATTACTGTGCTGTAAGAAATAATAGAAGGACTATAACCTCTGTACCTCAATGTACTAATCTAAAACTTTTAATATCTACTTCAGCTCCAAAACCTACACTATAAAAGGAAAAAAAGAAATCTAGGCAATGGGATTTGACTAACTATAGTAATTGAAGTAAAATACATCAATACTACTGCTACCTTTTAAGAGAAGACCTGAGATTTATTGGATCTGGACCCATTTGTGAATTCAGCTGTCTACAACTTACTTGGACTGTTGAAAAAAAAACTTCTTAGTTAATATTTTTGTCTCATTTCTCTCCCCACTTTAATATAGCCTTCAAAGGGTAGCAAAGGAATTTTGCTTAAGCTGAAGTCTAACCATGTTACTTCCATACAAAAAAAAAATTCACAGTGGTTCACTATTGCCTCAATGATCAAATAGAATTTATTTTGCTTGGTATTTAAAGAACTTTATATCCTGGATCACAAATGTTTTTCCAATCTAATTAGATAATATATCCCTTCATGTATTCTTTGGTCTAATTGATGAACTTTCTGATAGTCCTCATAATCACTTCATCTCCTATATCCTTATTTTATATTGACCATTCCCCATGCCTGGAATGTACTCTCTCTCTTTCTTGTTTTTCCTCTCAGCTTTTCTCCAACTGCTTTCACAGCTCAGTTCACTTAGCATCTTCTAATAAAAATCTTGACTGATGACACCTATGCTAATATCTTCCCCCAAATAATTACCTTATATTGATTATGTATATGAGTATATATATATATATATATATATGTATATATATATATATATATATATTGCTTCCATCATAGAGAATATAAATTCCATGAGGGCAGGGACTCTTTTATCCACAGAACTCAGCATGTTTGACACATAATAGGTGTCAAACATATTTTTTGATTCATTGTTCATACCAAGAAAAGTTAGGGTTCATTCATTTTTGTATACAGGAATTTTTTTTTTATTGGGGAAGGTTATAGGAATTTATAGGACTGTCCCAAATGTATATGTTCATCCTGTTTGTTTTGTTTCTTCAACTTCAATTTTTTTTCCAAGCATATTACTCCCTCTTCCCTGTCTTGACTTTACTTCTTAATAACTAAAGACAAACAAATCTGAGTTAGTAGTGGCCACAGCTGAACTTATAAATGATGATATTTGTCCTTCATTCTCAAAGAAGACCATGACATCAGGGAGGCAAGGTCATGACAAGCACATATGTGAGTGAGGGGGGTGCTCTACTAAATCACCTCACCTTCTCCTTCAGAGTCATCTGGGTCCAGTGGCCAGATATGAACCAGGATGACTGGAGATGCCCCTGGATGTGAGGCAATCAGGGTTAAGTGACTTGCCCAAAGTCACACAATTATTAAGTGTCAAGTGAGTGAAGCTGGTTTCAAACTTCAGACCAGTGATTTATTCACTGTATCACCTAGCTGCCCCTGAACTTATACAAGTAACTCAGTGGAATATGGAAGGTGCTGACATTGAGTAGATGGAGATTTATAGAGTGATAAATAATTTTGCTTAAAACTAGACCTCAAAAAACTCTCTCTAATAAGCCTAAATATTGATGTTAACAATACTTAATCAATTTGAGAATGCTTCATCAGATCCTATCCCTGAAAACACTAGTCTTTAGTCTCTCTCACTTCCACATCAAATTCATATTTTCCTTTCTATTTCTTAAACTAGAACATTTTTCTATGCAAACTCACACAAAGTTTCTATATAAGCCATAGCCTTGACATTTTCATGTACATAATTGCAAGAAGAACCAAAATGGAAAAGAAAATATGAAGTCTTGTATCATAGGAGCAATGCCAGTTAAGCCCCACTCAACTATGCTTTCATTTTGTAAATGACAGGAGCTAATTAATTATAAATGCCATCAACTAATGGCTCTGCAATGGAAAATTAATTTGAATACTGTTTTTTAAATTGACATTTTAGAGTAGGGCTGTGAATTCTGTAAAATGTGCCAAAGTTAATTTCATGTTGCCTTTGAGCCAGTAAGGTAGAGAAAACACTTTCATAAATTTAGATTCATGTTTGGGCAAGACTCCCTGTATGCAGGCAATTCATGGTGTTTATACTAATGGAAGAATTATAAATAATTTAGAAACAAATAATCACAAAATCTTTCTTTTACTGACTTTGGATTAAAATTCATTCCCAATTTAGGTTATTCTTGAGCCTGAAAATGATTTGTCAGAGTTTTACATTTTTGTTTTGTTATATATTTCTTCATTCATTGAAATGAAGTCCTTGCTTCCTTCTTCCCTTGGAAGTTATATTCTACATTTTAAAAAGATACCATAAGAGAGAGCTAGAAGATAGAGGTATATCATCCTCCTTTGGGCTTAAATTTACTAAAGAAATGAAATGCCCCCAATTGATCAATGGTCAAAGGATATGTAGAGGCAATTTACAGATGAGGAAATCAAAGTAATCCGTAGTCATATAAAAAATTGCTCTAAATCATTACTTATTAAGGAAATGCAATTTGAAGCATCTCTGAGATACTATTCACACCTCTCAGACTGGCCAATATGACTAGAAAGGACAATGATCAATGTTGGAAGGGATGTGGAAAATCAGGGACATTAATACATTGTTGGTGGATCTATGAATTCATCCAACATTTTTTGGAGAGCAATTTGGAATTACACCCAAAAGGCAATAAAAAGGTACATACCCTTTGATCCAGCAATACCACTACTGGGTCTATCCCCTGAAGAGATCATGAAAAAGGGTAAAAATATCACTTGTACAAAAATATTCATAGCAGTTCTGTTTGTGGTGGCAAAGAATTGGAAGTTGAATGAATGTCCATCAATTAGGGAATGGCTGAACGAATTGTGGTATGTGTATGTTATGGAACACTATTGTTCTATTAGAAAACAGAAAGGATGGGAATTCAGAGAAGCCTGGAAGGATTTGCATCTACTGATGCTAAGCAAGATGAGCAGAACCAGTAGAACATTGTACACCCTAACAGCAACATGGGAGATGATGATCAATCTTAATGGACTTGCTCATTCCATCAGTGCAACAATCTGGGGTATTTGTGATGAAGAATACCATCTGTATCCAGAGAAAGAATCATGAAGACTATTACCTTTAATTTTAAAAAAAGCATTATCTTATGTAATTTTGTTATCTCTTATATTTTATATTTTTCCCTTAAGGATATGATTTCTCTCTCTCAACACATTCAACTTAGATCAATGCTATATCATGGAAACTATGTAAAGACTAACAGACCAACAGACTAACAGACTGCATTCTGTGGGGGGTGGGGGGGAAGGAAGTGAGATTTGGGGGGAAATTTTTAAATTCAAAAATAAATTAATTAAAAATAAATTTTAAAAAATAAAGTGTGAAATTCAAAAATAGCAAAAAAAGTGAAATGAAGTCAGGAGTTTTCTGTATCTCTCTTCAAATCCTCATTCAACTGTATTCTACTTTTTACTAAAGTCACATTTATGTTGGATATTCATTGCTCAATTTCATACCATAATAACAAACCATCATTTCATGGTGCCAAATTGGGTTGATACAAAGTTAATAATAATCATTCATATTTATATAGCATTAATGTAAGGAAAATTCAAAGCCTATAAGACAATATAAGGTAGCGAATAGCTCCTGGTTTTAAATGGAAAAAAAAACCCTAAGATTGAATTTATCTTACATAATTGTTAGACATATGACCCAGAGTAAGTAGATGAACTCTGTGTCTAAGATTCATCATTTTAAAAACTGGAGGCAAGTAACAGTTTCTAAAAACCATTTCAACTCTAAATCTATAATCTACAATCCAAAAGTTTTGGCTACAGAGAAGGAAAGAGAAAAAATTGCCCAGGCTTAGTTTGATTTCAATACTTTACCTATGCCCTCACCACAAACATCCACCATCAATACCACTACCACTACCACTACCATGCTGCCAATCCCCACCTACTGATCTATATCAGGGATTAGAAAGGGTTTTGGTACTCTTAAAACTAGGGATGTTGGGTCCCAAAAGCTCTAGCAAAATTCCTTATATTCTAGCCATAAGATTAAAACAGGAAAGTATAAACAATGCCCACTCTAAACTAGAATGAAGTGTCTAACAAAAGGGCAAGACTAAGCAAATAGAAAATTCAGAAAACATAGACTTGATCCTGAGGACCTTGATACAACTCCCAGAGCATCACAGCACAGACTACAAAGAAGTTAAAAAGAAAGAAGAAAAATTCAAAGTTGATCTAAAATATTTCAAAATCCAGTGTTCTCACTAACAAGACTCTTTTCTTTTTTAGGATTTTTTTGTAAGGCAAATGGGGTTAAGTGGCTTGCCCAAGGCCACACAGCTAGGTAATTATTAAGTGTTTGAGACCGGATTTGAACCCAGGTACTCCTGACTCCAGGGCCGGTGCTTTATCCACTGCACCACCTAGCCACCCCTAACAAGACTCATTTCACAGGTGTGACCAAAGTTTTCACTATCTCTCTCTCATTGCAAGAAAAAGACTTTGGGTAAGAAAGTCTTCCCAGACTGGCATAAAAACGTGAACATTGGTGCATTCAGGTGTATCTCTGAAACATTCTTTGGTGATATAGGGAATTTCTATTTTCATTTTGGGCTTAAAAAAATAGGAAATGAAACCAATTATCTCAGAACACAAAGAACACAGATCTGTTCATTCTAATTTTGAATATGGGCATAATTAGATTTCTCTCTTCATCATCTTTTCTTATACTTACGACAATTTTGTTTCCTCAACCAAGTCCATCTGTGTTTATGAGTAGGAGTGGAGGAAAAAAAGGAGCCAACACCAAAGATAGGAGTAGGGTAAAGGGAAAGGAGGAAAAGGGGGAGGAGGGAAATGTATTTTTTTTTTTACTTTTTAAATTTCTTTTTGAAGGTAGAAAAAAAACAAAAAAAATATAATTTATCTATTTGCCTAAGGATGATTCGACTCCATATTCTGAAGACACTGGCAACAGAATTTTAAAAAGAATTAAAATCTGTCCTAGATAAGAGAGATCCTCCAATCCTTGGGGGGGGGGGGGGGGGGGATCAAGAAGGTCTTTTTTTTTTCTTGCTAGGTTTCTAATATAATAGCTAAAAGTATGTAGGGTTATTGTTTTTTGAAAGTAGGATGAAAACCATATCAGATACCATGCAACTCATGAGAAAGAGTAATCATTCTAGCCAAGAACTACATATTCATCTTGAAACAGAGAGAGAGGTTAAATACCTATGTACACAGTAGAGCTGTGATTGGTAGTATCCAACAGCATACTACAGACTATGGAATCAGCAGAGGCAATGTGCAAGGTGGAGGAATAGTGAGGGGATTGGAGGGAGCAGATTTAAACAAGGTAACATGAAAACAAAAGAAAGCAATGGCATACTTGTAGGACTGAAAACACAAGTTGCTCTTGCATGCTATTATCTACACATGTGTCTTTTCACATGTGTTCCTTAAATGTGACCATTTTCCCCACTAAATATGTATTTATTTCTAGGATAATATGAACAGGTTTATGGAAGAAAGGTTTTATTAGTGCTTTTTTATCTCCTCAACTTTACTTGATTTGAACCAAATGTGGTTTCTGGTTGATTAATAAAAGTAATTACACCAATGGGGGTCCATAAGCCAAGGTTTTGAGTAGATATTATTCTGTTGAGTATCCTGAACCTTTACAATTGCTTTGTTTAGGGAAACAACTTTGCAAATTGGGAGATATCCCCCAAGTGTCATAATTACATGAATTGTCTCATTCTATTCTTAAAATAGCTCCGAATAGCATAAAATGATAGGAATATATCCCAATTCCTCAGAAAAATAAACACACAGGCAAGCTGTAATTTAACCAACATTACACAGTATGGGGACTCAGTGAGTACTTGTAATCCAAATTTTTTTTATTCAAATTCCAGTTTTCTTGTTAACTGACACATAGAGGTATAAGTACATATATTTAGGATAATTTTCAATAATTTTATAGAATTTTTAAGTGCTTCACTCAACATTTGAGATAGTAGAAAAAAGTAATGCATTTAGATTCATAGAACCACCATGTGAATTCCAGTTCTACTATTTACTAATTGCACAAAATTAGGCAAATCACTTAAGCTTCCCATGAAGACCTAGTTTCTTCATCTGTAAAATGAGGAGATGGGACTAAATGTTGCTTAGAGTTACTTCAAACTATACACTATTATTCTGTAAAAAGCAATCCTGTAATGAGTATAGTAAAGACTTTTTTATGATACTTTTTTTTCCAAAACAGCTTGATCAGTTCTTCTCATTAAGTATTAGTAAGGGGTTAAGAATTGGTATGTAAAAAATAACATGTGTAGACAGCTTTTAATATGAAGAATATAGACTAAGTACACATAGTCTCAGAGGTAAATTGCATCCAACTGTCTTATTTCTTAAACTTAAAAAGTGACCAAATTATTTTAAAGCTCTATATTAATTGGCTATATGTCCTAATACAGAATCATTTAAATAGACTCCAAGATATTTTGTACATACTTTTGTTGTGGCAAAATTTCCTTGAACTAGATATTCAAATTTTCCCTAATTCTTCTTGGCAGATTATTTTCTATACAATAAATAGCAATCTATGCTTTGTATTTCATTTTCCTTCATTTATTTAGACCCTGGGCTCTGATAGGTTAATTTCACAAAATCTTACCCCAAACCAGGTCACTAAAACATCTTCCAAGCATTTCTAAATCATATACAATATCTTAACCATTTCCTTTATGGCCTAAGTCCCTTTTATGGTTTCCCTATTAAAATGAAGCTTCTTAAGACAGTGATCAAAGACAATTCTGGAAGACTTTTGTTGGAAAATGTCATCCACATCAGTAAAGAAAACTATGGAATCTCAATGAAGCTGGAAGGAAACTATTTTCACCTATTTTTTTTCTTTCTTATGGTTTTCTCCCTTTTGTTCCAATTCTTTTTTCACATCATAGCTAACATGGATACATATTTGAAATGACTATGCATGAATAGTCTATATTGGATTGCTTTCTGTCTTGGGGAGGAGGGAAGAAGAAAAACTTGGAACTCAAAATCTTATAAAAACATTGAAAATGATCTTTATATGTAATTTGAAAATTGCTATTAAGGGAAAAAATAAATGGAAATGAAATTCCTTGAGGACAGGGACTATGTTGCTTTTTTAAAATTGTATCCTGACCCCTTAGCACAATGTCAAACACCTAGACAGTATCTAATAAATGCAATGTCATTCATTAAAGAAATTCATGAAGCAGCAAGTTAGTACAGTATAGATAGAAGAACTAGCCCTGGAGTCAGGAGGACCTGAGTTCAAATAAGTTCTCACATACTTAATAATTCCCTAGCTATATGCAAAAACAAAAACAAACAAGAAATTCATTCTCTGTTTTCTTCTATCTTATACATTTCAAGAAATATCCTTGCCAAAATGAGCCCATCTCCTGTGCTATTGATTCCTCTTCCTAGGACTGAATTCTTTCGAGTAATATCTAGAAAATTCAGAAACAGGCAAAGAATTTCAGACATTAGATCTCAAAAGTCATCTAACTCATATCAGTGATATCTAAAAGATAATACATAGCAAAGTAAGCACTGAAAGCTATCAATTGTCTTTCTTGAAAGAGCACTAATGATGGGAATCCCATCCCACCTTTAGGCAGCCCTTCTACCCATTGCTCCTTTTTTGTTTTGTTTTGTTTTGGGTTTTTTTTTTCCCAGCTCTTTGGCCAAACAGAATAAAACTTCTCCTCATAAGAATACTTTAGATATCTAAAGAAAGTTATTGTTTCTTCTCAAATTTTCTCTTCTCTAGGCTTAAACTTGCCCGTTCCCTTCAAACAATTTTTATATGACACATACTCAAGACCCTTCACCACATAAATTGTCCTTTTCTGGACACTCTCTAGCTTACAAATATCTTTACATAGTGTCCAGTAATGAAAACAATATTGGAGAAGTTTTCTGATCAGGTCAGGGTGGCAAAATAATGACCCCTGTTTATTCCTGGAAAAAAATACCACTCTTAATTGATGCAGAGAACCATGGTCTAATTGGGGAGTAAAGAGATCACTTGTAAATCTTTTGTTTACATTGTTAAGGTAATCATCCTTCTGCCTTTATCAGTTAATTTAGGCCATGGCCTGAGGGCTTGACCTTCAATCTGATCTGGATTGCAATCTCCTTTAGTTCTGGTAGGCAGCCTTGGCATTCAGGGGCTAGAAGATGCATGTAAGACCACCCATAAAAGAACACACCCTTAAAGACAAAATCTCCAATGTAGGACTAGGATCACTTTCAGTTCACCACCCCTCCCTTGGACCCTGAGGGAGAATTTAGGGAGATCTGAAGAAGGCACTCTGGCTCTTTGACTTTTCAGATTCCTGTTGAACCTTGGCAGCAGGTCTGCCAAATTCTAGCTACTTGGCCTTTTTCCTTGATCTCTACTTAACTTTCCTATCACTTTCTTTCATTTTATAAATTCTTTTAACAACTCAATTTTCTTTCCACACCTATATTCCTGTTTCTCTGAATTGTGATGACAGATAATGGAACTGGAACACCAAGCAGCATAATGAAGCCCAAGATTGCCTAGATTCTCATCTCTCTCTCTCTCTCTCTCTCTCTCTCTCTCTCTCTCTCTCTCTCTCTGTCTCTCTCTCTCTCTGTCTCTCTCTGTCTCTCTCTCTCCTCTCTCTCTCTGTCTGTGTCTCTCTCTCTGTGTCTCTGTCTCTCTTCTCTTTTTTTTCCATCTTTTCTCATCCTCCAATATTTTAAAAAATGCATTGTTTCAACCATGCAGTTCTCCCCTCCTTTAGTACAAAACACAACTCCTTTATGCTTTTGTCAATGGTCTTTAAAAATGGTTATGAGAGGGAAGCAAAAAAAAAGTAAACAATAATTTTGTTGCATATCAAGCTCAATCATCTTTTTTTATTTACTATGTATAGAAAATGCTTGTTTTATTCCATAAATAAAAACTCAAAGTTAAAACGTCATGACCTAGTGACCAATCTTCTAATTATATGTCTTTTCAGACAAAACTACGTTTGTTCTTCATCAAGACAGTAAAGGTGTTGCCAGGAGAATATAGCAGTCATCCTATCATGCTAAAAGCTTACATGCCATGGCATAGCTTTGGTGAATCAAGCAAGCAACAAATAATAAGCAATTACTATGTACCCGAGCTAGACATTGAACAAATAAATTTTAAAAACTGAAATCATTCCTACTCTCTCAAAAAGCTGATATTTTATCAAGGGGCTGAGGGGCAGGTAATAGAAGGGGAAAAAACATTGCAGGAGTGGGGTAATCATATGCAAAACACTTTTGAGGAGGGGCAAGATAAAAGGAGAGAGAATAGAATAAATGGGATTGGGGAGAATAGGATGGAGGAAAACAGCAATAGTAACTGTGGGAAAAAATATTGAAACCAATTTCTTTGATAAAGACCTCATTTCTCAAACATAGAGAACTGAGTCATTTATTAAAAAACAGAGCCATTCCCCAACTGATAAATGATCAAAAGATATGAACAGTTTTCAAATGAGGTTATAAGTACTATAAGCATATTGAAAACTGTCCTAACTCACTATTGATTGTTGAAATTTAAATTAGATAATGTCTGAATTACTACCTTAAATCTATTGGATTGGCTAATAATATGAAGAGAAAATAATAAATGTTGGAGGGAATTCACTATTGGAGGAGTGTGTGAAATGATTCAAAATTCCTAGAGAGATTTGGAACTATTACCTAAGGAGTATAAAACCATGCCTAGCCTTTGATCTAGCAATGCCACGACTAAATCTATATTCCAGGAGAGATGTAAAACAGAAAGGAAAAGTACTTATATGTATAAAGATATTTTTAACAGCTCTTTTCTGGAGACAAGGAACTGGAAATAGAGGGAATGACCATCAGTTGGGGAATAGCTAAAAAAATTGTCATATGTGATTATGATTGAATGCTATGCTGCTATAAGAAATGATGAACAAGATACTCCCAGTAAAATCTTCAAAAGCTTACATGATCAGATACAATGGAAAATGTGCTATATACAAGGTAATAGCAATATTGCAGGATGATCATATGCCTTGTTTCTTATTATCACTGTGACCCAAAACAATTATTTAAAAGATTTTTTGATAAAGAATATTATCTATCCCCAAAGACAGAGCTAATTGTGTCTGAATATAGATTGAAGCATACTTTTAGTTTTGGGGTTTTTTTTTTTGTCAAGGCAATGGGGTTAAGTGACTTGCCCAAGGCCACACAGCTAGGTAATTATTAAGTGCCTGAGGCCAAATTTGAACTCAGATACCCCTGATTCTAGGGTGTAGGTGGCTATATTTATTTTTAGAATATGACTATTATGGTAAAAAAAATTTAAAAATACTAAAATAAAATTCTCAGACTGTACTAAATGGAAAATGAACCCATGTCCAGTTTTCCATTAAAGATAAATCATGTACCTTCTTGTGAAAGATTCACTCCAAATTACAGTCCAAACTATATGGAGCTTTAAGTGCCAAAGGGGTGTCAGTTTGAAAAAGCATCTCATTTCTAAAGTTTCATTTCCATTCAAAGCAAACAAAATCCTCCTTGAACACCTAAACATTATCGGCTACGAGGTGAGCCTACCTAATGCATGTAAGTCACTCTTTATATACTTTGTAGGCTAATAGTCTAGGTCCAAGGTAGAGGAGACAGTGGAGATTGGATATTGCATCTTTGTCTCTTTCTTATATAGTTTGATTAAAGTGCATTCCATATCTTATTTCAGATGATCCTCACAACTGTTCCCTGTGTTTTTATTGACTGTGTTTTCATTAATTTCTGAATGGGGGTTAGAAAGCATATTAATAGATTACATTCATATGTGCATGCATTTGATTTAAAGAATCTTTTGCTAGACTCTTTAAGGTTCAAATGGTTCTGAGATGGGTAACTAAAAAGGATGGGTCTGGCTGAGTAATTTCATGTATTGAGTACCACTCTCTAGCAGAATGGATAGCAGGCAGGCCAGTCTTGCCAAGGGGCACAGTTGGTCAGAACATTCAGTTCTCTGGAGAATATAGTTTAACCAGGTGCAAGACTTCATGGGGTGCAAAGCCTGTGATGGAGCAGTTTTGGTAATTCCTCATACATTTATACAGTTATACACACATTGGTAACAAATTCAGTGCCATTCACCAGGTATTTGGGCTATAGGGGGCATATGGACTTCAGTTTTGGAAAATAGAGAGGGATTAGAGTTGTAATTCAAGTTGACAAAGAATGGAAGGGTGGGCAGGAGAATCAGGGATCTGATGGCTTCTTGATTCGCCAAGAAGTAGCACCAATCTAGAACTGCAACAAGAAAACACCCACAGAAAAGCTTGGCTGCCTATTGCTTCCCACTAGTTTAGCTAGTGTCTTTCCAAAACTTGGATAACCTCTGCTGAGAGGTGATGAACTGAGAAATCATCTCTGATGATGTGATGTTTATTCTTCGATCTCAAAGAATACCATGACATCATATGATGTCATGAGTAGCACATGGATTGGATTTTAGTGAGGGGGTGCTGTGCTAAGTCACAAGTCTCACTTTCTCCTCTAGTGTCATCTCGATTCAGTGGCCAGATATGAATCAGGATGCCTGGAGATGGCCCTGGATTGGAGGCAATCAGGGCTAAGTGACTTGCCCAAGGTCACACAGCTATTAAGTGTCAAGTATCTGAGACTGGTTTTGAACTTCTGCCCTCCTGACTCCAAGGCCAATGCTCTATCCACTGTACCACCTAGCTGCCCTTGAGAAGTCTACTCAGTCAAACTACAGTTAGACAAAGCAAGATGCTGAATCTTCCCCAGGATGTATAACTATTATATGAGAAAGTAGTTTTCTCAGTTTGTTAAAACCCCTTCCAACAGGAAGAGGGAGGATGAATGGAATATTTATTCTTTGAGGATGAGCATCAACTTCTCCAACTTCACTTTCAAATGGAAAAGGAGGACTAGGAATAAGAGGGATTTCCAAAGTTGCTCCTTGGGAGGCCAGTACTGGTCAACCTCTGGACCCCACCCAGGATCTCCCATCACAATCCCCTTTAGTCATAAAAGTTTTATTTCTACTGTAGGAAAAGATCCAGAACCGTGAAGATTTCATCAAGAACCCTGGCCATGTGCTGAAGAGTGGGCCTCAAGGTGACCATTAGACTATCTTGTTCTACCCAACTCAAAGATGGAGGGCCAGTCATCTATGTCAGAAGCTCTATAATGTGATCCTTACACTTGGCCATATTACCCTCTCTGCGCCAGACTCTGATGGGCACCAGATGTTATAAGGTGAAGATGTACAAGAAGGTCATAAAAGAGCCCAATTCTGAACCTCAGGAAGTGAGGTAAGGGTCATGCCCCAGGGTGGGGAAAGAGGAGCCAGAAAGGGGGCTGCTCAGTTGGAGGGTGACAGGAGTCAAGCTGCTGCTGCTACTGGGTCCAGATCTGAAAGCTCCATCCAGGAGCTCAGTGCTCTGAGAGAGGGCCCTGGAGTTGAAAACCTTCCATCAACATATAATTTCTTAAAAAAAAATACATAGGGGCAGCTAGGTGGTGCATTTGGATAGAGCACTGGTCCTGGAGTCAGGAGTACCTGAGTTCAAATCCAGCCTCAGACACCTAATAATTACCTAGCTGTGTGGCCCTGGGCAAGCCACTTAACCCCATTGCCTTGCAAAAATCTAAAAACATAAAATATATAGTCTATATTTACTATTTTCACCTCCTCACTAAAGACATATCAGTCAAACACCTTAAATTTGGCTTCCATTGTGCTCTTCAATGGCAATTGTTCTTTCAAAGGGTATTAAGGACATTAATTCCCAAATTATGTGTCCTTTTCTTATTCCTCATTCTTCTTCTTCATAACTTATTTCTGGAAACTTTCTCCCTTCCCACTTCTTTTTTTTAACATTAAACTATGTAGGTTTTCTTAATTTTTCTAACCACTTTTTCCTCTCCCTTTTACTTTTCCTCTTTCCCTTTCAGTTCCCTTAATATAGGCATCCTCCAAAGTCTTTTCCCAAACTTCATTATACTCTTTTACCTATTGATTTAATCTATAGCTTCAGTTCCCAGTTCTAGGCAAATATTTCCATTTTATATTTCTCAGATCCTCTATTGTACATCAATCTCTCATTTTCATACCCCCATGAATATTTTAAAATAAATGGACTCCAGGTACCTCAAAGTCAATATTGTTCAACCCATTTTTTATACTCTAATAGTAAATCTTTCTCTTGATTTTCTCTTTTGTCTCCCATTCCCCATTGTGAAAGAAGAGTTTTCCTTCTCATAGGAACCTGAAGACAGAGAAATCTGACACCATTGCTCTGAGTCTTATTAAATTGCATTTGATTCTAAGGCAACCCTTATCTCTTTCATGTATGGATATGACAACCCTTAAAATATAAAACTTTTTTTAATATGACATGGTTTATACCATGACAAACTTTTGATTTCACTAATGTGAGCATTTGATTGAATAAATGGTTTACTTCAGAAAAAAAACACCACTGCATAAAATATGGAGATAAAAATAAAAAGAATTTCTGATTAAAAAGCATTCTTGCTCTCAAGGAATTCACATTCCAATGGGGGGAAATAGCATACTAAAGGTTTCAGCTGAAAGTCACTGCTCCAATAATAAAGCATTTCTCTCTTCTTTGACTCAGTAGACGTATTTAAGAATTTCTACCTAAAATTTCTACCTAAATCTTTATTCTTGTGATCCCCAAGTTTAGCTAGGCTTGTCCTCAGTTAATAGATGTATGGTCTGTCACATTAGACTGTTCTATACTGTCAGGAGAACCATGCCCAGAAGAACATACTACATTTAGCATATTAGTACATGATAATAATAAAACATAATCTTGAATGATGGGTACATCCTCACTTTTTGTTAAGAAAAGGTTGTATTTTTTTTTAAAAAATCTTTTAATAGTCAAATATTGAAGTATTTTTTCTATATATTAGCTATGTAAAACATAGGCAAGTCATAACTTCTCTGAGTGTCTCAGTTTCCTCATTAGTAAAATGAGGGCTTGTACTCAATGAGCCCTAAAGACTCCTCTAGTTTTTGATCAGTTGAGTCTGTAATTCAGGAAATACTTTATCAGAGAAAAATGACTAAATAAAAGAACTTACCTTATAACTCAGATAACCAAGTAATACTGTTTCAAACAGACTTATCAATGCCACAGAAACCTAAAATAGAAAATGGAAAAAATGGAAACTATAATTTATAAATTTATTTATGGGTAGATAATAACATAGAAAACAGTGATGGATGTATTATTTGTTACTTTATCACTTGGAATTTCTAATATTCCTCAGTACAGATTGCCCATCTAATGTACCAAATGCAACAATTGAACTAGAGTTGTCTCATTAGACAAAATCACATAAAGTAAGAAGTAAGCTATTATTTACTGATTTTTTTCTCCATTATTTTTAAAACTATCAATAGTAATGGTCAAAATAAGTTGTTATTTATTGCTTTTTCCTTTCATAATTTTTTAAATCATCAATAGTAATGGTCAAATAAGACCAGAACCTTCACTGGAATTCACATAATAAAAACTATCAGGATAAGAACATAGAAAAAGAAAAGAAAGATAGTACTAGAAAAAAGTTCTTAATAAGGAATTGGATGAAGTATTAACAAAAAAATATATATGTGTAACAGTGGGAAATTAAGTACAAGTCTTAGTTGAGCTTAATATTTAAATACAAGTTCAATTTTTAAAAAGACAATTGTTTTTCAATTATATTGAATGTTCAATCAACTACATTATAGTCTGAGAAATATAGAATATAGGAAAAAAACAAAAACATTTGGGGTTTAAGAAAATTAGAATATAACCTGTAAGCCCCATAATGGTAGACATCTTGTCACCCAAAAGATATGATACCTGTGAAGAAGAATGATAAATTGATAATATAAATTCACATGATTTCATACTTGAACAAATTTTAATGAACTTCATGATAGTCAAATGATCTTAAAGTAGATTAATGAACTATATGAACACAATTGAAATTAGACAAATTCTTATTTGATTTCTATTGGATAGCATTTTCCTTCAATATTATCTTATAAAGAATCAATAGTTATGTTTTATATAAACTTAAATCATTACCTGGTATTATATGTGAAGTAATTGAAGGACATTAAACAATATTGAATAGTGGAAAATACATATAACAAATTTAATTTTATTAAAACTCATGCTATATGAAGATCCATAGAAAAATGAATTATGAGCTAGAAGGAATTGTTAAAAATTGTCTAGTCAAAACCCTTTATAGAACAACAAGAAGAAGTGATCAGCCATGGCCTGAGATATATCATTAAAAAAAATTTGCTACCTGGACCTGGTCTTGTCCTTCTGAAAAATGAAGACGGCATTTGATTTAACTTTACTGTTATGATATTTTCCCCTCATTTTGAGGCAAACATTTGCTTCCCTTTAAATTCCAGACATTATACCTAGTTCTACCCTTTAGGGTCAAGATGAACAAAGATGATCTCTTCTTCTATGTGCAAGATTATTCAGAGCTTGCTCTTTCTGCCCCTTCACCTCCATATTTTCTTCTCCAATCTAAACAGCTTTATTTCCTTCTGATGACACTCATAATATGGTCATCTTCCTTTCTTTATCAGAGATGGGAAACTTATTTTTGGCCAAAGGCCATTTGGATATTTTATAAACAAAAACTCCTAGATTTATTGGATTTCCAGTCCTTCCTGCAGTTCTTCACAAGGCCAGACCAATATGGCCCATGGGCCAGTTTCTTCACCCCTGCTTTATATGCACTAGTTGTTCAATGTTTTTTCAAATATATGACACTCAGAACCTAACACAAATACTACAGATGGAACTTATCTTAAAGTCATAACTATATTTATAAAATAGGAATTAAAAAAGTAATCTTCACTATAAGAAAAAATCTTTAAGGTATTTAAGATTAACTGAAAATTATTTTATAAAACAGCAATATACTGGTATGGCATAAACTGTTTTAGAGATATCTATACCAATTAACATCCAGTGAGGCTCAAAAGGAAATCAAATAAATCAGAAAATCAAAAAAGATAGTTGCTACATTATCAAAAGTAGAACAGGAAAAACATGGCAATAAGTAAGACTCAGGGTACTCCTAAATGTTTTAGAAATTAAGAAAGGAACATTTCTCCAAAATATTAAATTGGACCATATGCTTTGATTCCAAAGATGAGTTAGATGCATAGGATAAATCAGAAATAGAGGCTTGAGGGCCATTTGAACCAGATATTAAATATCAAGCCAAGCTCAAGTGTGACAGGTAAAAAAACATTATACTTTATTCAATTTTGGACCAAAAATATTTGAATGAGCTCACAATGAAGACTGAAAATACTGACAATGAATTCGAACTGATAATGAATCAAAGCTAGTTTTGTCTTTTTTTCCTCAATATCTAGGGCATTCATGTAGAAAAAGTTTGAAAGTTTTTTGAAAAAGTGAATTAATGATTCGCTTTTCAAGGTTTACTATATCTCTTTTTAAAACATTATTATGAATCCTGAATATGTAGGACATTTCCATTTTGAAAATATATTATTTTCAAATTTTCTCGTATATTTAGTTTTATACTAACTTCATAGAATTATTTCCAACAAAAAACTAGAGAAAAGTAACTAGGGACGTCACCTAAGATGGGACAGACAGGAATATCCAATGAATGACACTTTCAAATATTACTTTTTATAAATACAATGTGGTAAAGGGATGGAGAACTACTTTGTGAATGAATCCATTCAAGTCCCTCTTCTGACAAATACCAGTTGCATGACTCTGAGCTAGCCATTTAATCGCATGCTCTAGACAGTGGCATCAAATTAATATAGAAAAGGAGTCAAATATACTGGATCTCTGCAGCTGAAAGTTAATGTAATTTTTAAACATAATATCTATGTTTTGTTGTCTTTTTTTATTTTGTTAATTGTTTCTTGATTTAATTTTAATCTGATTCCAACTGCACAATGTTGTAGACCTGTGGACACCATGCTGCAAATTGACTATGGGTTTGATCCTTCTGTTCTAGACAGTTCTCTACAATTATAAATTGCAGAGAAGGTTCAATCTCCACTGGGTAGAGTTCTTCACTGGGAGTTAATTACTCTGGCAAAATCATGAGAAGGAAGGAAAGGAGAGAGGGAAATGGAAAGAAAAGAAAGAAGAAAGGGGGAGAGAAAAAGAAAGAAAAGAGAAAGAAAAAAAGAAGCAAAGAAGAAAAAAGCTATTGGCTGATGTCAGAAAATTCCAAATTTGTGAAAATAACATATATTGCAACAAAATCTCAAATATCCAGTGAATTAAAATTCATAAAAGGTATAATATTCTATCCTTATTTAGGGTACCTATGCCTTTTTCTACCTGACATAAATATGCTAATTTTTTTATATTTGCCATTGAGAATAAAAAAAGTGTTGCTGTTTCCTTTCACAGGATAGAAAGAGCTACACTCTTCAGGTTAATACATCTATCTCTGTCTCTGTCTCTGTCTCTGTCTCTGTCTCTCTCTCTATACACACACACACACACACACACACACACACACACACACTCTCACAAAATCTATTTAATTTTAATTTGAAGCCCTGTTATTCAGACTGACAGGTAAAACTATATAGGAAGGTATGAGTATTACTTTTCTCACATCAAAAAACTTTAAAATCATTACAATAGTATACCTCAATTTGAACTTACTATGCAAAAATGCACTGTGAGATCTTGTACCAAATGTCTACATACATACATATATATATATATACATATACATGTATATATACATATATATATATTATTTTAAAAGTATATTTTTTGTTGTCTCAAACCTGTGATTTCATTTGTGTGAACTTCAGATATGAAAATGCCATCTATCCATAAAGATAAGCATGCAATTTTTAATCTTAGAGAATTCCATGGGGTTCTAAGATGCTAATTTACTCTACCCTGATTACATAACTACTACTCAACAGAATCAGAATATGATCACAAGTCTTACTGACTGCAAAGTTATTCATTCATTCTCTAGTCATGTCCCACTGTTGTGACCTTGGCAAAGAATCAGGAGTGGCTTGCCATTTTCTTCTCCAGCTCATATTACTCATGTTACCAGCTGCTATTTAATGTCCCTGACTGGATATGAACTCAGGAAGATGAGCCTTCCTGACTTCAGACTTGGCATTCTATCTGTTTCATCATACTAGCTGCCCTAACTGCAAGGGTAGTCTTCTAACTATACACCATAGTGTGGGCAATTTGGTGGCACAGAGTATGGACACTGACCTTGGATTCAGGAGGGCAGGAGTTCAGATCCAGTCTCAGACACTTGCCACTTACTAGAAGTGTGATCTTGGGTAAGTTATTTAACCCTGTTTGCCTGACATCCAGGGCCATCTCCCGTCATTCTGATTTAGATCTGGTCAATGGACCCAGATGGCTCTAGAGTAGGAAGTGAGGCTGCTGACTTAGCCCAGTTCCTTCTCACTCAAATATAAATCATGTGTTTGTCATGGCATCACCTTCCTGATGTCATGATCTTCTTGGATAATGAAGGACAAATAGCATCATCACCATGCCATAATGTGCTCTCCCATAGATATAAATATGGATAGATTTGTGGGAAGTATTTAAAAAGAATTCAGTTTGAGACTCAATTTTTATATAAATGGTGGCAATAATAATGAACTTTAATCATTCATATAATAGATCTTCCAAAGATGAAAGAAAGCAATTTGGGTTAGTCAATATAAATTCAAATTAGAAACTTCCTTGAACTACACATACATAGATGTATAATCATTCTTTAAGCTAATATATTTAATATCATAGACATCTTTTTGAAAAGGAATTAGAGAGGTCATGTAGTCTATACACTTGCTTTCAAGCAGTACTCCATCTAAGATTTTCTAGACATGGAGTTGTTCTGTTTTGGGAGGGTATTTTTTACAGACTTTTAAAAATTGATCCTAATCTTTAGAGGGTGGCGTGTTTTACTGACATATTAATTATAACCAAGATGACTTCCCTAGAATTTCATTCAAATCCCTCCACTACTCTTTTTAGTTGAAACAGATGTTGCTACTTGGTAGGATAAGTGGATAAACTTTATGACTCTTGTGAAGCCTCCCCTTTGGTCTTCACCTTCCCTTACTGGTATTTGGTCCCTTAATAAATGTTTACTGAATGAACTGAAATTCTCTGAATAGATTTGAGTCTTTTAACCTTTCTTCATGTGTCTATTTCCTGATTTTCTAGCACATTCTTCATGTAGTTTAAATTGCAGTGACCAAACTAAATGAAAACAACCTATTAACCAATGTTTGATTGGTTTCATAGAGTAGAAGTGTGCTTGAAGTTGCCAAGAATTTGTTTGAGGAGCTGTCATATATAAAGTTTGGTCTCAGGATGGTTATGGTCTACTTGCAGAAGGGAAATGTCAGCTCACAAAACAGTGAATCTTGAATTATACTTTGAATGGGAGGTGGGGAAGAAAATGAAGGTAGTTCAAGTGAGAAGGGAAGAACAAAGTCCAGAGTCAGAAGTTATCAAGCAATAAAGCTTTATGTTTGTGTTATATAGCCTAATGCAAGCTTCTTAGAGTGAGATTTTTTTTTTATTTTTATCTTTTCATCCCTAGTCTCTAATGGTGACCTGAACATGGAAGGTACTTAATAAGTACTCTGTAAATTTATTTGTTTGTTTAAATGAATTAAGTATATGTATATATATATATATATATATATATATATATATATATACATATATATATATATGCTTAGGTGATGGAATTAGAAAAAGCAAAATGACAACTCAGATTATTACATATGCTTCTACATGTTAGATTGCTGTTTTATGAAATCTACCATCTGCTTTACATTTCTAAAACCACACTACTGAAAAATCTTACCTAACTAGAGCAGGTTTTATAAAGTCAGTCTCTTCTCTAACACAAATGCGGGAGGGGGTAGAACACTGAGCAAACCACCTAACTTCTAAATTCTCTAAACATCTTTCCATTGCTATATTGCAAAAAATGTTCACCACTATTTGTTTTCCCTTTCTCTGCCCATTACAATAGCAAAGGGAGTTTCCATAGGTAAGAATTCTCACATATCTAAGGCCTATTCCTATTGTTATCAGTCAATTGCTTTGTTATGGGGAACAGTCTGCATTACTAGTCCTGGAAAGTCATGTTATCCCTGTGTAGCCAAAAAGCATGTGAGTTGTATAACCTATATCAAATTGTTTACTGTCTCTGGGAGAGGCAGGGGAGGGATAGAATTTGGAACTCAAAACTTTTTAAGAAATAAATATTAAAAATTGTTTTATATGTAATTGGGGGAAATATTGTTAAAAACAAAAATGTATGGGAGAATATGGATAGGTAAAATTAATTTCTGTTACTATTAAAGTAACCATCTTAATAATGGTTTAAAGCAGTATAGCTGGGCATTAGTATTATTGAAAAATAATGGAGTATAATGTAAAGAGTAATAGAAGGAATCAAAACAATGATCTGCCCTAGCTCTATTCACTTTCATATATTCAAAATTCTTATATAAAATGTGTATTATACTCCACAGATTTGTTGATTTGTAATTTTGTAAATAAATGTAAATGTAAATTGTTACATAAATGCAATCTACCACTATTGTGTCACTACACATTATGTCATTAAATATTATTTGCACCCACACAATTAAAAAATACCAACTTCATCCTTTAAAGTTAATTGGAATTTGAAGAAACATCCCTGAGATCTGAACTTGTTTCTCTGCCCTTCCACTAATTGTTTGTTGGAATGATAGAGAAAACCCTGTAGTTCCTCTGATGATAGAAATGTTAAAAGTATCTGCTCACTTTTCAATTAACTTAGTACTTTAGTGTCCACTGCTGATAGTTATTCAGGTCATTATCATACTACAGGAAGATTAATCTCCCTCAAGCATTGCTTTGATCTTACCACACCTATGCTCAAAAAACTTCAGAGACTCATTAGAAGCAGAAATTGAAAGTGGGAGTGAGAATAGACCTCAGTGGCCATTTAGTTCCTACAGAACATAGAGAGAGAAAAAGGTTTGAATTATAAGGACTCCTCCTTGCTTTCTGGCATACTGGGACTTGCACAGGATTTGGAATCAAAATATCTACAGTTGGTACCAGGGTCAGGAGGGTTACAGTCTATCTGCAGAAGCATAATATCAACTCAAAAAAATGATAGTTGAATTACACTTTGAATGAGAGGTGGGAAGGAAAATGAAGGTAGTCCAAGTGAGAAGAGAAGTACAAAGTCCAGAGTCAGGAACTATCAAGTTTTATCCTTATGTTGTATATCCTAATGTAAGCTTCTTATACTGAGATGCTTTTTTTTATTCTTATCTTTACATCTCCAGGCTCTTATGGTGCCTAGCTAGTTATTAAACAATTTATAACTCCTAACTCGTTGTTGAACTAACTAGTTATTGAACAATTGATAAGCCCTTTAACCTCCATGAACATTTTTCTCAGCTGTAATATGAGGATACTATTTATACTACCCTTCAAAATCCAGTCAAGCTTTATTTCCTATTTTTCCCTTATAAAAAGTCTAAATTCTAGTCTGATAGATGATCTAACATCGGTTCCCTCGAATTATTTTGGAATGTTTTATCCCCACATTATTTTCAATTTTGTTCTCTCCATTTCAAATGACTTTCTTTATTTCTGCTTATCAAAATTCTGTTAACTCACTAAGGTTCAGTTCAAATGTCTTCTCACTACTGAAGCCTTCTCCAATCAGCCCATGTCATCAACAACAGAAATTCTTAGCTCTACCTGGGCAAGGAACCTTGAAAAGACAGATGGCTTCAGGCAAACATCGGCCTTGCTTTAGCAGTTCCCCAGATACTTCTCTGACTGGTGAGAAGATCTGAGAAATTGCCACCTGACACTGAGGTATGACACTAACTTTTATTCTAAGAGCAAAACTCATAATATTAAGGAAAAGTTTTATTGAAAATTAAGGGAACAATGCAAAACTTTTGGAAAAAAACAAATGGAATGATAAAATTTAAAGCTTTCAAGGACCTTAGGACTTCTCAAGAATGATTTTGTCACACCTCATTATTTAACTGAACCAGTACAGTGAGCTGACATCAGAAGTCACATATGTATGAAGTACCACTTCCAGGATTTTAAATGATGTTATTTAACTATACAAATTGATATAAATGAATGAATTAAAAAAAAAACACGTTGCTAAGTATACGAAGATAAATACAAAGTTCCTTCAACAGCATCAATAGGCAACATATAGAACGGAATAGTAGAGAAATTGCATCACTTTCATGAAGTAACATGTCAATTGATAAAGTCTATCTAAAAATAATGTTAGGTCTTATTTGCTTACTGTTCCCAGAATAAGAGGTGGAAATAAAAATTGAGTGGGTACACAGAAAAATGAAAATTGTGAGGATTATCAAGGTAAACTTGCTGGCAGTTTCCTGGTTTAAAAGGGATTCTCATTCATGAAGCCATGCTTTTCTCTCATTCTGACTCAAATGTAGCCTACAACAGCCCAGCTGGAATTGATAGGAGTCCTCTGATCTCCTTTCACACTATGTTTCTACCATGTTTCTTACAACTTATATTGATTGTGTTGTAGGTATTTGTGCCACCTTGTTATCTACTTTATCAAATTATAAGCTCACTGAGGGTGGGGACTCATTAAATATCATTCCATCACCAAAAAAAGAACCCCAAAACTAGTTCGTTTCATGTAAAAATATTTGAAAATATCTATTGAATAGTTTAAGAAATTTGATCTTCTTATATAACTTATTGTTCCACACATTGAGACTATACAAAACAGCAGGATTTTGTTCTATTTTCTGTTTGTTTGATGATTAAAAGTTTTGTCCATAAATTCCTCAAACTAAGAAGATTTATCATATGGTTTTTCAACACTGTTCACTTTCAGCATTGACACAGATAGTACTTAGAATTGGGTAGTCATTAATATAGCTAGTAATTTAAGATGTATTATAATATATTTTAAGTGAATTAGATAATTTAGCATAAATAGTATGCTCAAAATAAAATTTTGGCCATGATGAAATGTTCTTTTTTTAATTTTATTTTATGTTTTTTGTTTTGGCAAGGGAAATGGGGTTAAGTGGCTTACCCAAGGCCACACAACTAGGTAATTATTAAGTGTCTGAGGCCAGATTTAAACTCAGGTACTCCTGACTCCAGGGCCAGTGCTCTATCCACTGCGCCACCTAGCCACCCCCATGATAAAATGTTCTATCAAAAAGAAGGAAGTATATTTGTGAAATAATATCATACCTGCTTATTTTGGAAGAAATAAAATTTTATTTATAATTGGATAAACCACACAGTTCAAGTAATTTCTATACTCAATCTGACCACACAGTTCAAGTAATTTCTGTACTCAAGCTGACCACATAGTTCAAATAATTTCTGTACTCAATCTGGGAAGTGTGCTTTGGTCAGATCCAAAAATTAGATATTTGATATTTGAAATTTCTATACTATAAGTAGGAAATGCACATTTTTTTGGCAAAAAAAAATTCTTTGAATAGGAAGTCAGATGTTCTCCTAAATTACATTATTTACTCTTTTATATTAAATTATCTATAGAATTTGAAAGGAATCCAATATGCATGGTTCTTTATACATAATCATAATCAAAGATTTTTAAATACTAAATGTCATTAAAAAGTTAAGAAGTAATTTGATTCAATCTCCCACCCAATATGGGTATTCTTTCTTTGACATTCCTCCCATAGTCATCTAGCATCTTTTGAAATACTTGCAGTAAAGGAGAATCGATAACCCAGCTCATTTTTGGATCACCCCAAATGGTAGATAAATCTTAAAAAGGTCTTCATTTCTCATATTGTATCAAATTAGATTAAATATATCTGTTATTTTTTCAATTTATTCATATGTTCTAGTTCTGTCTTTGGAGATAAAAAAGAAGAAAAATCTATCTTTTCTTCAACATGTTTATCTTAGAAATTTGAAAATAGCTATTATATCCTATAGAAAGTAAGTCTTTTAATCCCAAGCAAAATAATTCTAGTCTTTCTCTGATGATGTTTTACAGAACCTGTCACCACTCTTGGAATCCTTTTTTTAATGTTATATATTTAATTATGTTTTTTTTATAAAACATGGTTTGCAAACTGAACATAGTTTTTCAGGTTCCATATTTTTTTAACTAGCACAAAATATGAAAACATTCTTACATTCTACTTATCTTTATGGAAGATTTTTATGGAAATGGGTGGGAAGTTGTTTGATTTTTTTAAGATAAAGCACTATTGGATGATAAAATTCTTATCTCAGCTAAAACACAATTCTTAAATATAAAGATTATCAGTTGTGAAATCCCTCACCACACTGATTTACAAAAGATGAATCAGTTGAACTTTCTCAATAGGTAGTTCTCCCTCCTTCCTTCCTCACATCTCCATGTACATCTATCCAAAAGTTGTGTGCTTTGTCAAAGAAAAGAAACTTTATTGGTAACGTAGACCATCTTTTTCATAAGAACATTTATGAAGTCAAATTTTCTTATTAATATTTGTACAAGTGAGATTTCTGACTATATAACAAATAATATAAAACAAAAGTTAACATTTCTGCATTATGATTAAAAGAAAAAATTGAAGTCTACATCTAAAGTTCTTTCTAATGTAGGAAATGTAATTCAACTTAACAAACACTTCTATACAAAGCACTGTGCTAGACTTTGAATTTTATTTATGGGAGGGCGTCTAGTCCTATCATTTCACTAGTGTGTAAAAGTTCCAGTAGGAAAACTCCATGCACTAATGCAAATAAGCAGTTTATCTATAACATAGCTTTAGAAATTTCATTGTAGACTGAATGGTTAAACAATTGTCACACAGTTAATCGGTATCAGAGATAGGAGGTGAACCCAGGATTTTCATAGCTCAAAAGAACTCCTTTCCACAATATGAGATTGCCTTCAAAGTGTTTATTTTTTTTTACTGAAAATGACAAAAGTTGTAATCTTTATATTTGTTCATCTGAGTAATAACTGATAGATAATCTCAAAAGTTATTCCCACAAATATGTAATGATTATTTGAAATATCAAAAGAAAAATTGGTTTTTCAATTTCAAAATCATGTTTAATCCTAAGGGAGCATTAAGAGTTTAAAATATATTTTCAGCTCAACCCTAAAGAAAAAAATGAGAAAATGAACTCCCTCCATTCTCTGATAAATTGGGAGTGGGGAGTGGGATTATGGGCAAAATACAGTACAAAGATTGTCAGTCTTGGTTGATAATAGTTTTTTCAATTTTATTGAACTGATCTTTTTTTTAAGTAAATGGTTAGACAATGCATAAGGAGAAAAAGAGTGATATCTTTGAAAATGAAGGTGATTGGGGTAGACAAGATAGCAGAGTGGAGGAAGGAACAACCATAAGCGCTCCCTCAAACCACACCAAATTCTGAGGGAAACAATTTTCTAGACCAAAACAACTTGGAAGATATGTGGGAAGGATGTTACACCAGGTTTATAGAGGACTCACAGGGCAACTTGGCATTGCCAAAGCAAACTGACTCCAGTCATTCAGAAATAGCTCCTACAGGGCACCAGAGTTGCCTGGGTCCATGGCAGTGGTCATGGTTCAGCCTGGGGATTGGTCAAAGACAATCAGGAAGCTCAACGAGAAAGCTTTGTCACAACAGAGTGAGAGGGGACCCTAATCTAGAGCAGGTCTCAGCTCAGACCTGGCCCTAGGTGACCAAGAGCAGGCTTGGGGAGTCACCTGGCAGCTAAAGAGGTCTTTTTGCTATTCCTGAAGTAAAATTCTGTTTCTTTGCCCATACTCAGATTCAGGTTGCAATATGGGCCCCAGTCTCAGGAAAACGAGTTTTAATGCCATAGAAGAGCAGGGAAACTCCTCATGACTCTAGGGCAGAGGGGAGAGCTTGTGTTCAACCACAGACTGGGGTAGAAGTTAGAAGAATCTCTCAAAAGACCTTGAAGGAATGGAGGCTCCCTAGGGGCCCTCAGCTGAAAACAGCTGAAAAAACCCTGAAAAGCTTTGGACAGTGTGTCCTCCACCCTGAAAGCAGAGCCCCACTTTAAAAAAAGAGATAAAATCAATTCACAGGCTGGGGAAATGAGCAAACAACAGAAGAAAAACAAACCAATCCTAGATAATTGCTTTGATCCTATAGAGGATCAGAATACACACTCAGAAGACAACAAAGTCAAAGCTTCTGCATTCAAAAGCTTCCAAGAAGAATATGAATTGCTCTCAGAGGATGGAAGAACTCAAAAAAGATTTTGAAAGTCAAGTAAGGGAGGTGGAGAAAAAATTGGGAGAAATGAGAGTGATGCAAAAAAATCACGAAAACCAAGTCAGCAGCTTGGTGAAGGAGATATCCCCCCCAACCCCCCCCCCCCAATTGAATAAAATAACATCTTAAAAACCAGTTTGGGTCAAATGGAAAAAAGCAGTCCAAAAAAAGGCAAATGAGGAGAAGAATGACTTAAAAAGCAGAATTGACCAGATGGAAAAGAAACAAAAAATTATCTGAAGAAAATGATTCCTTAAAATGTAGAATGTAACTAACAAAAGCTGATGACTTTATGAGAAATCAAGAAACAATAACACAAAACCAAAAGAATATAGAAGAAAAATGTGAAATAACTCATTGGAGAAACAACTGACATGGTAAACAAATCCAGGAGAGATAATTTTAAAATTATTGGACTCCCTGAAAATCATGACCAAAATAAATAAATAAATAAATAAATAAATAAAAAACCTCCAAAAAACTAGGTTTCATTTTTCAAGAAACTATCCAAGTGGGAGCTAGGTGGCACAGTGGATAGGACACTAACCCTGAAGTCAGGAGGATCTGAGTTCAAATCAGACTTCAAATATTTAATGCTTGCTTAGTTGTATGGCCTTGGACAAATCACATAACCCCATTGCCTTGAAAAAGAAAAGAAAAGTAATAATCCAGGAAAATTGTCCTGCTATCCTCCTGAAAGAGATGTCAAAATAAAAGCAATCAGGAATATTACAGCCGAATTTCAGAACTTCCACATCAAGGAGAAATATGACAAGCAACCAGAAAGAAACAATTCAAATATCATGAAACTACAGTCAGGATAACACAAGATTTAGCAGTTTCTACATTGAGGGCTCATAGGATTTGAAATATGATATTCTGGGAGGCAAAACAGCTTGCATTTCAACCAAGAATCAATTACCAAGCAAAACTGAGTATCCTCTTTCAGGGGAAATTATAGACAATCACTGAAATAGGGACTGTCAAAATGACCTGAGGCGGACAGAAAATTTGATCTTCAAGTAAAGGACTCACATGAAGCATAGAGATGGTGGACTGGAAAGGCTAATTTTGAGGGACTTGATGTTGAACTACTTGTATTTCTGCATGGGAAGATGATACCGATAACTCATATAAGTTCTCATTTATAAGGGTAGTTAGAAGGAGCATATATAGAAAAGGCACAGGAGGGAATTGAATTTGAAGACATAATATATTAAAAAGATGGCGTTAATAGGGGAGAAAGGAATGTCCTGGTAGAGAGGGAAAGGAGAGCTAGAATGGGGCAAGTTATTTCACATAAACAAGGCAATAATAAGCTTTTTGCAATGGATTAAATTACATCATTGGGTACAGTAATCTATCTTACCCTAGAGGAAAATAGGATACAAAAGGAATGGGAGAAAGAGGGAAGTGTAGGTGATAGAAAAGAGGGATTATCATGGGAGAAGGTAGTCAGATACAACATACTTTTGAGAAGGGAC
This sequence comes from Macrotis lagotis, assembly GCF_037893015.1. Classification (NCBI taxonomy): domain Eukaryota; kingdom Metazoa; phylum Chordata; class Mammalia; order Peramelemorphia; family Peramelidae; genus Macrotis; species Macrotis lagotis. The sequence goes on from NC_133659.1 coordinate 94,112,001, forward strand.
AGGGAGAGAGAGAAAATAGAAGAAAATGGGGATGGGGAAGTAGGATGGAGGTGAAATACAACTAGCAATAGTAAGCATGGGAAAATAATATTGTATCAATTTCTCTGATGGACTTAAGATAAAGAATGCTATCCATTCCAAAGAAAGAGCTGGTGGTGTCTGAATGTAGATGGAAGCACACTCTTCTTTTTACTCCCATCTTATTTTTCTCAAGGTTTTCCTTTCTTTGTTGGCGGGGGAAGGGTTATGTTTACTTTTACAACATGACTATTGTAGTAATGTGTTTTATGGCTGCACATTTTTAACCTATACCAAGAAACTGGATTGCTCAATGTGGGGAGTAGGGTGGGAGGAAAGGAGAGAATTTGGATCATCAGATTTTGGAAGTAAATATTGAGACTCTCTTTTGCACATAGCTGTGGTTTAAAAAAAAGCAAAAATAAAAAAGAATTTTTAAAAAAGAATTAATTGCAAAATGCTTTTTATTGCCTCATTGAAAAACAAAAGATATACCTTTTAAATATATACTTTCAGAATCTTTTTTCTTCTAAAGGTATATTTATAGTACATTAGTCAAAAATACAACAAAACAAACTTCCTAATGGACACTGTTTATTTTAAATATAAGAAAATAAATATCTTTTGAAAAATATGTACATTCTTGTTAAAATCATCAAAAAATATAGTGACTAATATTTATAAAGCAATTTAAATAGTACTTCAACACTGGCCATCATATTTACATTTGGGTTTTCTTTTTCTTTCAAGTAAAAAGAAAAAAATGTCTTATCTAAGACATTTTATCAACTGTGTAATCTCGTACAAATAAGTCACTTAAAACTCTCAGTGGTGAAGTAAATTTTTTTAATACTAAAAGTGGCAGAGAATGTGCCAAACTGCATTGGCAGAGGGACTTGTCTCCCCTCCCCTAGGAGTTCCCTTTACTAATCAATCATAAGTCCAATATATTTCAGTATCTCTATTTATGATTTTTTATATTCCTGAGACTTCAAGAAGTTAGTTTATTCAATTCTGTTTTTGTCACAATTTCATGCATTTGAAAGTAAATGTTCATTTGTATCCCTAAATTGCCTGTGTTTGCAAGAATTTCATTTCAGCTCACAAGTCCTTAAGGAGAGGATATAATACAGCAAAGCCTCACTAAACAACTACAGCTTTACTGGATCAGAAGCTATAATTAAATAAATCCCTTTGCTGAGTTAGTCTCATTAATTTTAAATGGACCCATCCAGCCCACTTCTGTTTTTCATTAACCAACATGGGTACCAATAGAACATTTTATTCAAAGTAGAATCCAAAATAATTTTGTTATAGTTTTCTTTGTAGTTGCAGTCATATCATTTTCCAATGTATATCCATTGTGTTTATATGGACTTGTTAAATTAAACCATAGTTTCAGGTTGATTGTATGAATTTTTGCTAATTTTCAAGGATTCAATGAGTGCAATTTTACCAGCTCTTATGTTTTACTTGCTCCCAAAATATAAGTATGATTTTCATTCAGTTCAAACCTAAAATTTTGGATTTGACTGACAACTTCACAGTTTTTACAAATCAGCCAATTTTTAAGATCAGTTTTGTTGACCATAAGACAGGAATTTTTTTTTCTCGACTCTATAGTTTAATGTCGCTGAGAAAGGCACAGTTTCATATGTGAAATATTAATTGCCTTTAGAAATGGATCTTTACTCTCCATGGAAGTGCCTATACAATGTAAGAAAACTACAAGAAACAGAAATACTACAACACCTGGATCATTTGTCTAATACAAAACTAAAAATCTGTATGTGGTTTCATGAAGCAAAGCATTTGGACAACTGCTTAAAGTTTTATGTGCTCGGAGATGCAGGAAATCTTCTAACAGTAAAAATTAGGATTTCCTAAAACATTTGAGGTAAGAAATTGAGAGATACATTCCATCCAGTTCCATAGTATGAAGTTATGCTAGGCACTTAAAATTCAAATGCTCAGTATTCTTTTGACAATCCCTTCCAGGACTAAATTTTTTTGTTGGTAATGGCACTATAAGCAATCTCTCATCAAGAGAGCCTTTTGACTGTCTTTGCTGTTTACCATGGTTGTTCTTTCTTACCACAATTTTTCTTTCACATCCCTCAAAATTCTACCCCATTCCTGTCCATTCTCACTCTGAACATTCTCAAAAGATTGTGGGTCCTTCTTCATGAGAAGATAAAGGCTATCTGAAGTAAGACCTTTAATTTCACTGTATGTTTTATAATAAGGCTACTAAAGGCCGCTGAATTGTGAAAATTAAAGAACCTCTTTCCTCAATCCTCAGGATCTTTCTTATGGAATTAAATATGTGCAAAAATGGAGGGGAATTCTGAAGTAAATTTTTGAATCCTACATTAGTACTGCTTGAATCTTTTCTTAGCTTCACTTTCATCAAATGTTTAATTTATCTGAGGTAATTTCTGTCTCTAGATCTATGATCCCATCATATCATCATCCTGAAACTTTATTTTCCTTAGGCTTCTATTACATGCATCAATTGGTACTGTCCTCTAAATGACTGTATGGCCTTTGGTCTTCTGTTCTTTATACATTATCTCTCTTGGTAGTCTCAATCACTTTCATGATTTCAATGTATTATTTATTAGAAGATATTTTTGTACATACCAGCTAAAATTGTTAGGATAGTTAGTATTTTCCTTAAAATATTAACAGGATCTGAGATTACTTCCAATTTACTATACATATGTATGCATGTATGTAATTGTTTATATATATACATATATATGTTTATATATGTATCTTAAATATAACAGTTATTTGGATATTGTATGTTGTCTCTTACAGTAGACTGTCAGCTACTGGAAGAAAGGGAAAATTTTTTACCTTTATTTTAAAGGATTTTGTACAGTGTTTCAATCTTGGTAAATGTTGCATAAATGCTTGCTGACTAACTGACAACAGAGATAAAAGAGTTGGATGACTTCTCATTCTCTGGTATATCAGGGAGAACTTGGAAAAAGTAAAATCATTGATTTATTGAATGTCAGTGTGAAAAAATCTCAGATATCACTTCCAGCCAAGATGGCAGAGAGAAGACAGGTACAGTTCTAAAATCTCCTGATCTTTCCCCATATATGATATGAAACAAACATCTTAATAGAAATTTGACATTAAGAGGTACAAAAGACCTATGGTAATAGAGGGGAAGAAGGGAGGAGTTGAGAAACACCTGAATCTTCCTCTCATCAGACTTGGCTTAAAGTTCACTTATACACATAGTCTGTTAACTTAAAAAACATCTTACCTTTTAAGTATTAAAAGGGGAAAAGGGGAAAAGGGGAAAAGGGGAGGGGGAGACAGAGAAAAGGGGAGGGGGTGATAAAGGGGAACTAATAGAAGGAAGGGAGGAAGGGGAAAAGGGAAAGGGGGAAAGAAAGGGGAGGGGTGGATCTAGGTGGGCAAACACACTGAAGGGTGTGGTATTGAGAAACAAAATACTGGGGCATACAGATGGGGGAAGGGGAAAAATACAAATGGAGGGAAGAAAACATGGAGGGCAATAAAGAGGTAATAATTATAACTTTGAATGTGAATGGGATGAATGCTCCCTTAAAATGTAAGCAAATAGCAGAGTAGATTGAAAAACAGAATCCTACAATTTGTTGCTTACAAGAAACTCATTTGAAGCAGAGAGATACACATAGAGTAAAGGTAAAAGGTTGGAACCAAATCTATTTTGCTTCAGCTGAAGTGAAAAAAGCAGGGGTAGCAATCCTTATCTAAGACAAAGTAGCTGCAAAAATAGATAGCCTTAAAAGAGATAAGGAAGGAAACTATATCCTCCTAAAAGGTACCATAGACAATAAAGTGATTTCAAAACTGAATATGTATGCACCCAATGGTATAGCATCCAAATTCTTAGAGGAGAACCTGAAAGAATTACAAGAAGACATAGACAGCAAAACTCTACTAGTGGGAGAACTCAACCTCTCACTCTCAGATTTAGACAAATTGAATCATAAAATCAACAAGAAAGAAGTTAAGGAGTTAAATAGATTGTTAGAAAAACTAGATATGATAGACTTATGGAGGAAATTGAATGGGGATAGAAAGAAATATATCTTTTTCTATGCAGTACATAGCACTTACACAAAAATTGACCATGTATTAGGGCATAAAAACTAATGATCAACTGCAGAAAGGCAGAAATAGTGGATATATCTTTCACAGATCACAATGCAATAAAAATCATATGCAATATTGGGCCAGGGAGATATAGACCCAGAACTAATTGGAAACTAAATAACTTCATTTTAAAGAATGAGTGGATCAAACAACAAATTATAGAAAGAATTAATTATTTTATGCTAGATAATGACAATAATGAAACAACATACCCAAATCTCTGGAATTCAAAGTGCCTGTCAGGGGATATATTATATCTTTAAATGCTTACATGAATAAATTAGAGAAAGAGGAAATCAATGAAGTAAATACGCAACTAAAAACATTGGAGAAAGAACAAATTAAAAACCCCCAATTAAATACCAAATTAGAAATTATAAAAATTAAAGGAGAAATTAATAAAATCACAAGCAAAATAAACTATTGAATTAATAAATAAAACTAGGAGTTGGTTTTATGAAAAAACTAATAAAATTGATAAACCTCTGATCAATTTGATTAAAAAAAGAAAGAAGGGAATCAAATTGCTAGTATCATAAATGAAAAAAGTGAACTCACCACCAATGAGGAGGAAATTAAAGTAATAATTCAGAATTATTTTGCCCAACTCTATGCCAATAAATTTGACAATCTAAGTGAAATGGACAAATATTTACAAAAATATAAGCTGCCCAGGTTAAATGAAGAGGAGATTAAATACCTAAACAACCCTATCTCAGGAAAAAGAAATTCAAAAAACCATCAATGAACTCCCTAAGTAAAAATCTCTAGGACCTGATGGATTCACAAGTGAATTCCACCAAATATTTAAGAAACAATTGATTCCAATTCTATATAAATTCTTTTGAAAAATAGGGGAAGATGGAACTCTACCTAACTCTTTCTATGACACCAATATGGTATTGATAGCTAAACCAGGAAGAATTAAAAAAGAGAAAGAAAATTATAGACCTTGCTCATTGATAAATATAGATGCAAAAATATTAAATAAAATCCTAGCAAAACGATTGCAACAAGTTATCGCTAGGATAATACATTTTGACCAAGTAGGATTCATCCCAGGAATGCACGATTGGTTCAATATTAGGAAAACTGTTAGTATAATTAATTTTATCAACAACAGGCCTGTCAGAAATTATATGATTATATCAATATATGCTGAACAAGCTTTTGACAAAATACAGCACCCATTCCTACTAAAAATATTATAGAATGTAGGAATAAATTCACTGTTCCTTTGAATAATAAGCAGTATCTATCTGAAACCATCAACAAGCATTATATTCAAAAGGGAGAGCCTAGAGGCATTTCCAATAATATCAGGGTTGAAAGAAGGATGCCCACTATCACCACTGCTATTCAATATCGTATTAGAAATGTTAGCTTCAGCAATTAGAGATAAAAAAGAAATTGAAGGAATTAGAACTGGGAAGGAAGAGACAAAACTCTCACTCTTTGCAGATGACATGAGGGTATACCTAGAGAATCCCAACAAATCATCCAAAAAACTACTGGAAGCAATTAGCAATTTTAGCAAAGTTGCAGGATATAAAATAAACCCTCATAAACCCTCAACGTTTCTATATATAACAAGCAAAATACAGCATGAAGAGCTACAAAGAGAATCCCATTCAAAGTAACCTCAGACAATATAAAATACCTGGGAGTCTATTTGCCAAGGCAGACACAGTAACTTTTGAAAACAATTACAAAACACTCCACCCACAAATTAAGTCATATTTAAATAACTGGGCAAACATCAACTGCTCATGGATAGGTCAAGCTAACATAATAAAAATGACAATTCTACCAAAACCAAATTACCTGTTTAGTGCCCTACAAATCAAAATTCCAAGAAATTACTTTAATGAGTTAGAAAATATTGTAAGGAAATTCATATGGAGAAATAAAAAGTCAAGAATTTCCAGGGATTTAATGGAAAAAGTACAAAAGAGGGTGGCTTAGCCCTACCAATCTAAAATTATATTATAATACATCAGTCATCAAAACTGTCTGGTATTGGCTAAGAAATAGAGTTGTGGACCATGGAATAGACTAGGTGCAATAGCAGGAAACGTTTATAGTAATCTGCTGTTTGGTAAACCGAAAGAGTCCAGTTATTGGGATAAAAACTCTCTCTTCTATAAAAACTGCTGGGAAAATTCTAAGTTAGTATGGAAGAAACCTACATTAGAGCAATACCTCACAATTTATATCAAGATAAGATTCAAATGGATACAGGATTTAAACATAAAAAACAAAACTATTAGCAAACTAGAAGATCAGAGACTAGTTGACCTGTCAGATCTATGGAAAGGGAAGCAGTTTATGAGTAAAGAAGAGATGGAGAGCATCACTAACATCACTGTAACCAAGATCAAAAGAAATATAGTGAACTGGGAAACAATCTTTACATCTAATGTTTCTGACAAAGGACTCATTTCTAAAATATACAGAGAACTGAGTCACATTTTTTAAATAAAAATGTCATTCCCCAATTGACAAATGGTCAAAAGATATGCAAAGGCAATTTACAGATGAGGAGATCAAAGCAATCCATAGCCATATGAAAAATTGCTCTAAATCATTACTTATTACAGAAATGCAAATTAAAGCTTCTCTGAGGTACCACCTCACCCCTCACAGACTGACCAATATGACCAGAAAAGGATAATGATCATTGTTGGAAGGGTTGTGGCAAAACTGGGAGACTAATACCTTGCTGGTGGAGCTGTGAACTCATCCAACCTTTCTGAAGAGCAATTTGGAACTATGCCCAAAGGGCAACAAAAACATGCATATCCTTTGATCCAACAATACCACTACTGGGTCTATACCCTGAAGAGATGATGAAAAAGGGTAAAAACATCACTTGTACAAAAATATTTATAGCAGCCCTGTTTGTGGTGGCAAAGAAGTGGAAAGCAAATAAATGTCCTTCGATTGGGGAATGGCTTAGCAAACTGTGGTATATGTATATCATGGAACACTATTTTTCTATTAGAAATCAGGAAGGATGGGAATTCAGGGAAGCCTGGAGGGATTTGCATTAACTGATGCTGAGTGAGATGAGCAGAACCAGAAAAACACTGTATAGCCTAATAGCAACATGGGGGCAATGATCAAACTTGATGGACTCACTCATTCCATCAGTGCAATAATCAGGGACAATTTGGGACTGTCTGCAGTGGAAATACCATCTGTATCCAGAGAAAGAACTATGGAATTTGAACAAAGACCAAAGACTATTAACTTTAATTTAGGGAAGAAAAATTGCTATTTTATTGTCTGATCTTGCTATGTCTTACACTTGATGTTTCTTCCTTAAGGATATGATTTCTCTATCATCACATTCAATTTGGATCAATGTATACCATGGAAACAATGTAAAGACTGGCAAATTGCCTTCTGTGGGGGGTGGGGGGGAGGGAATTAAGATTAGGGGGAAAATTGTAAAACTCAAAATAAATAAAATCTTTAAAAAAAGAAAGAAAATATCCCAGATATTATCTAAGCCAACCCATACCTGAACAATATTCTTTGAATGATGCATGAGGATTTAACTGGTCTTTTCTTGATAGAAAAACAATGATCACCACAGTCAACCCTCAATATTTTGGTAACTCTATAAGATTTGATATAAAGTGTTTATCTATCCTTAAGATTCTATAAAAATGCTAATTATTATTATCATTATTTATTATTATTATTACTATTATTGAAAAGAATATTCAAAAATCCTAACCAAACATGTCTCCTTGTCACTGCTACATAATGCCCAAAATTCTTTTGTCTCAGGACAAGTAAAGCAAGTCTAATTGCTTTTCTGCCTGACAGTCCTGCTTATTCCAGAAGATAAGTATCTTGACATTTCTTGAAGACATCGTGATTCAAGGGAAAAACAAAAAGAAAGAAAAACCTGACAAGCCAATAAAGAATCCAATTGTGTCTGAAAATTGTGGGATATGAAACATAAAAAGGAAAAGGAAAAGGACAAATGAATAAACCATTTCTACAGTTTGTTATATTGAAGGCTTCTCCCATTTAGGGACTTCAAACTAAAAACGGAAGGTGAGAGAACCGATCACGTGTAATTGCTTAGATGGACAAGTCAGAGGATGACAAGCTCAACATAGGAAGAGAATATTGGTGGAAAGTATCCAATAATTCTCAAAAGGCAAAAGGAAACAAAAAAGGGGTAATAATACTCATGGCTTTATAAGCCTATAATCCACTGTGTTGAGTATGGGTAATAAACAAGGTGAAGTATCTATCTTAATGAAAGAAAGGCCTATATTATAGGCATCACTAATACTTGAGTAATACTTGAGTAAATCTGATTTGAATACTACAATGTCAAAAGAATGCCTCAGTCCAATGGTTGGATTCAGCCAGTTTGCACTGGTTCAGCAGAACTGATACCTAATTATATGTTGAGTTCATTGAATTGATTGTTAATTTATTTGAATCCCATCACTGTCTCAGTCCAATGGTAAAGAAAATGAAAAGCATAATCATGTATCAAAAAGATATTTTATATGAGAAACAATCAATATTAGATATCCAGTAAGTGTCAGATATTGCAGATACTGTGCTAAGAGTTACATATGAAAAGGAGCAAGAGAATGCCATTGTGTGAAGATTAATGAAGCAAGTGATACAAGTTATGTCCTTGTGAGAATACATTGTAATATCAGAGCAATTAAGTAGGATAGAGTTGGATAGAGTACTAGGTATGGCATGAGAACGACTTAATTTCATGAGTTCAAATCCAGTCTCATGCACTTACTAACAGTGAGGCACTGGAAAAGTCAATTATTCATTTTGACCTCAGGTTCTCATCTGTAAAATTGAGTGGGAGAAGGAAATTGCAAACTACTCCAGTACCTTTACCAAAAAATCCCCCAAAGGGGATCAAAGTTGGTCATGATTGAAATAAACAATAATTTTAACATCAAGCCAAAAAGGAGAAATGGGTGATGAGTTCTAGAAGCTGACCATAAAGTTGGCATAGAATCAAGTTAAAGTATCAATGGGGGACTTCAAATGTCTATCTATTGAAGATATAAGAGTTAGCTAAAAGCAAAGAAACTAATGAAGGAAATTATTATTATAATAGATATGATCTGACCAGAAAGATTTAGTTATAGAAGTAGAAATAAGAGTTTTAAGAAGATGAAATGAATTCATCTTTGATTTCATGATCAATAATAATGGAAACATCTAGCGTCATCTGAAACATGCCCTACTTTTAGAGAAAGGAAATTTCAGCTTTGAGAGACTGAGTTATTTTATTTAGACTAGGTGTCTACAGAGTTCTCAAAAGGAAAATTCTCATGACACAACACAGTGTTTCAAAGAAATTATTGTGGAAGTACATAAAATTGGTTGATAAACCCTCATTTTAAAAAGTAGATAAATGAAGAATTACAGAAGTGGCAAAATGTCAGTAGAATGTGAGATCCTTGAGGATAGGGACTGTTACATATTTTTGTCTCTTTATTCACCATTCCATAATATAATTCCCTTGTACTTGTAATAAATTCTAGTTGACTAGCTCAAAGACACTTAATAAATGTTTGTAGAATTATAGTCCTAACATAATGTTAAGAAGATAAACTCCAAACTGGAAGAATCTTAGAATCAAAATTAAGAAAATCAAATTTTTCACTGCTTCTTTTTTTCTCATAAAGGAGAAAGATCTTCAGGATGGAAATAGAGATTGGAAATAGCTAATTGAAAATTGAAACCAACAATAAAAGGAGATAAGAAAGCACCTAATAGCAAAACTGACTAGCATCAAATGAGTTGCATTTTCTGAAGAATGACACCCTTAGAGATGTGATTACTAAACTGATGTTTAGAATATTTGAAAAACATTTGTCTTAACTTGGATGATGGAGATAAGTTTTATTTAGTAAAAGACTAGAATGTCTTATCAAAGAATATAGTTTGCTTACCATATTCAGTGAGGGAATTCTGACTCTAGTGTAACTACCTTTGTGATCTTTGGGAAACTGGAAAGTCAAAAAAATCTAGGCTTAAATTCTACCTTATGTGGTTACTACATTTATGACCATGAACAGGTCACCTACCTTTTTAGAGTCTTTGGAGTGATATGTATAAAATTAGAGATTTTACTTTACTGCTAAAGCTCTTTTAAGCTTTATATTTATGAGTCAATGATCCTAAATAGTAACTACTAGTCAGAATAAGTGATTTGAAATAAATTATTCCAGAAATGTCAATTCATCTTGTTGATAAGATTCCTAAAGGAAGCAGATCCAAAGAATGCTAACTATAAAGTATTCCTACACCACAAAAGCAAGATAATTGACAGGTTCTAACTTACCACAATATCCAGTAATGGGAGGTGGTTAGATAAGGGCTATATGACAGCAGACTTAAATGACCACAGAACTGCTTAACTGCTCTGATTTTACAATGTATTCTCACAAGGACATAACTTTTATCACTTGCTCTATTAATCTTCACCCAATGGCATTCTCTTGCTCCTTTTCATATGTAACTCTTAGCATAATATCTGACACTTACTGGGTGTCTAATAGTGATTGATTTCTCATATAAATATATCTTTTTGATACATGATTATGCATTTCATTTCTTTTCCATTTGACTGAGGAAGTGATGGGATAGTCTAATCCAAAAAATAGCCATCAATGTGAACCATGTGAACCATGAAAGAGATTCCTAAAGAACTACCACGAGGTTCTATCTTTGATCTTTTGGTATATAAGAGATTTATCAATGATTTGGTTGAATATATGAAGGGCATGCTTCTCAAATCTAGGAATGAAACACAACTGAGATTTAGATGACATATTAGATAACTAAATTGGGACACATTTTTTTTTCACTCATTCCATGTATACCATTCAATCAAAATTTGGGTAGCTATGTTGTCCATTGGCATATTCTTCAATAAGTTCAGAAAGATTGAATAACAGTCTTTTTCTTCTCTTTCAATTCCTGCTCTTTCAAGTATACACACACACATAACACATATATACATACACATATACATATATGTTAATATTTCCTCAAAGATTCTAACTTTTCAACTAACTCAATTCCTGTGACTTATTCAGTTTTGATCACCTCATTTATACTGAGAAAGTCATATCTATAATTTTGCTGTCATTCATACATAAACCATTTTCATGTTCATGAACTAGGAATTGTTGCTCTGTTATCAAAATTTCTCCTCATTCCACCTCTCTCTCTGCCTTTCAACTCCAAAGTATCTTCTTTGTTTTCACCAAGATCTCTAATCCTTGTTCCCTTAGATCTTTCCCAGTCCATCACTGCTGTATGTTCTACACTCTTCTCACTTTCTCATTTGACCCTTCAGTGATTAAATTCAATTCTACACTACCCTTGTTCTGGTTAATTGCCTACTACTTATGTCATTCATTTTACCATGCGAAGTACCAGTTGTAAATTACTCCCACGCATTTGCTCTCTTTTTTCTTATTCATATGTTACTGATTGAAAATGGAGAAAAATCACCAAACATGATGACTGGGTTCAATAAAGATTTGTTACATAATCTCATCTGGGCCCTCATCACAGAAAGGCAATTCTTTTATAAACTCAGATTCAATATCCTATTCACTAGCAGCTTTTCAAAACTGTTTCATGTTTCCTACAGTTTCCCATAGTTTCCTCTCCTGATACATTTTCCTGTAAGAACCTTAAAAACTGAGGTCATCCATTAAGAGCTTCTCCCCACCTCTTCTTTATTTCTTATGATGCAGGTGCCTTTGGCATTTTTTTTTGAATGAAGAGCTCATCCTTCTCCTTACCAAGGAAAACATATGTACATTTTTCTCTATTTATTCCATCCTTTCCAGAGAATTGTTTCTTTTTCATTTTTCTTCACTCTCCTTGTCTACTGAATATTCCCCTACAGCCTACATACATGCTCATATCTCCTCCATATTAAAAAAAAAACTTTCACTTGATATGCTCACTAGCATTCAAAAATATCACCTCCCCCTTTATGGCTAAATGTCTTCAGAATTCTATATAAAATCCAGTTGTATAATTCATTTGCTCTCCTAACCCTCTATATTCTAGCTTTTCACCTTATTATTCATCTGAAATTAATTTCTCCAGAGTTACCAAATGATCTTTTAATGAACAAATCTAAGGTTTTTTCTCAATCATGCTTCTTGATCCTTCTGTAGTATTTGACACTCTCAGTCACTCTCTTCTCTTTGAGAATCTTTCTCTAGGTTTTTAGGATACTACTCTTTCCTGGTTCTTTTCCTCATCCAGGTCCCACCCAGCATAGGTGTCCCCCAGGCCTGTCTAGTCTTCCTCTCTACTTTTTTCTTTGGTGATCTCATTATCTCCCGTGATTCAATTATCATCTAATGACTCTAATCTTAGCCTGCTCTAAAGTCTCACATCTCTTGTCACCTATTGGTCATCACAAACTAGATATCACATAGATATGTTAAACTCAACAGGTCCAAAACTGTCTTGGTTATTTCCCTCATCCCTCTAATCCTGTCCTCTTGCTAACTTCTCTATATATCATCACAATTAACCTCCCAGTCACCCAGGGTAAATACCTACATATCATTCTCACTCCATATTCTTTATGACACATGCTATATCCAACATGTTGGCATTTCCTCTTGATTTGTACCCTCAGAGCACTGATTGTACATACCACTTTCCTCTAATAATTCTATAATCCCAGTGTATACCCTCATCACATCACAACTGAATTAATGCAATAACCTGCTTCTTGGTCTCCCTTACACAAGTCTCAACACTATAGTTCAACTACCAAAATGATCTTATTTTAAGCACAGGTCTGACCATATTACCTCTGCACAATAAACTCTAATGATTCTCTGTCAACTATAGGATGAAATTTAAAATCCTATGTTTGATATTCAAAAAATTGCTACCTGGATCATTCCTAATCTTTCTGTTTTCTTCCATCATATTCATTTCCATGTACTCTAATATTCTATGACACTGAACTCCTTGTGCCTCATGCAATGACAAGACAAATCTATCTGTCAACTCTGGGAGATTTCATTGTCTGTCCTCCATGCCTACCTTTCTCTCCCTTCTTTTTCTCTTGATTTCCTTCATTTCCCAGTTTAAAATCTTACCTTCCTATATGGAACATTTCTTGATCCAACTTAATGTTAGTGAATTTCTTCTGTTGATTATCTCTCATTATTTCTCTATATGACTTTTTTCATATTTATTTTTATTTTTATTTATGAGTTGCTTGAGAGCAGAGATTCTCTTTTCCATTTTTTATGTCTGTTGCTAACTGTGCTAACTGCATAAATCAACAAAACTAATAATAAGAAAATTTAGGATTAAATATAAGATCTTACATCAGGGTTTAAAGTTCAACTTCATAAGAAGATGATGGAGGAGATGTCCCTAGACTTAAGTTGAAATGAAAAAGACATTAGAATTTTAATGTGATGAAAATTAAATGTGAGTCAATAATGTGACTTGGTGAAAAAAAGTTAATATGATCTTTGACTGTGTTAATGGAAATAGTGTGCAAAATGAGCAAAGTTATTATACTATTCATATGTAAATGAAGCATTTCAAAGAAGGGGATAACTAGGAAAGGTTTTCAACATCCATATCTGCCTAATTTTGGCTTGTTGTCTTTAGCCATAGAGCTAAGTATATATATATATATATATATATATATATATATATATAGAGAGAGAGAGAGAGAGAGAGAGAGAGAGAGAGAGAGAGAATTTAAATTTGCTGTACAGAAACACACAATTTTTCCCATTCCATGTAATCTCTCCATTAAAATCAAATATAGATAATTGGTATAATATGTAGCTAGAAAACTTCAGATTATAACATGTACATGTGACTGAGAATTGTCATTATTCAAAAGACTCCCTATACAAATATGTTCCTGCACCCTGGAGTCTTTATTTGATTGGAGCTATATAAAGACATAAATAGCTCTAATACAGAGCTCATAAGAATGCCTGGTTCCCACAGGAAGTCCCAGATTTAGAGTCAGGGGGTTAAAAAATGTTCTTAACACAAACAGATGTTTCCTGCAGGCGGTGGTAGCTGACATCTACATACTGTCAATTTTGACAGCTTCTCCTATTAACAACTTGAAAAAGGACCTAGACAGATCCCTAAATAATTTATGTGATACACTGTTAGACTGACTAGCCAAAAAAATGGTATAATTATTTCACTAAAATTTGTCATTTAAAACAGCTATCTTATGGAGGAATGTTATACAATGGATTTATAATAAAATATTTAATCTGAAATCAATCATCAAGAATTTTTTACTAGGTACAGTTAGATGATACAGTAGATAGAGGAACAGGTCCTGCCTGGAGTCAGGAGGACCTGATTTCAAATCCAAACTCAGATACGTAATACTTATTAGTTGTGTGACCTTGGGCAAGTCACTTTAACCCCATTTTCCCCACAAAAAAATTATTCCATTTTTTCAATTTGACAAGCATGCAAGATTTGGTAATTTAACACTATTGTATCAAATACAATTGTATTAGGGCCTATGGTAGCAAAGACAAAAATAATTTAGCCCTTGTTCTCAAGCACTTTATATTCCACTTGAGAAAACATCCAAGTTATTCTAGGGGAAGGAAGACAACTAATTAAAACTGATTTCACAAAGGAGCTAGTATTAAAACTAAGCCCTGAAGAGAAGTAGAGATTTCAGTCTAAACAGGTAAGGAGGAATTATATTCCAGGATTGGAATATAGGCTTTGTAAAATGTAAAGCCTTGGGAGCAGTTCATGAAATGTAACTTATATAAATGGAGCAACAAGTAAGCTAGTTTCTTTGGAGCATAGACTATGTGAAAGGAAATAACATAAAATTGGTCTAAAAAGAGAGGTTGGAACCATATTGTGAAGGACTTTAAAAGATCACATTAAGAATTCATTTTTAACCTAAAGAAAGGTACTAGGAAGTCACTGAACTAACTATTCAAGGCAGTAATATGGCCAAATCTATGCTTTGGAAACAGTAATTTAGCATCTATATGGAGGACAAGACTGAATGCATTGAAATCAGTTATAAATAGTCTAACCAAAATGTGACAAGGGAGAAAAGGGGATGGATGCAAGAGATACCATGGAATTAGAATCAATGAGTTCTATCAATGACTGGATATGGCAGAGTAAGTGAGAGCAGAGTTGTGTGGGAGGTTATGAATCGATGTGAGTGAATGGGTTGTAATATTCTTGGTTGGAACAAGAAAGTTATAAGTACAAGGAAATAAAATTAGTTCTTATAATGGTATTAAAATCATAAGAATCTGACTGTAAACAAATGTAGTCCCAACACCTCATTTTACAGATAAAAATAAAATACAGAGTTACTTGCTCCTTTATTATAGAGTTAATGCATAACAGAATTTAACCAACATTCTACTGACTAAAAATCTAGACTTCTTTTGCTGGCATTATTTATTAGAAATCCTGATAAAACTACCCAATAGTCAATTGGGAATGTGCACCTACAACTTATGAAAACTGAAGACTGGATATGCATATTTGAAAATCATCTGCATGGAGATGATAGATAAATAAAAGGAAGATCACTAAAGACAGAGGGGAGAGAGAGAAGTGGAGAGAGAGAATGAGACTGACAGGTAGACAGAGACAGAGACAGAAAGAGAGAATACATCAGGCATATAGAATCCAAGCATATAATCGTACTCAAGAGAACATGGACAATAATCTAATAAAGACTGAGAAAGAATGGTCAAACAAATATCAGGAGAATAAAAAAAACCATTAATCTGCACTGCATAAACCAACAGTTTTCTAATTTATGAAGAGATAAGAACTACCCGTCACTTAATAATTGAAAAGATTTAAACTATATCCAAAGACATAGGTGAAGTGATACAATTCAATTCACCAAGCAGTTACTAAATACCCATTATTATGGAAATATTTTGCTTGAAGGGGAATATAATGATTAAAAATATAGAAATTACAGTCCCTACACTCAAGAAAGTTATGCTATATTAGGCTCAGTTTATCTTAGATCCTATTAAGAAATCCTATTTAATATATATATATATATATATATATATATATATATATATTAGGTTTCCTAGTTTGAAATTCATTTTAAGACCTGCATGATAGAAAAATGAGGGACCTAAATTTAAGACCAAGCTCTATGATGGAGGAGATCAGCTCCAACAATACATCTAATTATATCTGTAATCCTGATACTCAAATTGAGTGAGATTAAGATTTTTATGTTTCTTCTCTCTGCCAACCTTAAAAATTGAGGAGTCAGAAATAGTATTGTGAGTTTACTGGAGAAACAACTAGAATTGAACTGTAGGACAGTGGGCATGCAAATTTAAATAAAACTAATAAAGATTGAGCCTGAATTTTTGAAAGGACAGGAATCAATCTTGTGGAGAGCAGCTGCAACAATAAGAACAGTAGGGAAGAAGAGCCCTTGGAAGTGTTCACAGATTAATCTCATATTGGCTCAAGGACCCTAAGGTCTTTTGCTCTTACAAGTTAACAAGGATTTAGGACTTCTGTAAAGCTGTAAAAACCTGTGCATGAAGAGCTAGAGGTCAGTTTCTCTGAACCTTGGAAGACAGAGCATAGAAAGTCAGCTTCCACTTTTTCAAACCTCTTGTACTTTATATTTAATGAGTCAAAGAAAGTACAAGAAAACAAAGATAGAGGTAGAGTCAAGGAGACCTAGGTCCATGCCTTTCCTTAAACTAGCACTATCTGTGTAACTATGGGTCAATCATTTTAATAAATTTCAAAGTGCTCCAGGAACTGTTTTATTTTTTGCAAACCCAGAGTTCCTAGAAGGGGTAAAATCAAATGTCAGATAGATACACATGTCCCACAAATAATGAAAAGCATCTAAGAAAAACCACAGCAATTATTATTATGCTATGCCTACTAGATCAAATTAATTTATTTTAAAAATATTTTCTTAATTTTTTAACTTAATCTCTTAACTTAAATTCTAAATAGCATAAAGTGATAATAATAATATTGTGTTTCTGAAGAATTCTAAGAAACAATTTAGAAGGGTAAATTAAAAAAGAGAAAAGGGTTACCATTTATTTCCTTGTGGTGGAGGATCCAGAAGTACTCGAATTATATATAATAAACAGCTTAATACCTTGAGGGAAAAATTGAACAAGCGAATTCTTAGACCTTTAACAAAAAAAGAAAGAGAAATAAGTTTTATTCGAATTCAAATTCTGGCAAAAAAAATCCTACAAGAAATATGTCAAAATATCACATTTAAATAGAGTGCTTACATTGATTGATATTTAGAACCTAAAAGTACCCAAATACTCAGAAACCTTGGTGGAATACCTCTATGGAGATGAATTTCAATTACCCAAAGGTTTAGAAATGTTAGTCTAACAGAACAAATGAACTACAAATAAAAGATGAAGTTACCTGCTGGGATCAAACCCAGACTCTGAATTTTGACAGCATAAAATCCATGTTCATCTCAGATGATTTAATGTTTTCCTGAATGATTTAAGGGAAGCTATGCACATGACCTTTTAAGACTTTTAAGGCTGAACTACCCTTTGGAAATTCAATAGACTACATTGAATATAATTATCATCCCTATCATTCTTATGGCCCATATTTATATAATACTTTAAAATTTATAAAGCAACATACATATACACAACCATGTATTCTCATATAATCTTCCCATAAACACTTTAAAAGAAAGTTACTATTATCTTCTTCATAAATAAATAAAATGAAGCTGAAGAATTGTCCAGTCACCCAAAGAGTGGAAGTCTGAAGCAGTGTAGGGACACAGGATTTGAAGTCTTAAGTCTAACATCAAAATATTACTTAATTTTTGATACTGGGAAAATTAGATGTAAAACAACTGCAATGTTCTATCTTTATTAATTTGTTTTCTTACCAGAATTCACTATTTTTTTTTCAAAAATAGAGGGCTTTGTAGAGATCTCTTCTAGTACATGGTATATGTGAATAAAGTCTTTGATTTGCTACTGATAACAAAGATGCATATAGTTTTAATATTTAGGAAAAAACGCCTGAATGTTTCATGAACTAAAATGACTCTTCCTGTATCTGATGATATCTGAGTCATCCAATGGGAATAATATTTGGTGAAAGACTTCCCCAAGTTGGCAATGACTGTTAAAATTAGGCAACAAAATGAAAAAATACCACTTCTTAAGTTTTGTAGGTGTGAAAAACTGTGAAATAACTTTTTTAAGTTGTAAAACTGAATGTTCATTTATTTGTTTAAATTTATTTAATTACTTAAAATTAATTCATTTAAAAGGGGTTCTATATTAAAAGTTTGAGAATATTCTCTAATATACATTTTTCTTTAGTTTTTTCCTCTTTCCTCCTCTCTAATTATAAGAGCTACTTCACAGGGTATGGAAGAATCTGGTCTTTGAAATGACTTTTAAAGAAAGAACTAGCTGACTACCAATGAAAACTCCATGATAAAGTAAAGATATCTAAATAAATATAGAAAGAGATATATTTAGGTATATATTCTTGCACATACATACATGTATGCATATATACATACATATTTGTAAATGTATTTACATATAGAAAGATGAATGAATGATTAGATGGATAGATAGATGGGTATATGGATATGTATAGCAATATCACTTATTTTTAATAATGTTAACTAAAATCAGATTAAAATAAGTGACCAAATATTAATCAATATATAATGAAGAACTTAATTAATTTCATCACTATTGATCTTTTAAATATACTCCCTGGTCAGAGAGGAATTAGCATTCAGTATTTCAGGGATTAAGTCCCTTGCTCCATACTGGTCGGAGAATATGGTGTCACCAGCCATTTATCTTAAGAGCAACTGCAAAGGTAGCTTCTAGATTGGAACCAATTATTCATTGGCATAAAGCATCACTATCTTGAAGCAATATCAAATGAAAAAAATATATACAATGAGTTATTAGCAATAGTCAATAAGCAAACTATGTATTGCAATACATAGAACTTTCAAATTAGGAAAACCTGATTTGAAATCTTACTTAAAATATTTAATAGTTGTATGATCCTAAGCAAGCCCTTTAACCTCTTGGTCTCACTTTCCTGTAAAATGGAGATAGTGACAGCAACTATCTTACAGGTTTCTTAGGAGGAAAAAAATCAAATAACATAGTAAAGTGATTTTTAAACTAGTGTATAAACTCTGAACATTAGCTAACTAGCTAATAATAATTTGTTAATAAACAGGTCTATGTCAGACATCGAGATTTTGAATGGTATAAAAATGAAGACAACTAGTCAGTGTCAGGAAGATATAGGTTGAAGTCTTGATTGGCAAACCTTAGTTCTGTGACCTTTAAGCAAGTTATCTAACCCCCAGGGACTCAGGCAACATTTAAGGCTCTAAATTTTGGAAGATTTGCTGAACTACATTGTAGAGGGAATTTTCTCATGGTGATCTCCTGATACCATTAATATCATAGATCTAGATGAATCTATAAATGAATGCATGAGCACACATATAATATTAGAACTCACACTAGGAGCTTTAATTACTGAAATATTGGATGAACTTTGTAATAGTTTCATTTAATGCATAAAGCATTCCCAAAGCTTCTACCTTGTGCATATCATGAAAATAAAAATCTGTTTTCTTCGCATTTATTGTCAACAAAGTATTTAATTGTCTCATTCGCTATCATCTTTGTAACATTCCTTAGATGACTGTGATACTGGCTTTTGAACACTATATTCTGAATATCATTAAAAATAAGACATTTAGCAATATGATACAAGAAAAGAAAACTGACTTTGGAATATAAGTTCACAGCATGACTCACACTTTTCCCTTAGAATCTTTGGAACTCAGTTTCCTCATCTATAAAATGAAAATATTGGACTAGGTAAGCTTGAATATCCCTGCCATCTCAAAATATATGTTAACTATAATCCTATGATATTACAAAGATCTCAAATACCGTTTCAGAACGGGTAGCTTCAAACTTAGGCTCCCTTTTAAAGTATAGTACTTTAATGAATCTAAAATTTCATTATTGAAAATAAACGGAATCTTAATAATAATAAATGAATCACTTGATGCCAGGACTCAGAAAAAAGCAAATTTCCTTTTCTTCTCTCTACTCTTATCTTCTTTCTTGTCAATAAGACAAAAGCTTATGATATCTCACCCAATACAAACATATTAAAAAAACCCCTACTAAAATTATTACTCAGATAGGCAGATAATTTCTCTTTTTTCTCCCTCTTGATTAAAAAATAGTCACATTTTTGTACCTAAAATCAAAGATATTATTATGAATCTAGGCATAACTAAAATATTCCTACTGTCTGAGTTCTACTCTAATAAGAAACAAAACTCCAAGTCATTTTATACATATTTATTAAGATATAGTCTGACATTAACAAGAGACAGATATTAATACAATAGTCAAAGAACTAAGAAACATTTTAATTTTAATTATCTAATGAACAGATAAGAAATTTACTATTTGGACCAGTGATGGATTTTTTAAATAACATTTTCATAACAAGGATGGATGACCACATAAGGCTAATCTATATTTTGTAGGGATAGAAGCTAGTCTTGTATTTTATTGATCCATGAAACTCACAAAAAAAGAAAGTCCTATCTTTACAACTTATCATCTTAGAGAACTGCTTGACCACTGAGAAGTTAAATGACTTGACCTTTTAAGGGTTACATAGTCATTATGCATTAGTATCCCATAGCAGAAATAAACTTTATACTATTAGCTGTATACTACTAGTATACACTCCTCCAACAAATGCAAAATGACTATATGACCTCAATATAAATGTTAAAATATGATAAAATATGAATGTAATTGGATCAAGTACCTTTTATATGTACCACTAGATGGTAACAGGTAACTAGGTAACAGGATAGACAAATTCAAATATATATCAATATATAACTGAAAAGGTTTCATATGAACAAAATTAATACAACTAGAATTAGAGTAATCTTTGACCAGGTAAAAAATTTGTATAAAATATCTCAGATAAGAGTGTAATATAACATAAGTAAATAATTACACAATGCATAATGTACTAGACCCAGACCCTAGAAGACCTGAATTAAAATTTAGCCTTAGACACTTGCAAGCTATATGACCTCAGCATCATTTAAGTTGTCTCAACTAAAAAATAGGAAGTATAAGCAGCTACTTCACAGAATTGTGAGGGTTGAATCATTGTAAGGTACTTAACCCAATTTTGAATAGGTGCTTAATTAATCCTTAATCCCTTCTTTGCTTCCTATCCAAGTTATATAGATCTCTCTCTCTCTCTCTCTTTCTCTCTCTCTCTCCCTCTCTCCCATATCTCTCCTATGTCTGTCTGTCTGTCTCTCTCTCCCATATCTTTCTCCTATTTCTGTCTGTCTCTCTCTCCCATGTCTCTCTTAACAAACCATTGAAAAACTACAAAAGAATGACCTAAATCACTAATATGAAGAAAAATGCAAATCAAAACAACTCTGAAATTTACCTTCCACTATGCAAATTTTCAAAAAAAATTATGAAATTAAAAAATTATTAGTTAAAAATTGGAATGACTGTTGTTGAAACTTGTCAATTAGTCTGGTCATTCTGGAAAGTAATTTGGAACTATGTGAATGAAGTGATTAAAATAAATATCCTTAGTTGTTAATATAGAAATTCTACTGCTAGACACATACCCTGAGAATTTCAACGATGGAAAATAAAAAGAACGAAAAGCACTAAAACATATATAGTGGTATTTTTTTGTAGTAGAAAAGAACTGGAAATAAAGTAGGTAATTATTGATGGGGAATGGTTAAATAACTTGTAATTCATGAATTCTATAGGAAAAGGAAGTAGAGTTATGATTTCATTAGTACAGGGAACTCCAGGTGAAGAAAATTCCCCTACCAATACAGATTAGCACTTTCCTTCAACTTCAAGTTAGAGAACTGATAAATTAAATGACTTGCCCATGGTTACATAACCAGTATGAGTGAGACTTCGGATTTGAACCCAGGTCATCTTAACAAATTATATTGATGATGTTTATGATGAAATGATAATTCCTTGAGGTCAGAAATTATCTTGTGTTTTTCTAATACCTCTATAATACAATTCTAAGCACATATTTAGTGCTTAATTCCTTCTTATAAATTGAACTAAATTGGATGGAATCCAATTTTAACATTTATGTATTTTAGATCATCTGTGCAGAATCATCCTTTGCTTTATTTCTATCACAAAGAGCACAGGAGGCAGGAAATGCTTAATTTTCACAGTCCATGAGTACAGTCCATCTCCTTGGTCAGTTAGTAACATCAGTATCCATTGATTTCAGGCCTATTGATTCTCCTCACTAAAAGAAAAAAGTTGACTACATGATTAAAATTGTTTATCCCTTACTTTATTTCCTTAAAATCTCTTTGAGAATTTACCACTTCTGGGAGAAATCAGGAGAATGAAGAAAATTCAGAGACCTGATCAAATATTTCTGACTCCTTCCCTTCTCTACTCCCTCAAAATATAAACAAAATCTGATGTTCTTTAAAGTAATATTACTAGAAAGAAATTAAGTTTTTATTTTAGGGAAACTAAGTGAACTACTTACTTGATCGCTGATTTTTGATGAAAAATAATTTTAACCTCTCTTTAAAAGTATTTTCATTCATGTAGAATTCAACTTGTACCCTGAAAAAGAAAAATGGTATATTCATAACATTATTCTTATAAAAGACAATTTAAATATTAGCTTTTTTTGGCAAATTTATTGACACCAGTCTTAGTAATATGATAGCCAACATTTATAAGAAAACAAAAATGAATCATTAATGGAAATGAATAAATTATTATGGTAGTACAAATTCACTGTTATTGGAAGTGAGGAATCAGTAAATTATTCAGATATTCTGCAAATAATCTAAGCAACATACACATAATTATATTACCTGCACTATTTAATACACTGAGAAACACCACCAAAATCCATTGCAAAAGTATGAAATATGTTATTGTATATCTAGAACAATGTCTTCCAAAAAGAAATATTCTATAAGTCTCTAAGGAAGGGAGAAGAAGAAAGACAGGAAAGATAGGAAGGAAGGAAGGAAGGAAGGAAGGAAGGAAGGAAGGAAGGAAGGAAGGAAGGAAGGAGGAGGGAAGGAAGGGAGAAGGGCATATATAGGGACAGAAGGGCATGAACTGATAACTGGCATTTAGCATAGTGACTGGAACTTAGTAGGAACTTAATAAATGATTATTGATATTGATTGATTTTTGCTTTCATTTTAAAAGTTTCTAACAATCTTTTAATTTTTTTTATTCAATAGATTTCAACTGCAGAAACATTTATAAAGCACCCACTACATTGAAAGAACTATTACTAGAGTTTGGGAATAGAAAGGCAAAAATGAAATAAATGACATCTGTTCTCAAGGCAGAACCAATAGGAAAGTATAATTGGTTCATATTTCAATATCAAGGTATATTATATAGCCTCCAAAAAAGGAAGAAAAACATCATAACTATTGAAAATATACCTCATTTCAATAATTCTAAAAATTTCACAACTTTTGAACTGAAATTTAAATTTAAAATGCCACACATGAATCTTCAGCAATGTAGAAGGAAGGAGGAAAAATGGTAATATTCAGAAACTCTATTCCAACTTTTACCTGAGTTACCCTTAAGAAAAAAATTTTCTATCGGCATAAAACCCTTCTTGACTTGCCATTTCCTATTGTTATTTTTCTTTTATAAATGATATAAGGAATTTTGAAATCAAACATAAATGTCATACAATCAAGCTGACATCTCTAGAAAAGAGTAGTTAATTATTATGAGAATTAAAAGTAATATAATGTTTTTATAAATAAAATATTTGTAATATAAATGAGATTTTATAAGATAATTGAAAAAAATCATATATTCTGTCTTTGTATGTAATTTGGGAGAGAGTAGGTGTAGTACTTGTGATTACATTAGTCACAAACTTATGGTGAGAAAATAAAATAATCTGTCACTAATAAAAATCATTAAACATCTTGGCAACTATCAACCAGTTACTTGTGTCAAAGCTGAGACTTGAATCCAGGTCATCCTACCACTGATGTCAGGTCTCCCAAGAGATGTCCATCATATTCAAATATAAATAAATGAAATTTGCCTCGATGATGATTAACATATATGTGTGTGTATAGTAGGTATATCCATATGTATGTGAATGCATATTTCCATATAGACACATATATATTTTTTGTTTTCTTACAGCCTGTTATGTCACAGTTTGCTATCTTATTCTTTCTTGTCTTCTGCCTAGTAATGTTTTCTAGTTTCAATATTCAAAAGTATGTCCTCAAATAATATGGTGAGAACAAAGTTATTTTAGTTAGAGGACATTCTGGAAAATATGGAATCACTTGAAATATGTAGATTAAATATCTTCATTTACTAAATTCATCATACAACAAAACAGGCCAAATTACTTCAATGCAAAGCTCAGCTGGGGACCAATATAGTCTGAAAGTGACATCAAGGGAATGTGGTAGGAAGGTATAAGACTAGACTCAAAAATGTAAAGACCATTCTTCCAGAAAACATTTCCACCTTTTATTAATATATAATATTCCTTTTTCTCTCCAATAGTTTTCCATAATCTTGCTGGAAGCCATTTTCAACTCACAACTGCACTATCACAGTAATCTGCTAGTGGGCATCCTTGCCTCAATTCTTTCTACACCCTAATACATTTTCCAATTACCTAACAAACTGATCTTGTTAAGCCAAGGTTTGACTCCCTTTTCTAAAAATTCCAATTATTTACCATTACCTCCAGAAACAAATACAAAATCCTATTTGACTTTCAAAGCTATTCAAAGCCGCTGAAAGCTTCAAAGCTAACTCCTTCCCATCTATCTGGTCTTTTTACACCTTACTCTCCCCTTCACATAATCTGTGAGTCAATGACATCAACCTTTTTGTTCTTCAAATATGACACTCCATCATTTATATCATAAGAATTTTCATTGACTGACCCTCATGCTTGGAACACTCTCCATACCAGTCTTCCAGTTCCCCTGTTTTTTTTTCAAAGTCCCATCTAAAGTCTCAACTTCTTCAAGAAGACAGTCTCCCCTTAGTCTAAATGACTTCCATCTAAGATAAAACCCAATTTATCCTGTATACACTTTATACATAGTAATTTGTTTGTTGTCATCCCCCTAAAGTGAGCTCCTTGAAATCAAGAATAATTTTTTATTTGTATGTTTGAGTGTGAGTGTGTATGTATGTGTCCTTAGAAGATAGCACAATATCTGGCATACAAATTTTGTCCCTACTCACATAGCTTCTCCTGATATTCTATAGTTACTTCATTCTCTTAGTAGTTAATTTCCTAGGAAATATTTTATTTTTTTTTGACAAACAAGCTGTCCTCTAAAATGGAAATATATTTCCTCCTTAACTCTGCCTCTTAGAAGATTGCAGGTCTTCTTTGAATTCAATTCAATAAACATTTGTTTATTAACAACTATATTAAAGACATAGAACTAACAATTATTTTCAAGGCACAATATGAGTTATTTAGAAATAGAATAAAAAACAACAAACAATTCCCTGAATGGGGAATGGAACTCAGGTAATCGTCTATTCACAGTCTTCCCACATCCCAATTATTCTGTTACAGAAATTATTCTCTATTTACTTTTATATCTGCAAATTACATTCCTTCAAGAGAATATAAGTTCCTTGAAGAAAAGAGCTATTTGGGTTTTTATCTTGTTTGACCCTATTACAGAGCCTAGCACATAAAAGGTAATTAACAAATGTTACTTGCATCCACAATGTACTTCTTCCAGATCTTGTAAACAATATTAAATAAAAGCCATCTAGGTTCACTTCTAGCTTTAATCAGTGAGTCAAACCAAACAGAAATCTCCATGGGGTTCTAGAGAAAGATTTGTTTATCATGTCCTTTGTTTCTTGTCTCTAAGCCAGCTCTCTTTCCATGAACATCCTCCCCAACACTGGAGTCTCTCAATTAAAAATACACAGTTGCCTTTAACAAAAGAATTCAATCAAAGGCTTTGACATTTTTTCAACTCATTTTAAGCCATGTTTTTGTTTTTTTTTTTCAGTAAGATTCTCAAGTGGCCTTACTGAATCTTAAGTTGGCTGCCTGCCTTTGCTATACACGATGAATCTTTTTTTTAAAGATTCCTAACCTAGAGGGCCTACAAGGTAATTCTGAAATCATTTTCATGCTGATAATTTCTAAATTTGCTGTATAATTATTCAAGCCATTCTTTAAGCATTGAATTCTCTGTCTTATAATTTCTATATTTTAATTCTGATAACACTATAACAGATTTTCTGTAAATACACATACACAGTCACACGCAGACATATATCAGATTTGTAGAGGGAAAAGGAAGGTGATGCCTAGAGTAATTTCATGATAATAAGGAAAGGAAATGTATGCTCTAATCATTCTTCAATTATCTTTTATTAAAGATAATGTTGATAACTAGAAACAGTTTTCATTCCTCTCTCCTTTCCTTATCAATCATATTCCCAGGTATATAGGAATATACAATGTAGTGGTTTCCATGGTAAAATGGACTACAAGTAGTACTAATAGCATTTTGATATTCAAGTCTCTCTTTCAGTCAAAAACTCATGACCTCATGTAAATTTCACTTTCACTCTAGTACTTTCCCAATCTATTTTGAATAATTATATTTAAGCAATTCTGATTTAACTGGAATCCAGTGCACTTTAGAAACTGTGGAGTGGGGGAAGTGTTGGAAAATCTAATTATCTTCTATATTTTACAAAGAACAAACTATCTCTCAATATTTTTATGCCATTGTTTAAAATGGGCAATAGGGAATACACATATATGTATAACAATTAGGCCTGAACAACTACTTTTACACAAATGTCATCATGGTGGATTTAATATCTAACTGAAGTTTTAATCAGATTAAGTCATGGCAACATATGACACTATGTTAACCCAAGAACAAGAAAGCAAGACCAAAATATTGGATATGCAGTTAAAGGAGAAAACAAGATGAAAATGGCTGAAAATGTGTGGAAAGTTATAATTATAATCATAATAATAAAATAAACTGGTAATTGAAGTTTGTAAAGGACGTTGAAAATATAATCATATTTCAACCTCAAAACAACCTTGGAGAGCAAGCACAATTATAGCCTCAAAAGACAGGCACAAAGAAGTTAAGTGAATTGTTCAGGGTCATACAGCTAATAAGTATTTGAGGGTTGATTGAGATATAGATCTTCCGGATTCAAGGCCCAACATTCCAGTAATTGGGGGAACCTGGGTGTCTCATTCTTTTAAAATTCAGAAGAAAAACAGTAAATAGGGAAATAAAAAGTGAATACCATGTAATAGTTGACTATGAATATTTATATTGAGTATTAAAAAATTAAAGATATCCAATTTAGCAAATTTGGAATAATGCAATAATGTTTGTTAATTATTTGGTGAACTAGGAAAAATTATTTTAACATAAAGTGTTATAAAGTATTTTGAATAGAAAAGGAAATTTAATGAAAATAAGGAAGACATTGTTGGTAGAAGTTCAATATTCAAGAACAGCCTTGAGACTGTGATTACAGGCAAACGACATGATTTTTGAGACTGTTTCTTCATCTCCAAACTGGGTATAAATAAAATGCACTATCCATTCCTTTAAGATTTCATCAGGAAAGTACTTCAAAAAATTTAAAGGCATGATATAAAAATTTGCTTATCATAAATGTGTGAAGTGGAAATCGTTGTGGCAAAAGAACACTAAAAGTATGCCAGTTTAAGCAACTTGCAGAAATTGGGAGTTTCGTCTTATAAAGTCAACCCATGTATTCAAAGTCATATTTGATCTCCCTACTACATGAGAAATTAAAGGGATTATATTATTTTTAGAATTATTATTAGGAATTATTTTCTTTATTTATATATCATCTTGATAAATTTATATGTTAATTTTAAGTTGAAAATTCCCTGATAGTACATGATACTTTAGTTCTCATTAAATCCACCCCTCCTTCCTTCTTTCTCAAGCAAAACCAAGTATATATCCTGTGAGATTCAGTTAGCATATATCATATTGTCCATTGCCAAAAAGATTCCTAATGGACAGACCAATCAGTTTTATAAGATCTTATTAAGAGTTTGTTGTTGAGTGATTTTTAGTTGACTCCAACTCTTCATGACCACATTCATGGTATTCTTGGCAAAGATAGTTAGCCATCTCCTTCTCCAACCCATTTTATAAAGGAGGAAACTAAGACAAATAGGGTTGTGAGTTAACCAAGGTCACACTGGTAGTGAATGGAACTGAATTTGAAAGAGAGTTAGTGGTCAAAGCCAAGTAATGACTTTTTGATATATCATCATTGTTTCAGTGCTGCTTTATGCACTCTGGACTTAGATAAAACTTAAGTATATTAAAGTTATGAATCATATTAGAAATTTTCCAGTTTGCTTTTGTATTAGTTAGATTCTCATACCAATGTTTTTGTTATTGCTGTTCAGTCATTTATCAATCATATCTGACTGTGATTCCATTTGGGATTTTCTTGGAAAGATATTGGAATGGTTTTCCTTTTCCTTCTTCCCCTTCCTTTTCTCCATGGAAGAGTCTTCTCTTTTCATTTAAAGAAAACTAGTTAAAACAAATTAACTATAAGAAACAATATCCAATCATATATTAAACATGCAAAATCCATATTTTCTCACTGCCTTAAAAAAAGGAAAGAATATTTCCCCAACACCTTTCCCAAGACAAGTAGATCACTACAAAATTATTTTGAGTTTACTTTTGTTGAAATGTTTTTATTTTTACATATTATAGTTATTGTAGGCATCTTTCTGTAGTTTCTGTATATATCAGCCAAGATCAATTTGTACAAGTCTTCAATTTTTTTCTGTATTCTTTATACATTTCTTATATATAGTATTCTGTTATATTTGCATACCTATTTTTTTTCAGTCATTCTTCATTCAAAGAATCATATTTCTAGATCTGGAAAGAACCTCAAAGACTACCACGTTTAACCCTCTACTTAGTATCTAGAATTTTTTTTCTTGAACAAAAAAAAATGATGGGATGGATATTTTCTTATTTGTGTGAAAATATCCCTACCTCCTATATGTATGTGTGTGTATTTTTATTTCTTTATATCCTACAAAGATATCACTGAGACAAAAGGGAACATTTTAGTAATTTTCTGGCATAATTTCAAATTGTTTTACAAAATAGTTGATCAATTCATAGCTCTACCTCCAAACTACTTACTTAAAGCATTTTAAATGTGCATTTATAAAAATAATGAATAATCAATACAAGGCAGAATGGGATCAAAAAATAAGTTATGCCAAAATAAAGTCATTTATTTTCTGGATAGTTAAGTATGAAAATATCAATCATAATTTTATGAAAGAAATTAATAAAAAAAAGTTTCTCACAATATTACTATAGGTTGAAACATAGTATTTTCTAATGAATGGAGAATTTATTAAAAATCACACTTACAGAGTAATGTTTCATGGATTGATGTCAAAAATGAAATTAAAGGACTAAGGGTCTGCATTTGACCCTTTTCTATTCAACATTTGAGGATTAGATTAAATGAAGGGATAGAGAGGTGATAATTAAATTGTAGATAACTTGAATGTGAGAATAAAAGCAAATATATTATATGAAAGTATTGGAAGCAGAAATATCTTAGAAAGTTATAACAGACAAAATCTAATATGATACAATTTAATAGAAATCAATGTAAAGGCTGCATAAGTTCAACAAGTCAAATAATCAAGTATAAGATGAGAGCAATCTGTCTAGACCATAGTTTCTGTAAAGAAAAAAAAGCATAAAGCTGGACTTTCAAAATAGAATGATAGAATTTCAGAGTTGGCAAAGACTTTGGTAGCTCTTTGCTCTAACTTATAACCAAAAATGAATTTCCCCTATAATAAGTCAGATAATGCATTGTTTGGTTTTTACTTAAAGATCTCCATAAAGAATCCACTATTCAATGAGGCAGACCTTTCAACTCTTTAAAGGCTCTGATTGACACATTGTTTTATTTTTAGATATCAATCTTAAATTGTCATCTTTTCAATTTTTTTGTTTTTACATTCCTTCTTGTTCTGTCTTATGAATCCAAACAGAATAAACATGATAATCTTTCAAATATTTTAAGACAATTCTCATTTTTATTATCTTCCCTTAATCTTCTCTTGTACAGGCTAAAAAGATGCCTACTTCCTTCAATTATTCTTTATATGACACTAAATTATTTTATTTTGCTATTCTGTCAGTACCTCCTCAGAATACCAACCCACTTATAATATACTTCTTAAAGTGATTCTCTGAATAAACACATACTTCTGATATGGAATTATCAGGAAGGAATAAAATGGAACAGTAACTCCACCTTCCTTTCAATAACCACTGGTCATTAGAAAGCACTGCCATGAAACACTAGATGACCTAGAAAGAGACATATCAGGATCTCTGCTGTCATGGGCATTCCTGAGGGGATAAAGTTTGAGTATATTACTTTTGTAGTCTCTTACTATGTTGAAATTTTGAAATATACTAAAGAAAAAAACAGATATTAATACGGATTTGGAACTGTCAAAAGTAGAATCTTCAAAATTACCCACACTAAATATCCTGAATAATGCTCATCTAAAGATGAACATTATTCACTTCTGTGAAGCAAAATATTCTACATAATATGAGGAAATGCACAATGAATTATTATGGAAAGTTTCTGGGAGAATATGTGCAATATGAATGTGTCATTCAACCCTATCCCACATGGAAATTTTTCACATTTATTATTAAAACATAGATGGGCTATCTCCTGTCAAAACTAGCTGTAAAGTTCTTAGTGGCACCACTAGTGGGCAGTTATATACTTATGATTTAGGTGTACAGTGTAACCTGAAAGGGCCCTTTGTTGTCCTTCCCATTTAAGAAAGCTAAGATGAAGTCCATTAACATTTAATCAAAAACACCAATTAATAACCAGAAATATTTATTAAACAGAAAGCAAAGCAAGGATAATAATAACATAACAACCCACCGCAAGGTGTGGACACATTGTGCCATAAAAATATATGGTGTCTATTGAAAGAGAGTGGGTACAAACTTACAGAAATATATTAGGTAAGCACATGAAATAACATATAGGATGGGGCACTTAATAACTCTGGACTATTGACCTTGATGCCCTTTGTTTTGTTTTGCTTATCAGAAATAATACATTTTTAATGGACAAGGTTGCTTTTCCATTGAATGTTCTATGACAACCACAACTTTTCTGGGCCACTGAGATACTGTAACATTTTTTTAATAAAAGAAGAAAATTTTAGCCTGTGACCTGCAGAGCTCTTTAAGATTTACTCCCTAATCTGAAGTCATGAAAATAAAAATACCACTGTTTCTTCTGAGATCTGATCTATATCAAAAATTTCTTTCTGAGATCATCTTTCGGTTGTAAGCTCTTCTTTAGGACTTAAAACTCAGTGATGCTATTAGTTCAAAGGAAGTTCAATTTAATGAGAAAATTCATCTTTATCACATGATGATAAAATATTCACATTTCTGTTATCCACACCATAACCAAGTATTTGTCTCATAGTCCTCAGGGAATTCTAGGAATGAAATTATTCCCTAGTTATTTAAATTCATGTTGTTCACATGAAAATTAAATGCTGTGAATCTCTGAGGGTCCAAGTTTGTTCAGCGTTACTCTTAAAACTGTCCTTGTTTCTACTTCTTTCCATTAGTAAAACCTTGCACATCTAAAAGAGGTGCATTCACATATGTATGACAAGTGGGGAAAAAAACTTTTTTCTTTCTTTTGGTTGTGAACTATTTAAATCTAGATCCAATATTTTGTAGATCCAGGGACTACTGCTTATAAAAGCACTTAAGCATACAACTAGGGTATAAATGATGATAATTCATGGTCTCTGATGGTGTTTGAGGAAAAAAATAAAGTTGGAACTTGAAAAAATATCTATTATTACTACTGTGACTATAGAGGTTCTATGGGACCAATGAAGCAAAGCAATGAGCCCCAGGAAAGGAAAAGTCTAGTATAGAAGCTTACTATATTAAAACAATAAAGCAGATTAGTGTTTTAGGAAGATTACAAATTATTCTCCACAGTTTGTATGTATAAGGTTATTTTGCCCATATATCTTTGCATAAAATGTGCAAAAATAGCAAGGGGTTCCAGAATATTAAATTATCTACTAGGGACACCTTATACCTAATTAAGAGAGACTTAAAATGAGTTCTAAATTTCTTTGGTCCTCCCTTATTACATTTTTTAAGTAAAAATCATGAAAAGATTCTGAGAACATTAAGGGAAGAAAACTATTTTTAAGTTTTTACTACCATTGAGTGCATATTATATTAAACTACAAAATCTATACATGTTCCACAACTATAGAAATATTTCTTGGAATCTAATATATCTAAACATATTGCATGGAAAAAATACCCAGTAGATTTCCTTTGTTTTAGGTGGAGGAGCAAATAGAAAGGATTTTTGGTGTTTTGCTTTAGGTATAATTTCTCTTATTTGAAATCCCTAATAAAGATCTAAAGAAATTTTCCAGATAACAAGCCTTGTCAGGGAGAAAAGGTTAGGAAAATGGAAGATGTGGGAAAAAAGAATTGGGGAAAAAGAATTGGGTGGTATTTGGTGACTATGTGCATTGAGATATTTCATACTTAATCACTTCTTACAATGAGTGGTGCTGACATAATAGACAAGCCATCCTGTCTATTCTAAGATCTCTGCAAGGAAAAGGCAGATTCTCCCCTCCTGAGGAACTTACTGTAGGAAACAAAGTTCAATAAATGCATTTTTAGATGATTCATCCATCTTCTAACTTGACACAAAGAATACAGGATGCTAAATATGCAGAATAGTAAGTTTGTAGAAAGTCAGTACATAGCATGATAAAAATATTAGCTGCCATTTTAAGAAATCAAAACGGGGCACTTCGGAATTTCCTCTAGTGTAGAAATCCACTTATGTACCTTACAAAGAACACTACTCCCCTACCAGGGAAGTTTCTCCTCTTTTAATCAAGGTAAAATTTTGAGAGAGCTACATGTGGCAGAGTAACAAAAGGAGACATGATCCTAGCCATCTATGGATCATATCATCCCTAGTTATCAATTAAGTGACAGATTTCTTTCATTGAGCTTCCAATTCATTAACATCAGAATTTTTAAAAAAGAAAAATGACAGAAAGCATAAAGAGAAATAGATATGGGTATTCTTAAAATTATGCACTTTAATGATAGCATGTGTCTAAAGAAGTGTAAATTTTCCATGATTAGATGTAAAAGAATGTAACAAAGTAAAAGAGAAGTAAAGGGCAGAATCTGCACTTAAGTGTAGTGACAACTTCAAGAGAGATCAACCAGATCAGGTAGAAAACGAAAGAAGTTTTATAGAAGATGGTTCCCTATGCTGAATCTCAATTCATATCATATCATCATAGGAATGTGAATAAAGAGCCAGAAGGGACACCAGAAGTCATTTAATCAAATACCTGCCAAGGCGAGGAGGCAAATTTGACTTGGAAGAAGTATACCTGAAATTTATTAGGATGAAACATAACTAAAAATAATTATTCTAAAGAAAATATTAGGTAAAATGGTATTGGGGGGAAAGGACTTCAGATATAGTTAAGAATGTATACTCAAGTAAAGAAATCCAGAAATCAGAGGTGGGAATCATGGCAGAGAACATATAAAGAACAAGAGACTTTGAAGTGGACTACT
The DNA here is from genome assembly GCF_037893015.1 of Macrotis lagotis. Taxonomy (NCBI): domain Eukaryota; kingdom Metazoa; phylum Chordata; class Mammalia; order Peramelemorphia; family Peramelidae; genus Macrotis; species Macrotis lagotis. Next base: position 94,146,115 of record NC_133659.1, read on the forward strand.
CCAAAGAACTTCTAAACAAAAACAAGAAATCAATGAGGTGTTTGAAAAATGGGTTAACAAGCCGAGAAGATCGTGGCATGCTATATTAGTGATAGTGAACTTCAGGCATGTTCTTCAGTGCATTATCTGCCAAAAAGTAAAGTTGCTAAAATTCCTTATCTTGCTGGTAAGACTCATTCTTCTTAACACAAATGAACCAACAAGTGGAAATTCTGTTCTCTTTTCAGTTCTTGCAAAGAAGAAACTGGTTGCAGAGACTAAAATGATGTGAACCTCATATGTGATTGGGGTGGGAAAGGAAGTAACCACACAATTCTGGAATTTGCAAAGAAAAGAAAAGCCAGAAATGTTAGAATAGGTGGTCTAGATTTAGGAAAAAAATATTTCAGTGGACTCAGGGAAATCACTGACTACCCCTTGGAGAAAAATTCTACAGGGAAAGTTAGGTCAGGATATGAAATAGAGGCAAAAGTTTTCATGAAATGAAATTATGAAGGCATGAAAGGAAATATTTCCAAAGAGAATTGTTTGAAGAGACCAGAATAATTACAGAGGAAGAATCAAAGAATAGATAGGATTGTTGCTTTAATATATATATGGGACAAAGATAACTGATAAGAAAAAGTTGAAATTGCTTGATTTGCAATTTGCTTCATTTTACCCTGCCAAAGAGAATAATTGTTTCACTGGCAAGAACAGAATATAAATTAATATTACACATTTGATAACTTAGATAAATAAGTAGATAGTAAAAGACCTTAGATGTCCTTGATGAATTTGTCACCTGGCCTAGATGAAGTACCTCCTCTATTAATGAAAGGGTTAGTTGATATGATTGCTGAAATACTGATTGTTTTAATGGAGATGGAGAGCTACAATAGAAAAGGAAAAGGAAAAAAGTTTCCATTTTAAAAGGAAGCGAATGAAGTGCAAATAGTCTAGTGTGCTTGACTTCAATTCTTTGACATATTCTGGAATTATTTTCTGAAAATTTGGAAAGGAAGTTTTCTAAAAAGAAATAGCATGACTATTTTCTAAAAAGAAATAACATGACTACAACCAGAAGTTATGCAATTAAAAAAATGACAGGGTAACTGCATCAGAATATTGTCAATAGAATTCAGCAAGGCTTTGTTAAAACCTCTGATAAAGTATTTCAAACTTTTTATTGTGAAATATCATTATTGTTGAAAAACTTGACAGATATGTGCTGCATGCAGTTAGAAGGTTGTAAAAGTTGTTAATGTCTACACTTAAAGTGTAGTCAATCATGAATCAATGTCACTTTGGTTGAAGATATCCAGTGGATTCCCCCAGGGATCTGTGTTTGGTGATGTATGTTCCATTTAACATTTTTATCAATTAATTTTATCAATGTTGTGCATGCTTGCGTGCATTTAGCAATTTTTCATATTTCTCAAAGCTTAGAGAGATACTAACATAAGGGATTACTGTTGTGATTGAAAAAAAATATCTTGGCATGCCAGAACAGTAGTGTCAAACTTAAATACACACAGTCGACTGTAGGAAAGAATTCCTCCTGGCAGCATATTAACTTGTAAAAGCATATGTTGACATTATCTATGTTTTTATGTATTTGTATTAATTCTTTTGAATTATATTTGAATCAGGTTTGAGCTATATGCAACTAATGAATTGGGTGGGATGATATAAGATAAATGAGAGAAAAATGTAAATATTTATTTCTTTTCAAAATATCAAGTTCACAACTATAAGTTGAAGGAGGCACAGTTAGAAAAAAACTTGATTTGGGGGGAAAGTATTGTGGTTTTTATTAGGTTGCAATTTGTTCTGTAATTATAAATGAGGGGAGATATTTGAGACTGAATTAAGAGAAGTATAATTTCTATGACTAATGAGGTAAGACTCCCATTTGATCACAACTGCAATATTGCACAGTATTCAGTTCAATGCATTGCAGATTAGAAAAGAATAAACAGAGAAAGTCATTCAGGGAGATAAGAAACCACATCCTATAAGGATTAATTGAAAGGAATGTGAAT